>NC_134643.1:116697058-117045558 GCF_030463565.1 Pelecanus crispus | reverse complement strand
ATTTTAGTAAACTTTTTTGTCTAGGTTTTGTTTATTGACAAAGAGCAAACAACAGTCCCCTGGCTGAGAGTACACTATTTGAAAGTATGACAAAATCTGTATTTGCAGTAGATTACTACAGCTTCTTGGTATTTTCAGAAGTGAAATAGTAAATCAAATATTTAATCAGTTTAATTTTTATTAGTGTCAATGTGTTTCTAGAAGGTTTGATCCACATCTTCTTAAAAGTAACCTGACATAGCCGTCAATTCTTATAACTACTTTCAAATATACACTAAGAGAATCATAGGAAGTCCTCTTGTATTGTAATAAGTTCAGTTTTCTTAAATGGATTTTTGCAGTCACATACTTTAAAACAGTTATTTGAAAAAATTGGAATATCCATCCAGGACCATGAAAAAGTGATTTGGTAAAGTGCAGAAAATTCTCAGAGCGACTCAAACTATGAAATGTAAATGTTCTTTCATAATGTAAAAGGTCATTATAATTTAAAAAAAAATCTGCTGCATGTAAAAATATGAAAGAAAGAATTGCAATATAGGGGACAATCTGAAATAGTAACACTAACGTGATTGAAAAGCAATTGTACTATATCATTCAGCAGTATTTTAACAAAATATATATAGAGAAGAGAGAGTTAAAAAAATATTTACAAAAAGGGAAGACATAGTAAAAAAACCCCTCTTTCCACTGTTTTTTGTCCTTTTGCAGTGTATTTTTAACTTCTTTCCTACCTTTCTCTCCCTTATTTGAAATAAATTAGATGTTTGTGTATATCAAGTTAGACTTACAACATGAAATAGACTTTCTGCTGCCAAGAAAACTGACCATGCTCATCAAATTAGTTAAATAAACATGTTACAAAAGGAAATGCTTGTGGAAAGCATTTTGTATTTCACAATGCATCTTTTGAAGAGTGTCAATGCCAAAGTACAATAAAAAAAAATTAGAGGCATCATCTTTTTTTTTTTTTCCAAAATTTTAACAACTGCAGGATCTGAAGATAATCTTTGATTCCTTTTAGTACAAGGAATGTTTTTAAATTCTTTATTCATGTTTGAAATCTATGAGAAGTATTAAAGTTATTGTCAATGTAACTACGTTATGCTTTTTTTTTAAAAAAAAAAATCAAGATCCTTATAAAATCTCTATTTTAAGAGTATTTCCATCTAGAAGTACGCTAGATATTACCTGTAAAAATAGTGACATCAGTAGACTGATTACGGAAATTAGCTGGGCCGGATCCCAGAAATTGCAGTTCTCTATTCATCTCCTGTAGGGATCCAGCAGGATCCTTCCCACCACAGCAATTCTCAGTTCTAATTTGAAAATATCACGTTTGCTTTATGACTTTTGTGCTACCGACTTTGACCAACAGCTGTAGGAGCAGGTTGATAGCACAATGGGCATTTGAATATTTAAAAATTACAGATGTAACCAGCATGCATTTCAAGCAGACTGTAAACTGGTGGTAGTAATTTCTATCATTGAAATTTCTTAAAATCAAACTACATGGAGAATGGAACTATATGTAAAGTAAGATATTATTTTCACTTAAGCCATCATATTAGCTGACTGAAGACCTTGACTATTCCCAAGACTGTTTTATCCAAGAACCCACTGGTAAAAAAATACCTGCAATCATATATCAAATCAATAGGCCTGTGGCAGATAAAAAAAGCAATAAAAAAAGCTTTTACAAATTTTTTTTTTTGGGGGGGGCTTTATTCATGACCAACAAATATTTCACTATTTTCAAAATTATCCTTTCAATTATCTACTCCTCCTTCAGTTTGTTTCAAATATATTAGGTGGGCAACCTATTTATTCACTGGCTGTTTTTTTCTTTTTGTAAGGTCATGTTCCATGTTAAATTGCTGAAGTCACTAAACCAAATCGAACGTAGGTCTGTCAAACTGTTTGGAAGATCAGTGTTGTAATGCATCTAGCTTGACAGCATTAATCCCTAACTGTGTAATACCAAGAGTCTGACTTCCCTTTACAAATTCAAACTCACAAAAAATGACAACATATTTCAATATTGTAAATCAGTAACATGCACTGAGGACCTTTGTCTTTAATGATTGTGACAAGAAAGTGAAAGGCATTGGATATAAAATGCTTCATCCAATTCCAACCTAGCAGTTTGGCAATAAAATTAGTAACCCTCTGCTTGCTTTCCTGAGACCTCAAGCCCTGTATAACACCGGAGTGGGGGTGGGGCAAAGAGGTAAAACATTGATTTATGGCAGTAACTGGCAGAACTGCATAGAAGGAATAGAAGAGCTCTCTGTATGTATATGTGCATCTTGATGAAGCGATAAGTAAGGAGTGAAGGATTCCTGATAAATTGAGCCTACCACAAAAATAGGGTTAAGTGAACATTTGTTTCAGTTCTGCACAGCTGTTTCTGCAGATCATGTTCCTGCTCCTTAATATTCATTGCTAGCAAACACTCATGCAGAGAAGTTTTTGTTCAACATGAATATTTAGGAAATTACTGTTCTATGTATGAATATTTAGTTTTGCATGCAAAAACCCCAGCATTCATGAACAATTTTATGGGTTTGTTATTCATCATTTTCTGTTCTTCTCATTCATAAGTTTCATTCCTTTAGGCAAAAAACAATGAAACTATGTCTTTTTGGTAATCACATGCCTCCCCCCAAAAAAAAACAAACAAAAAAAAGCAGTAGGTTAATCTTTGTCTAATCGTGTCAAAACATTGTTTACAACAAACTTATTCACAAACCTAAGATTTTTGCTTTTGAATACAAATGGTTGAAAAGTACTAAATTTCATTTCAGTAAATTCAATACATTTACTTTAATACTGAATGACATGCACAGGGTATGTATAAAAATGAGGATTTTTTTTTTTCTCCAGAACTTACACGGCCAAAGGTAAGCATGAAAGGCTTCAGTTATCCTATTTAATCCCCTTAAAATGCAGAGGTTTTAGCTTTAGTATGAAGAAACGTCTCAAAGGTCAGATATTAATGTTAATTATTAATTAATAAAGTTACCAGATTTTTCTCTCTGGGAAGTGGGAATTTTAATGAAAAAATAACTAGGAAATAATGTGGAGAATTATTGTGCCAATTGATATTAATGCATGGAAAAAATAATCTAACCTGTTTCTTTCCTCACTCTTTAAAACATATATTGCAAAGATAATTTTAGGAATATCTTTAGATCGGACTATTAGAAACCTAATACTCATAATTACACCTTGTTAGTTAGCAGTGTCACCTCGTCCAAGCTCAAGAACAGTCCATGCCTATGTGCAAGAAGCCAGACAAAGGTGGCAGGAGGCCTGCATACATTAACAAGTAGCTCCTGACAAAACTCAAACAAGGGAAACTCAAAGGAAAGCACACAATAAGTGGAAGCAGGGACAGGTGATCCAGGAGGACCATACAGACACTGTCCAATTATGCAGGGATGGGGTTAGGAAAACTAAGGTCCCTAGTGGTGTATCTCACAGACTGATACTGGGGCCAATATTGTTCAGCATCGCAGTTAATGACCTGGATGATGGGACAGAGTCCACCCTCAGCAAGTTTGCAGAAAACTGGGAGAAAGAAAGGTTGATAGACCAGAAGGTTGTGCTGCTTTTCATAGGAACCTTGACAGACTGGAGAAATGGGCTGACAGGAATCTCATGCAGTTCAACAAAGGGAAATGTGAATTACTGTACCTGGGCTCATCATGGACACCAAGCTGGCTGTGATCCAGCAGCGACAAATAAGGTCAACAGCTTCCTGGGCTCCACTAGACAGAATACTGCCAGCAGGTTGAAGAAGATCCTTTCCCTCTACTCAGTCCTGGTGACGCACATCTGGTGTGCTGGGTCCAGTGCTGGGCTGCCCTGTACAAGAGATGGGGAGATACTGGAGAGAGTCTAGTAAATGGCTACAAAGATGATTAAGGGCTTGGAGCACATGACATGAAGAGCACAGAAGGCTTAGGGAAGATTTTATGAATGTGTATAAATACCTGATGGGGGAAATAAAGGAGAGGGAGACAGACTCTTTTCCATGGTGCCCAGTGACCATACAAGAGGGAATGGGCACACACTGAAATACAGAACAATCCATTTATATATAAGAAAACACTTTTTTAACTGTGAGGGTGATCAAACAGTGGAGCAGGTTGCTCAGAGAGGTTGTGGAGTCTCTATCCTTGGAGATACTGAAAACCCAATGGGAGCAACTTGCTCTGCTTGACCCTGCTTTGAGGAGAGGTTTGGACTAGATGGTCTCCAGAAGTACCCTGCAGCTTCAGCAATGTTGAGAACGCAACATATTTTGCTCTCATAAGAATCATTCATCACTTGAGTTGCTAAAACTGGGCTAGTCTGACAAGTCTAAGACATGCAAGGGATGACTTGAAGCTTTATCTATCCTTCATGCTAAACCTTACATTAATGCAGATTTAGATTAATTTTGATAAAAGTAATTAACTCCCCCGCTGGAGTGGGGAAGATCCAGCATCAGTCTCACTGACAAGACTGTACAGCAGTGCAACTGTACCACATACTGTAGATGATCCGGCTATACAAACTTATGCTAATGAAAAGTGATACTGAAAGCCCCTGTAGGTCCTCCTTCCTGGACTTGATGTTCTCATCTCCCAACATACTGATGGGTTTGGCATTCCTTCCTCTCGTTTTTGTTGTGCATTCTCCTGAAACAGTGGTATAATGGTGTCCTGGTTTCAGCTGGGATAGAGTTAATTTTCTTCCTAGTAGCAGGCATAGTGCTGTGTTTTGGATTTAGAATGAGAAGAATGTTGATAACACACTGATGGTTTAGTTGTTGCTAAGTACTGCTTATGCTAGTCAAGGACTTTTCAGCTTCCCATGCTCTGCCAGGTGCACAAGAAGCTGGGAGGGAGCACAGCCAGAATAGTTGATCCAAACTGGCCAAAGGGCTATTCCACACCGTATGACATCATGCTCAGTATAGAAACTGGGGGGGGGTGCCCGGGGAGCAGCGATTGCTGCTCGGGAACTGTCTGGGTATCGGTCGTTGGGTGGTGAGCAATTGCATTGTGCATCACTTGCTTTGTATATTATTATTATTTTATTGTTACTATTATCATTACTATTTTACTTTATTTCAATTATTAAACTGTTCTTATCTCAACCCCGGAGTGTTTCTCACTCTTACTCCTCCGATTCTCTCCCCATCCCATTGGGGCAGGGGCAGTGAGCGAGCGGCTGCCTGGTGCTTAGTTGCTGGCTGGGGCTAAACCACGACAAATGGTACTAAGTAACATGTAAAGTAAACTGCTCCAAGCCAGCAACTATCCATTTACTATTCTTTTACTTTATCAATTTTTTCTAATACCTTACTTGTAACAAAGGGATTGAATATTTCTGTTTCTCTACTTCTTCCAAAAGGCTACCCTTTCCCAAACATGCAACCAAAGAAGGGGATTAACAAGTTCTTGGCTTAGTGAACATTGTCACTGTCAGGATTTGCCTCCTATATTTCAGCTACAGTAGTACTGGGAATAGGAAAGCAGAAAGCTCTAATACATATTTCAAACTGTGCAGATGCATTTACAGGTGTGCAACTTCCCTGACAGTGATGAGCACTGGCAGATTTTGATATAATGGAAAACATAGTAAGGTTTATCTACATGTCTTTCTAACAAATACTTTTAAAAGGTCTCAATTTCTCTCCCAGTTTTAGGTTATATAAGAAGTTCAGATGAGCAAACTGAGTGACCAAGTTTGGTATTCATATCAGTTACAAAGTTTTTAATGTTTTACATGATAGGTACACATGAATGTGTGGTCTGTGCCTATCGGCACAAGCATTTAATACTCCATTGTACTTGGATTTTTAGACAAGAAAACCCATGTAAATTTTGCATTTCAAATCATTGAAGGCATACTATCACTGTATGAGTATTTATCCAATAGAGTAATACTATCGGTAATGTTAACTTGTTTGATTTACTGGTCATTCTGTTCCCTTTGTTTTGAACCATGATTGTCACTGTAGATTGACCAGTGAATGCAGCAGGGTGGCCGCTGTTATCATTCAGGAGCTAGTAGCTTTGACATCGTGTTTTGATACACCACTCTGAAAGGAAAAGAAAAAAAAAAACAGAAATGACATAATCTTAAAACATAACTGATGAAACAAGGAAAGAAAATGGAAAGGCATGAATCTATCCTTCAGCTAAAAATAGAACCATGACAAGAATGAAACATAAGCAGTCCAATTTTACGACAGTTTTTAGTTTTATAGATGCGCATGATCTATTTTTTTTCCCTCTGGCTTACTGTTCCATGTGAAAGCTGGACCCCACAGAATAGAATATGTCGCCTGCTCTATCACATTTATAAATAATGAAAAATAACATGACAAGGATTATTAAGCAGCAGAAAGCAAATAAAACAATGGAAATAGAAATAACAAGGTATCAACATTCTTCCTGAACAGTTATTTCTATGAATGATGCTGGTATAGCTCAGTACATCTCTACTCAGTTACAGGCAGACACTAATAAAGTAGCTGTTTGAGCTTTTACTTTTGCTGAATGGTTTCCTGGACAGAGCAAGAGTGTCAAAATAGTAATAATAATAGAAAATCCCTACATTATTTCTCCATAAACTGAAATCCTGCTCTTTTTATGACACTCTGAAATATTTATTTAGTTGCTTTAACATGTGATATGCAAATATATTTCAGAATGCTACTTATAAATTAAATTTGTTTAAATAGTAGTTCAAATAAAAATGTTAATCGAGAGGATTGTAATCCCCTCCAAAATCAAAGCTATAGCAAAATTCTAGAAGAAAAAAAAAAAATTACTATCATCCCCCTAAAAAGCATGGGGAGAAAAATAAATTGCATGCAGAAATGTTAAAGTGAATTTATCAGCTTTTTTCTGTAACAGTATGAGTGGAAGAAATCTCCTGGAGTATGTAGTCCAGTCGTCTGCTGATGTACTTGCCCTGTTAGCCCCTTTTTCTTTTAGGCAGCTGTGTCTCACCTTATAGTGATGCCTTCTTAACATTTAACTCCTGATTTAGATGTGTCTATTCCATCTCATATTCCATCTCTATATCTCATATTCGGGATCTATTGCTCACTTTTTTCCTCCTGTCCCTCTCTTTGCAGGCAGTTGTCACACTGACAGTGCAGTCCCTCTCTCCAGTCTCTCTCAGACTGTCCAGAAGCCCTTCTAGTTAAGCTTGGATCAAGAGAAGGTGCAGTGGGTGGCCAGAGCAAGCACTGTGGAATTCTCGTTGAAGGTTTACTACCAATACAAAAAAAAGGATGCCACACATACTTGTCTTTACCCTTGCATTAATATACAGTTGGAGAGGAGTTTGTGAGTAGAAAGACCATTAGTGTATGTCCATGTCTTAACTTATGTCAAGTTAAAGGAGAAGGCAGGCATGTAGTCTTGGTAGGGTAAGCTCAGTTGGGTAGGGACCAAAAGGACCGAATAGGCATCCAAAGCCAGCAGGGAATAACAGCAGACAGAGCAGGAGTAGGATGCCACAGATGGATTTGTTTCACAAGTCAGCATGTTTGCATAAATATTCTCCAAATTCCTCTACATGTATTCTTAGTTCCCAGCTTTCTGGAAAGTTTATTTTTATTGCCACTCTCTTGGTGATATCCTTTCCTGCAAAGTTGCAGGTGATGCACACACAGATGATGCATGCAGTCTCAAAAATACTCCAGTTTACACTTGCCAGGGGTACACTCACCTCTTTGTCCAGCACCTTGTGTCGTCAGACCAAGCAATCACATCCTTGCATCCTACTGGATGCAGACCAAGAGACTTACAGAAGACTCACTCCTGAGATGAGGATTTCCACACCTGAGAATCCATTCCCTGTTTTCAGCTCTGGACTGTTTGGTGATTGACAGTCTGGCAGCACTATGGTGAACCTTTAAGTAAAATAAAAGAAATTTATTTTATTAAAATGCAAAGATTGGGGAAAAAAGAGAAAAGCAATTGTTTTCTTTTGAGGCAGACAAAGAAAAACCATAGTATTCTTTCTCCTTTAGCTCTCATTCTAGCTTGGTTTCAATATGTTTTCTGTGTTCTCCTTTGCTAGTGGAATAACAAGTCACCTATCTCTAAAGTCAATTCAAATGTCTCCCAGGAAATAAGCAGCAGTCTGTTAGATAAATTTCAGTCTTTTCTTGCTGAGAAGAACACTGCTTTAAGATGAAGTCTCTTATTATACCCTTTTTTCTTGGATGACTTCTGCTGAATGGAAGTTCAGCCCTGGGTGTTGCTATAATCTCCAGTACTGAAAGTGATTTGATGGGGCATTATCTCTTGTCTCCTGCTCTAAACTGCTGCAGTCACGGTTTCAGTCACTTTCCACCATCAGAAAATTCATTCCTATCTTGAAAGAGCCAGATAGGTTTAACCACTAATTGACTGCAAAGAGTGCACATGAATTTCTCCCTGACAAAAAGATAAGTGAGGAACATTTCCAACATCTCTGAGCAAAAAATAAGGTATATAATTTTTTAATAGTTGTAGCCTTAGAACACTTACTTGAGATAGGGCCTGATATCATTAACAAAAAAACCTTGAAGCTAATTGTGCTTGGAATAAATGACTTCTAAACATAGCTTCAGATGCGGTGAGAAGGTTTGTTAGGATTTTTAAAACAGAAATGACAGGTTTTGGAAATATTTTTTTAAACATTTACATGAAAGCACAGGTGAGGAAGGTGTTTATGATATTCTGAAGCTGTGCTTTTAGCTGTACCCCTGATCATTCAGAGTATACCATTATAAACCAGTTCATGTAATTTCATTACATTTTTACTAGTAAAAGGTTGGTACCACTTTTCAAGGCATATTCTCTGGGGTAAAAGAAGATGTATGGTAGAAAAAATAAAAAAGGTCAGAATTATATATTCACTTCACTGATCACCAAAACCAGACTCTGTATTTAATACAGACAGCTCCCATCTAAAGTAGTTATAACGAATCCATCTGTTTGTCTCACCTGAAAATCTGATCTGGATACCTACTTATTTCTCATATATTTATCTGATTAGAAAAATGCATACATGGGGTAAATTGTGTCAATGGAATAATCTCATGGAAAATGGCATCCTTATTTCAGTGAGAGGCTCTACATGGAAACATCAGGCCAGAGTTATTTTGAATGGATCTGGTGCACAATTTAAAATGCTTGTTGGCATTTTTTGTTTGCTTTGGATTTTTATGAAGTTAATGCTAATGGATTTCAAAGCTAAGAGTAAGACATTCCACCTCAGCTGAAAGTTCATAGAAATCTGTGATTTCACAGATCGTTCATAAAACTTAAAGAAGACAAAGTGACTTTACACTTACTTTTCTCACTTAATGATGACATCTTTAGCCCCATTAACTATTGTCGGAAACTGTGAAATAAGCAATGATTTGCCAGAATATAATGACCTGACAGCAACAAAGATGCTTTCCTTTTCAGCTGTCAGAATATTCAATCCTTTCAACACATCTTGTTATATCCAGTTTATGGATCAGTAATTATCAGAACAAGGAAGATGTCTTGTCCCCTTGATACTATCCCTTTCAATTACTGCTGCTTTTTCTACACTATCCATAAAATATTCAGGACTTATATGTTTCAAAGAAGGACAACAAGAACTTCCGAGCATAAGCAGCAGTATAACAATAGGTATTAGAATCCTATTGGATATAAATTGCTCGTTAATTAGAAAGACTCATACAAAAGAAAAAGATTTGGCATTTGGGTTGTCTCATTCAATATGAGGAGAGTGAATAGAATATCTGTGTACAAAGTACTAAGTAGGTACTTAACTCTTTTGGGTGTCAAGCTAAGGTAAATACCCATAAACCCTGTTGTGTCAGGACCCCAGCATAGCTGCATTGTGTTCTGCATGTTGAAAGCAGAGAATGCAATGGCAGCACAAAGGGAAAAGGAGCTTCTCCAGCTGTTCCTGTATCAAGGGGATCAGCATGACCAAGACATGAAGTAGTAGCTGGGGGCCGGGGGCCGGGGGCTGCAATCTCCTGTTTCGTGTCCTAAACTATATATATTCATATATTGTCTATAATGTAATGAAACATAGCACAACTGGGTAAATGGACAGACTCTCTTTTTTTTTTTTTTTTTTTTTTTTTTTTTTTTTTAAATCTAGGTCTGCAGGAGCAATAGCACCCTTGCTCTTTTAAGTATTGATTTCAGTACAGGTCACAAATCCATATTGCTTACCAAGTAATAAATATTGTTGAGTAAATAATGTTGGTGAGGATGTAAACAATGACATTTGATATTTGACCTTAATAAGCCCACAGGGTCAATAAAAATTTGCTGAAGTATGCATCATTTCCGATTTACTAGCTAGGAAAAAAAAAACCAAACCAATCAAGCAAAAAGGAATGCAATAAAAAAATGAAAGAGGATAGTTAAAGTTTCTTATAATTTAAGAATAAATTGATCTATAATTTTCAGTCAGTGCTTGTAAATAAAAAGAAATAGAGTCAGAGTGTGTTATTTGGTTAGCTTTTTTTTTTTTTTTTCCAAAGTAATTTTGAATTTGGAGTCCAGATTGATTTTATTTCATCTTGTTGATACATGTTCCTTAAAAAATATTTTTGTAGCTAAATCTAAATTAGAATAGTCTGATTAGGACTACACAAAAATGCAAACCCCTTATTCCATAATTATAAAAATAAAATTTAAGAATATTAGAATAATTATTTCAATATTCTACCTATTAAATTTGTGAAATACTTGTAGAGAATAATTTACTGTAAATTTATACATATACACACTTGCATATACTGTATATATGTGTAGCTAATATTTAGAACACTATCATTAAGAGAACACTGAAATTACACTGTCAGAGGAATTCAAGAAAGCACATATACTCATGTATTGTAATTTTATTAACATTGGTAGCGTATTTACCTGCTTTTATTCATATAAGAAAGTATGGCCTGATGTGTGTACACAACTTGTACATCTTCACAGCCTTAGGTGGGATAGGTAAACCTTTCTACTGAAACGGAAAAAGATTTAGGTCTACCTACACAAGGTAGCTTCATATACTGAGACTGTAATGGTCTTTACCTATAGGTTGGACAGATGCCTTTACCTGCAGGCTGAAAACATTTGGAAATGTCTAATATACACTACCACCATTTTGTACAATTTTAGATGCACCATCTTCCTATGTATTGGAATAGGGGACCTTGTATCTGCCATCCATTTTCCTAGGGATATCATACCTTAAGTTCTGTAACATAACTGTTTTTTTTTTCTTCCCCCCTTATTTGAATTATATTTCAGAAGAAAGCAAGCATAGGAATAAGTATCGCATCCTCCCAACTTTAAGGGGGAACTACCATGGTATTTTATTCAAGAAATTATTTGTAGCCTATTGGCATAGAGAGACAGGTCAGACAGCCAGACTGGGATGCTTGGGCCCTGCAGCCTCCTCACAAGAAGAGTCTTCAGCTATATTTATAAAGCCTCCTGTGAGGTGGGATTAGCTTTTCTACAGGGAATGTAGAGAATAATGAAGGGAGGGAGGGCCCAAACAGAACTAATCAAGTCACAAAAGATGAACAGGAGAATTAGAAAATCCTGCTCTGCAGAAGCAGAATTGGACTAAATCAGGACCCAAAGAATCTGGCCTACAAAGGTCAGCAGAGAGTCCTTGGCACCTGGGAAAGATTTTAGCCAAAATTTTTGCATGAGAAGCCTTTCACCCTGTTGCATAGAGAATGTGTGGCATGTTGTAGGACTCCCCAGCTGGGGAAAATTTGTGCTGAATGGGTCCCTTTTGTATCTGCAACTATGAAAGACTCCTGACTCATGCTGGAATCTATAAATTACATCATTATTTGAATTGACCTAATGATACCAATTGATTATTTGACTTGAAGGAGAAAGGATGGAGGGAAGAAATTTAATATAAACTATAAATATAAAATACAAATAAACAAATATATTTGTTTATATATGTAAAATATAAAGGCAATAAGTTATCTATAACATATTATAAACATAAAGCAGATTTAACTTGTCTCAATACAGGTTACTTAGGAGATTATTGTAATTTTTCACTTAATTATTTTTCTTCCTTTTTTGATTTTTTTAGAAATTACACATTATGCATTGTGTAGAGAAAGGCAATCTCTCTCATTTTATATATTTGATGTTATATTTCAAATTAGAAAGAAATGTGAAGCCTTCTGAAGGCACACTAGAATGGAGCAGCATCAATTACCATTTCTAATATCTACATTGTAGGTAGCCATAATCCTGAAAAACAAACTAGGGTCTAAATTATAAATAATGTTAATTGGTTAAACACGTAATCACTTTGACTGGATTGACTTGTTTTCATTAATCAAGACTCTTCTAAACTGAAAATGGACTCATTTTCAACTCTGTTGTAATCTTGAATCTACTTCTTTTATTGGTACAAGGCTATCACTTGTGTTTTGGTCTACCTAAGACATTCCAACAAAAATTCCTAGACTGTATGTGAGTTTATCACCATTTGAAGAAATATTTAGAAGCATGGCAGAAGAAGGGGATAGTTACCCAAAACAGTAGTGAAGACAAAGAATATTTTTTTATTTTAGTTTTAGCACTTAAAATAATGTTTTTGACTACATAGATCATCTTATGTGGCAGGCTTTATGCCATTTGCATGACTTGACACTTGCTGCTAAGAATCAGCCATACTGTATGTGTGTGGGAGGTTTATCTTCTCTTCAGAAAATGTTGCTCATTTAACAAGAATTTAAAAATTAAGAATTACTTGACTTCACGACTAGGATGCCTGAAACTAGTTTTACAATCAATATAGAACACAACTGGTCGGCTGCAAAAAAAATATCACCTTGATGATAATGAATGTTATGCTAGTGTAGTTTTAGCTCACAGAGATTCATCACTTTACCAAAAAGAAACCCACGTACTCTTTCTCTAATCAATGTTTCTTTTGAAGTATTAATGTAATTCATCAGTTGGAAACTGCAGACAAATATTATTAGGGAATTATAGTAATAATCCCTTGAGAATGTTATTTATATGTTCTTACTCTGATTTATAATTAAACCACCTACAAGTATGTAGAAGTAATACAGAGCATCAGGCTTAAACCACATAAGTGAATTTATTTATGAAAAAAAACCCCAAAACCCTGTCTTCTTCAGAAGTAGGGGGAAGCTGTATAACCTCTGATTTGTGTTTACAAAAGAACAAAAAGTGGTTTATATCCATTTAAAAATCTATTTAAATATAAGAGTGTACATATATATATGTACTTATTCATATGAGAATATAGAAGAACATTAATGGATAATAGCAGAAAGTCTAAATTTTTTATTTCAAAAATTGAAAATGGGCAGATAGGAAAAACCTTATTCAACCACTTAATCTTTTAAAAAGCACTATAATCAACCTACATTAAGGAGCAAAAGAAAGGTAAAATATGATATGGGGAAATATTTCATATTTCCAAAACATTTTTAATTAATAGCTTACCAGAAAACTTATTTTTCTCTGAAGTAGTTTTGGGGTTTGGCAAAAGAATATATATAGATTACATATATATATTTTTAACAATAATAAACTAATTGAAGTACAAATGTCCGGATCATCCTTAGTTGTGCTTTTTATGATGTTGAACATCTGAGTAGTACTGTTTAAGCACTGTTGAATTCTATTAACACCAATTTAATATGGAGTTTCTGACCTTGCCAGTAGACGATCTGGTAACATACAATAATTATACAATAGTACATGATGTTCTAAGAACTCTGCATTACACAAGCAGAA
The DNA here is from genome assembly GCF_030463565.1 of Pelecanus crispus. Taxonomy (NCBI): domain Eukaryota; kingdom Metazoa; phylum Chordata; class Aves; order Pelecaniformes; family Pelecanidae; genus Pelecanus; species Pelecanus crispus. Next base: position 117,031,729 of record NC_134643.1, on the reverse strand, counting down.
AAATGCAATATTTTTAATGTTTGTGTGGGTGGCTCAACAGTCTTCAAAATATAAATTATTTTTCTGCTGTGGTATTTATTTTTAATTCTCTTGAAAGTTTCTAGTTGTGTCATTATTTTCTCTTATTTTTTTAAAATATGTTTTTTGCAGAGTACGTATACTGTCAATGACTTGTGTCTCTCCATCTTTACTAATGCCGGTGACTCACCATGGTAAGTCACTGTATCAAATCAATCATGCCATATCAGTCCTTGCAGATGTTACATTATAGAGCTGACTGATATTATATTTTGATGTTTGAAAGATGACTTACAACCTATATTATCTGGAAAACTGTAAATTAAGGGGGTATTCATTTTATTTTAGAAGAAAAATGTGTGCTGTAATAGTATAACCTTTGAAAAGAAAAAAAAAAAATCAAAATTGTGCAACTACAACTCTACTGACCCACTGACAGAATTTCAAGCTTAGCTAAAGCCTTACAAATTATTGTGTGACCTTCTTGAAAGGGAACATTCAAATAATTTGGTAAGAATACTAGCTTATATGAATTCAGAGCTAGTTAGGATTCCACTGTAAAAATACCTTAACTTCTTGGTATTTGTTACCAACAGATTTGTATGAGCTTAGAGATGAAAGGACATATTTTCTTTTCCAAACAGCTAAAAGTTTATGTAATTCCTGTTGAAACTGTTGCTTTGGAATGAGGGAAAAAAATAGGAAAGATAAGTAAGGCCAGGTAGAAGGAGAGAAGAGGAGCAACTGTAGGACAACGGTCTGAGCTTTGAAGTGAGGAGCTCAGGTTTCTGTTTCCTGCACCAAAGCTGTTTCTGTGGATCATTTTAAACAATCATTAGACAAAGTACAAAATCCCAAGCCCAAACAAAACCATGGTTCTTAAAGGAACATTTAATTTTCCCTGTGTATCTAACTAATAAAGTCTGAGCTCTCTGTTCTGCATTGCATTCAGTTTAGCAGGAGTCGAACTTCATGGGGTGGGGAGCAGGTCTCATCCAAATTAGTAAGATGTCCATGTGGAAGCCTGCCCTTTTAGTGGATACTGCAAGATTGGGGGTTAATTTTGGAAACAATACAGGAGAAGCTGAATGAAAGCTTCACTTGTCAAGGATAGGTTTTGAGAGGAAGAACAGCAATAATAGCAGTTATGATGCAAGTCATATCTATTTGTGTTTGTCTTTTAACAGAAATATTCACACCGTTATGAGATTAGTTGATTTTGACAGCTTTTGCAGCTTGATTTGCAAATAGGAAAGAGATCTTTGAATTACTAAAATGTTGCATTTGATGCCTTTGGAATGAAAATACTTGTTTCTGAGGTAATAAATGGTTTGTTTTAATTTCACAACATATAGAAGAAAATTAAGATTGAAGTTGCAACATCTGTTTTCATGTTTCTGAAGTGAATTTTCAGAGGGACTAAGAGGCCACAAAATTATACTCTTTTTTTCCCCCCCAACGGTTTCAAATGGATTTTAAAGCTTTATACTAAAAAGAATAGGAATGAGATAATAATACATGTGGTTATAGACCAGAAGAGAAAAAATACTATAATTCTTTATCTCTAAATACTAGGCCTAACCAGGTAGCTAGCTAGAGTTGTTTTAGGTGCAGTTACTTGCTAAACTACCTATTGTGTTAAAAATAACAAATAAGCAAAGTATGCAGTCAAAAGTATGTCAGAGTCTTTTAGCTATGAATTCACAGTAATGATGCATGTAGTCTGTTGTTTCCTGTATTTTTAGCAACTGGATGAGAGATGAGAAGTTGATTAATCAAAGTATGCTTCTTTTCCTTTCATGTTATAATTTTGATTAATTCTTAATTATTAATTACCCAGGTCTCTCTCAGACCACATTCTGATGCTTTCTTAAACACATAAGCCCATGGCATTATATACTGCAATATGTCAGAGAACTTGGTTTATGAAAACAGACAACAGGATTTAGTGTATATTAAGTTTATATATATACATTAAATGTATATCTGTTTATGTATATTTAATGTTCAAACTCATGAACTTTAGCTGATGAGCTGCAGCATACAAAGAAATGCTAAAGTGAGATTTCTAAGACATAAAAAGGAAAACAAAACATCTAACTCTTAAAAAGACTGTAATTAAATTGTTACAGCCATCTTAAATGAACTTTTCTGAAGACTTGTCAGGTCTAGCTTACTGTAAAGAAAATGCTAGAAATATTTTGTTATTTAAATACTGTCAAACATCATGTGATGTTTATTCAAGGAGAATTCAATAATTATTTATATATTAAATATAATTATGATTTTCATTATTTTTTTCTTTAGAAAGGAATAACAGTTATTGAAGCCAGCCAGTTTGGTAAAATAATGAAATTAGTTTGGCTCTGCTGTATCTCATTCCTGAACCTCAGGTGAATGAAAATAAATTTTAATATTACATGGATAAATTCATATGCAAATTGAATATCATCCCTTACAATAAATGAATGGCAAAGATAATACTTTTGTATATCTGCTAAGTTTTTTTCTCCTGATTGTAAACTCACTACAGCACAAATTTCAGAGAAAGAGTTATTTTATGTATCTGTTTTTAAAAGTACAAAATATCTTAACACCACAAATTTAAACTTGACTTTTGCATTGATGCTAGTTTATCAATTACTTTCAGTAGATTTTAGGTGGGGTAATATCTAGCTTGAGAAACAAATTAACTATCAGTAGAACCATTTAAAAGTAATAGGGTGTGTGTTAAATGTTTAAATGAAACTTCATGAACGTTTCTTAAAAGCCAGCAAACTGCAGGAAAAAATAATAGTATGCAAGCTCAGACCCAATGAGACAAGACACTTCTTGGTAGCTTTTAAGTCCTTTTGTGTCATTGTAAACCTATAAAGAGGTAAAAATCCTCTTTGAATGACTAAGAGAAAATCCTATGACATTTTAAGTGATGTTAACATAAATCTTTTGTAAATATACACACCTTGTGAAAGACAACATAAAAATGCTTGCTTATATGTAGACAATTTGTAGATATCTATGGATGTCAGTTATTCAAGCAATTCTAGTTAGAGCATGGTGCTAATAACGCCAAGTTCACAGGTTTAATCCCTGCTCACTGCAGGGGGGTTGGGCTCGATGATCTGTCAAGGTCCCTTCCAACCCAAAGCATTCTATGATTCTGATTCGAAAGAAGGGTAGTTTCAGAGTGGAGTCACTTTGCTTGAACCCTTCAGTGACAAATACTGCAGCTATCACTAGTAAACAACAGACCCTGACACATAACCAGCAGCTTTGTTAGAATGCTGAATTTATTCTGGTTGAAAATGTTAAGTTCTGTTTCTTCAAGAAAAAAAAAAGTCTTCCCCCCCCCCCCCCCCCCTTTAATTTTATTTTAAAAACAACCCAGAAAAACATTCCCCAATTTTGAATACAAACCTAGATAGGTTATAGATATTAAGTGTATCCTGAATTGTTTTACTGAGTCATTTTTCAACAGAGTATTTACAAGAGACAGTAGTAATACCTAGCTTTTATAGAGATTTATATATTTTAAAAGACTTTAGAAGTGGCAAATCTGTTTCCATTTTCCTATCTGAAAAAAAGAGGGGAAAAAAAAAAAAGAATGAAGGAGTGACCTGCTCAAATTCAGCTTGAAAACTGACAAAATTTGAAACTGAACTCTTACCCTTGATTCTTTGTTGAGGCTCAATCTGTTATAACACAAGGAACCAGAAAGAGCTACTTCTTTGCTGAAACTGCACATCTAAAAGAGTGCTTGAAGTCTTGATAAAGAAAGGTTAGTGGCAACAGTGGAATGTGAATGCTACCTCTGGTCCTGATTCAAGCTTACCCAGTGGGAGGAAGGCTGGGCTGCTGTGGACATGACTTGAGGAAATCTAGGGGGAAGCTTGAACAAATAATTTCTCATCTATGAATGAAAAAATGGAAGCTCAGAATCTTTTAATCTGCTTGGCTGAGAAATTTCTCTCTATTCAGTTGCAAATAAAGACACTTTTTTCTGTGTTAGTTAATAAAGAACATTTTCTAGACACCAGCTCAGAGAATTTGGTGGCAACAAATGATCACACAATTTAACCTGCTTAGACAGATGCCCAAGGATAGCTGTGTTATCTATAATGAGTTCATTAACATCTATAAGTTAAAGATACACATTTTAAAAGCTCTCCAAATAGATATATTACTTAGTCAATTAATATATCAAACCTGATTATCTTTATTTAAGAAAAATGTCTAAACTGTGTTTATTCAAATTAATTCAATATGTCTGTAAACATATACACTGATCATCTTTACTTGACATGAAAACATTTCACTCATGTTATTCTGACATATGTAAAAGCTATTTCTCTTTAAAATTAGGTTGTTTTAACTCCATCTTTTTTACTGGAGAGAGTTCTTCTGTTATTAGAGCTGCTTTGTTGGCCTGTCTTTTGACAAGATTCCTACTAAGTTATTGGAGGCGGGGGGGGGGGGGGGGGTGGGGGGGGAAGGATTGCACTCAAACCTATCAGGGGTTAACTTTAAAAGACATTCCTGTATGTTTTATTCTGCAAGATTGCTTCCCATACATTGTCAAATAAATACAATTAGGTAAAAAATCTGATTCTGAAAATCAAGTTAGCCTTCATTTAAGAATCAGTGACTCACAAAAGGTGCTTGGTTAGTTAATACTTCATTAATTAATACAACATAGTACAAAAAGTTCATCCATGCCTGAATTTGCAAAATAGCAGCTGATGAACAGAATATTGGGAAAATAAATAAAGAAATAAATAAGTAGGGTGGCTCAGAGGGTAAAACACTAACTTTCATCTCTTCTTTGATTCTGTGTTCAATCATCCACTAAGGAAACAGTCTAGAAAACAAATCCACACTTAATTTATCAGCATGGGCATGATCCCTACCTCTGCTCTCAAAGTTATGACTAATCTATCATAGAGTTTTAATAGCCTGCAGCAGGAGAAAGAATTCCGGCAGGTCAGCATTGCTGTCACTATACAATAAGAAAGATCCATGGTCTACAGACAGAAATATTGTCACCTTTACACTTCCATGGTACATATGACTTCGAATAATTTTCAGGTGAGTACATTCTCAACCTCAGTTCAAATATAATCTATGTCCTGAAAAGATCTCAATAATATTCTCCACCTTATTTGTCTCTTCTTTAGGGAAAAGGTTCTGAAGTCTGACTCATAAAGATCTAAAAATGTTCAGTGTTCACCACAATACCTCAAATAATATTTCTGCTTTCCCTTTCCATATAATTAAAACAGGTAATTATTAGAAACTTCACCTGATAGAGTATTGATTCCCTTTTATGTCTTCCAGCTGCATGGCACCAAAGTCTCCTCTTCACATTACTGACAGGTGAACATAGTTCAAGAAATCACATCTGAAGAGAAACAAGATGTTCATTTTAGCACACAAATTTTAAGCAGTTTTCAGCTACCTTATTTACTAGCAGATACATACCATGTCAGGGCCTAGAATCCAGACTATTTTCTGCATAGAGCACAGGTGAGGTCTAGCCCTGTAAATATGGTTTTGACACTGCTGGGAACAGGCACCAGGCTGTGACGGGTCCCAGGGGGGCTGAGCTGGGTTTACCAGGCGCCCCGTGGCCAAGTGCCCATGGCCCAGCCTGGCTGAGCTCCAGCTCTGGGAGTGCCAACGGGGAAGGGGCTGGCAGCCCCAGGCAGTGCCTGCCGGACAAACGGCCCCTGGGGATGTTGGGGGCCTGCAGGGAAGCTTTCACCCTTTCCCTGGTAGGGGAGGGAAGCTAACGTGGGGATGGGAAAATGAGTTAAAAGAAAGCCAAGGGGACACCAAGACTGATGAGGAAAAATATCCTTACCATCAACACCATACTCCTCCCAGTGAATACCTCAGGTTACTCATAACTCATCATAAACATCCTCAGTCTTATTCAAGAAGGCTGAAACTGTCAACCTTAGGACACACTGGTACCTTGAAAGGGTGAGCATTACTCCAGAGAAAAGGGGCAGATACTAGAAACACTCAGATAATGATTTTAATATTGTATTAATAAGGCTTTTCTCTTTTACTTGCATGATTTGGGCTGTTAGAGCATTAAAGCATTAATTGTACTAATATACTTTATTTCCTTGAATATGAGATGTTCCCTTTCACCCATAATGAGATTTTGGGTGTAACAGAGCAAACACATATAGATCCTGCAGAAACACTGAAATGCAGAATTTGCTGCTAAGGCTAGCCCTTTTCTCTGCATCACTCATTTCCTCATACCAGAAGCTTATCTTAGTAAAAGGAGACATAATTAGCAGATAGAAAGTCAGGAATTAGACAATCTATATCAATTGTTTCTCTCTCAGGATTGTTTGTTCTCAAGTCTAGGAATCCTCTTCCAAAATGAAGAGAAGTTAGAGTCAGGAATGATGCTATGGCAGTACCAGTACAACACAGCCACTGTAACAGCTTGAATCCATTGACATTAGCTCTGTAGCACTAGTGGTGTACTTTTGAAATGAATACCCTAGTCATTCTTACCTTACATTCATAACATCACAGAGTCAGTCAGGTGGGAAGGGACTTTAGGAGGTCTGTAGTCAAATGTCCTACTCAAACCAGCAGTGCTAGCTCTAGGGTCAGACCAAGCTGCTTCAGGCTTTCTCCAAGCAGGTCTTGAAAACCTCCATGGATGGAGTTCACACAATGTCACTGAGCAACCTACTCCCATGCTTGACTGCCCTTGTAAGGAAAAACATTATTCTTGTATCCAGCCTTAAGCATCTTGTTTCAATTTATACCTACTGTGGTGGTGCATCCCCACACACACCTTTTACCTCAGGAATTCCTGCCAGACCATGATAACTGTGTAGTGAGTTGGTCAATTAGGCACCCCTTAATTGTACCAGAACTCCTGCATGGTTGAAGCAGGGAGTGAGAACCACCAGTTGCCTGGCAGGAATGAAGCAAACGTGGGGAACGAGAACAACCAGTTACCTGGAAGCCTTGAAAAAAGAGTAGTACCATGGTTACTGGAATTCCAGTAATTACTGACCCAGACGGATGACTAAAGCCAATCATCTCACAATCCTACAAACAGCAGTCCTAAGTGAAGCCCTTTGAGCTCTTCTGGACTGCTGCGGGCTGCACCAGCATCTCCCTCTGAGTGGGATGCTTCTCAGAGCTAGCAAACTTAAAGTTTGCTAAAATCAGAGTCCCATTGTTGAAGACTGACAGTAGAGCCTGGGCTGAAACCCTTCACTCCTCGAGGCTCAACCCTCACCTGTTGAGAAATGCCAAAACATTGGACATGAATATTTCGCTGAACTCAAGGGGGAATTGTTAACAGGCATACCTTATATATTTATATTCATGTCTGTGTATATGAATGTGTAAATCAATTTAAGTAGTCTGCAGATGTATGATTTAATTTCAAAGTGAGTCTTATGCTGCTGCATAATCCTTATTCACATAAACCGTTGACCAAGTCTGAGACTAAGATTGGACCTAGCCACACCTAGACTCCTCTCTGAGAAGGAGTTTAGAAAGCAAGGGGGTCTATTCTGAACCTCTTGACTCAACAAGAGGGTCTTCCTTATCCCCTGTATATATGATCTCTCTGTGAATCATTCCAACTCAGTGTAGCTTAATTTCCCTTTTATGTACTTCCATGTAGTAATAGAGTGAACCTTGCCATCTTTGAATCTGTAGCTGTCGCTGTTTTGATCGATTTTGTCAAATCATTTTGCTAATCACTGATGATTGAGTGCTGTTAAAATATCACAATCAAATCCTGCAATTTGTCACAAGTAAATTCTAAACTGCTACTAAATCAAACTGTGTAAAGTCACTCATTCATGATAAATTAACATAATCAGCAGGATTCACACCACTTGCTCTTTTTGTCCCACCACCTCTCCCTGCAACTATCTCTTCTTCAGGATGAACAAGGCCAGCTCCCTCAGCTTCTCCTCACATGGCAAGTGTTCCAGTATTGATTGACTTGACATCCCTCCTCTTACTTTACTTCAGTTTATACATGCCTTTGTTGTACTGGGTGGTCCCAATTGGACACAGCATCTAAATATGATCTAATGAGCAATGAATAGAAGGGATACTCACTTCCTTTGAAAGTGCTGTCTGTGTCTCTGTATATAATAGCCCAGGATATTGCTGGTCATCTCTGCTGGTAGGCAGGCTGCTGGCTCATGCTCAGCTTGCTTCTAGCCCAGACACTAGCACCCCATTAACATAGCTCAGGTAGAAATATGAAGGACCTGGGCTGAGCTTAAATAGAGCTCCTAGGTCCACTGTTGTGGGTGGAGGTCCCAGGTGAGGTTGGTCAGGCTTAGTACTACTCAGGGCCTTGCTGCTCTGCACTATTTGGTAAAGTAAAAGTAGTCTTTGTTCACCTGCCTACAGAACCTTACAGTCCAAACGCTTTTGAGGACTTGACATCTGACCATTCCTCTTAAACATCCTGTTACAGACGGTACCGTGAAGGAGCAAATAATAAGTACTTTTGTGGGTAAGAAATTACATTCTAATGCATTTCTTGAAGTGTTCAATATTATCAAGTGTGTCCTTGAAAAGGCTTCTGCTATTGCTAATTTGGTCCAGGAAATGTTTATGATTTCATAAACAAACAGTGTGGCCAAAGGTTTCATTAAGTGTTGTCATTTAGTGTATTTGTTTGGATAGTCTACAGATAAATTGAGTAAAATTTTGAAAGATAGAGGATAATTAGATTTGTATTAAGAAAGGCAAAATGAAAATGCATATATTAAGAAGCAGGTCTTTCCTTCTGAGAGTGATATGGGAATTCAGAAGCAAAAATACACTATTCTGCTTATTGTGACAATAACTCCATTTAAAATCGGACTCAGTAAGAGATATACTTAAGTACTTGTAAAGATCTAATTGCCCAGAAAAATACTTGATATATATCCCTGAAGACCTCATTCTTCCGTTTAGTCTGAAACCCAGCTTCAGCACAAGGAACAGCAGTAAAAATTTCTCATCCCAGTAACATGCTTGGTTCAGAGGCATGTTTCTGAAAAGAGGCAGAAGAGGTCTAGCTTTTTGACCATTCAGTACCTGGCAAGTGCACTGACAGTCTGCTAGTGCACTAATTAGTCTCAGCTGAGGCTGTGGTTTTATCAATGTGGACAGTTGGCTTCTGGCAATTGGATCAAGGTCACAAAACTCATTTCATGTAGTTCTTGAACTCTGAATTAAAGGTGTATGTATACAAGTGTTATTTGTAACTTGTTACTCTGCTAAAACTGCACTAAGTCAGTACAGTATTAAGGTGATTTAATGCCACTGCCTATGTGCTAACCATTCTCTTAACCCGTGTGTATTAACCCTTGAAATCTGGAAGAGTGCCCTGTCACTGCCTCACTCTGGAAGCAGCATGTTAAAAAGGTGTTATTTCTGAGAATGACATCTTGGTGTCAGCAAAATACTAAAGTTATATGCTATGTAATTTCTAAAGGTACAGTCTCCAAAGAAGGGTCTTTCAGAAAATCAGTGGAAGGCCATAAGTAAAAACTTTGATGTTGTTTGGGTAAGCAAGTCACTACAGTGACCAGAGTTTTCAGCTGGGAAATTGGTCATACTGTCATTTTCTCCTGATATAATTTCCCTCACTACTGCTCACTACAGTTAAGTTTATTGTTGTAGATATATATACTAAGATCTAGTCTGTATTATTTATCACTTCTGAGTGCATCCTACTTCATTGTTTATTTCCCATCCTTGCTTTGAATCCTATTTAATGGAATCCTGTTTAGTTATTAATTTCTCTGCACCCTCTAGTACTGCACTTTTTTCTGTTATTTATTATCCTGTTTTTCCTTTTCTCTTTATCTGGTGCTTTTGTCTAAGACCAATCTGTTTATTTCCATCTCTGTAGGAACACGAATAAGGGGCTATGCTCATACCTGTGCTAGGTTGGGGCAACTCTGTTTCCACACTTACATGACAGCTATCCTTCTTTTCTCTGTTCTTTTCAGCTGCAGTTATGGCTGGCTCGACTGGTTTGCTGTGAGATGGTAGACTGGCTAGGATGGACTGGAGGAGATCTGACTCTGTTAGGACTTCCTGGAACATTTATGAAAACTCTAAGGAAACCAGAATTCACAAAATTAAGCTAAAATTCAGGTGTGAGCAGAATGTGGTAGGTCTAGAATGCCCTTGGTTGTTTTTCATTTCATTGTGATAGAAATGAAGCGTGCTTTGAATGCATGGAATTGTGTTCTCTGATCCCTTTGAAGTAATGCATGCATTTCTTTCTTATCATTTGTGAGATCTTCCAGATTTTCAACACAGACAGAACTGAATAGAATAAAATTTAAATAGTAAAACTTGCCATTAAATAAGGGCTTTCAAGCTTCAGGGGAAAAAAAATAAAAAGCAAAATATTTTGGATCCAACTTATAGAAACAAACATTAAAAAAATAGTTTTACAGATACAGCTCATGTAACTGATGCATAGGAAAATAGACCTATATAAGTAAAAGACATGGAATTCTAGTTATAAATTTATTTTTCTGGAAAAAATGACTCATAAAATCGTGTTTTAACTCATCTATCTTTAAATATCCACAATGCCATTATGAATTGCTCATCTAGATTCTTGTATGGTCAATAGAGTGTAGATGTTGTTGGCATGCAATTCATCTGTCTTGTGTTATCTGGTTTAGGATGAGATTAGTGGAACTATAGAAGGGACTTTTTTTCTCCCACTGACTATAAAGGCACCCTAAAAGAATCTCTCAGATGCAGATACTGTCTGATTAATCTTAAAATGAGGTGATATGTCTCCTCAGTCACTGGTGTTTACAAATAAAATAGGAAAACAAATCAAAATCCCAATCAATCTTTGATCGTGATGCCCTAAAAAGGAACACTTAGAAATGTCTATATCTACCATATTTAATATTTGTGACTGAACTTCAGAAATCCTGACTTAAATTCTTAAAATGTTATAGTCATATCAATAGACTTGGAACAATAAAAAATGCTTCCCAATCTGTCTGTAAAATTAATTGTCCCAGCTTTGACCCACTAGAAGCCAGAAATCTTCAGCTGCCAGTCAGAAAACCAGCATGGTGTCTTTTGGTGAAAGTTCAGCATGCCTAGTTTGTGTTTATAGAATTAGTTTTGTCAGAAAGCTACTGGCAAGTGTTACCTGTAAGGCACCACTTTCCTTCACCAGGCTGCCCTCTTTCTGGCCCTGCATTCTAGAGCCTATGAGGAAAGATGTTAGAGTGCAAAGCACACTGATTTGTGCAGAACAAATTATAAAATGCTGCTAAAACACAGTTAGTTATACTACTTTTTTAAAAGGCTGTAGAGATAATAAGAGCATATAAATACTGGGAACTCTAGTGTATTGTACAACACAGCAGCTCCTGTACTCCTCAGAATCATTCTGCAATGATACTCTGTAATGATACCATTACATTATTACTCTGTATCATTACAGAATATGAAAAAAAAAAATCATTTGCATGAAACATTCCTCCAATCTTTTTTTCTTCCTTGTGCAAATTTGACTATGAAATTTCCGTCTTTCATTGAGTTTAGTCTATCTTAGTTTATCTATTAGTCTATATCTTTAGTCTTTCTGATGCTATGATGAGGAATAGTGTATAATTGCTCTTCAGGAATTAGTCACAAGCATAGCACATTTCGTTTTGAAGCAAGTTTGTAAAGTATGTTAAGCATGCATATTTCTAAAACAAATGGTAGCAATTATTATCATCTTTATAACTTCTCTGTCTTGGCAAGAACAAAAAGAAATGTCATGTCAGAATCCTCATGAAGAAGAGAATAGCTCCTCCTCATAAAACAACCAACCAACCACCTACAATGTATCATTTGTGGCCCTAAAATGTCTATCATACACATTTGTACACTATATCCAAAATAATTTCCATGGTATTGTTCAAATAACTTATTCTCCTGATTTAATGTTGCACGTTTATCAATCTTATATTGCAGCATCACCAGAGTTACAACATCAGCCATTAGCTTTGCAATATCATGAAAAAGACAGCCTAATTTCACTGACAACTGAACTTGATGATGACATATCTACTAACTGATAGTCAAAACTCCCTAATATATATTTTACAAGTATTTCAAACCCAATCCATAAATTTCTTACAAGGATAAATGGTTTTTTTACCCCATTTCTAAAAAATAACATGCCTACTCTTATGCCAATGCAAGACTTTACATGCTTATTTCCAAGAGTTTATGTATCCCCTACAGCAAGTACTCTGATGCATCAGTTATATGAAAGTAACAAAATTTTAATCAGTGAAATCAGAATCACAGTCAATTTCCTTTACTTATATTTAAAAAAATGTATTTCTAAAAGTTTTAATAAACACCAAATGCCATAATATGATCAATGACGATTACTACTAAAGGTGGGACTGAACCCTTTATTCCAATACTTGATAACTTTATGAATAATGTTATTGTGGTCTGTAGGATTATCCACATGCATGAGTTAAGCATGTACTTGTATTGGGTTTGCATGGCAAAGTTTTGGTAGAAGGGGGGCTACAGGGGTGGTTTCTGTGAGAAGTTGCTAGAAGCTTCCCCTATGTCTAATAGAGCCCATGTAGGCTGGCTCCAAGACGGACCCAACACTGGCCAAGGCCAAGCCAATCAGTGATGCTGGTAGCACCTCTGGGATAACATATTTAAGAAGGGAGGGGTGGGGAAAACCTGCACAACTGCATCTGGAGAGAGGAGTGAGAATATGTGAGAGAAACAACTCTGCAGACACCAAGGTCAGTGAAGAAGGAGGGGGAGGAGGTGCTCCAGGCAGCAAAACAGACATTCCCCTGCAGGCTGTGGTGAAGACCATGGGGAGGCAGGCTGTCCCCCTACAGCCCATGGAGGTCCACAGTGGAGCAGATATCCACGTGCAGCCCATGGAGGACCCCATGGCGGAGGAGGTGGATGTGCCCAAAGGAGACTGTGACCTCATGGGAAGCCTGCACTGGAACAGGCTCCTGGCAGGACCTGTGGACCCATGGAGAGACAGAAGCCCATGCTGGAGCAGGTTTTCTGGCAGGACTTGTGACTTTGTGAGGGATGCATGCTGGAGCAGTCTGTTCCTGAAGGACTGCACCCTCTGGAAGGGACCCACGCTGGAGCAGTTCGTGAAGAACTGCAGCCCATGGGAAGGACTCATGCTGGAGAAGCTTGTGGAGGGCTATTTCCTGTGGGAGGGACCCCATGCTGGAGTAGGGGAAGAGTGTGAAGAGTCTTCCCCCTGAGGAGGAAGGAGGGGCAGAGGTGATGTGTGCTGAACTGACTGCAACCCCCACTCCCTGTCCCCCTGCGCCACTCGGGAGGAGGCAGCAGTAGAGTTAAGGCTGGGAAGAAGGGAGGGGTGGGGGGAAGGTGTTTTAAGATTTAGTTTTATTTCTCATTATCCTACTCTGATTTGATTGGTAATAAATTAAAGTAATTTCCCCAAGTTGAGTCTGTTTTGCCTGTGATGGTAATTGCTGAGTGATCTCTCCCTGTCCTTATCTTGACACAAGAGCCTTTTGTTATCTTTTTCCCTCCCCTGTGCAGCTGATGGGGGCAATGATATGGTGGGCACCTGGACACCACAATGATGTGGTGGGCACCTGGCGTCCAGCCATGATCGACCCAACACAATACAAAAACGTCAACACGATCAAGGTCATAACTTACTGAATGAGCCTTTTCATCAGTTATTTTTGGACCATAAGCACATTATGCTAAAGCTTAAGTTGTGTCTGCTATATTTGCCAATGGCCTCCAAGAAAAAATTTGCTAAACCTACAAAACAAGCTTACATTGGCCTCGTATATTTAGCTGGAGAAAGTCTGCAATAGTTCTTAGTTTATCTGAAAAGACTGTCTGTCCTTAATACAGGGATTAAAGTAACATGCTTTATTGAACAATTTACAATATTGTGTTTGAAATATCTGCATGATCACCCAGCCTGCTGAGTGTAATTTCAGAACCTAGCAGTACCATTAAAAATAAATGTTCTATTGACTATTCTACCAAATTGCCATTACAACAAATGACAAGGATCATCCCCCAGGGCTACCCTAAAAAGTCTGATCTCTGTCCCACTGTATGTTGATTCTATGCTGAGTTGTCTGATGTTTGAAGAATATGCAAAAAACCCCCACTTCCCTGACGTGCTTCATTAAAGTCTTTGAAATGAATTCTCAGGCAGTGAAAAGAAAATGTAGAATCATAGAACAATTTAGGTTGGAAAAGATCTTTAAGATTATCAAGTCCAACTTATAACCTAGCACTTCCAAGTCCACCACTAAACCATGTCCCTAAGCACCACACCTACATGTCTTCTAAATACCTCTGGGGATGGTGACTCAACCAGTTCCCTGGGCAGCCTGTTCCAATGCTTGACAACCCTTTTGGTGAAGAAATTTTTCCTAATATCTAATCTAAACCTCCCTTGGTGCAACTTGAGGTCTTTTCCTCTCATCCTGTCACTTGTTACTTGGGAAAAGAGCCCAACACCCACCTTGTTACCACCTCCTTTCAGGTAGTTGTAGAGAGCAACCAGGTCTCCCCTCAGCCTCCCCTTCTCCAGACTAAACAGTCCCAGTTCCCTCAGCTGCTCCTCACAGGACTTGTGCTCCAGACCCTTCACCAGCTTTGTTGCCCTTCTTTGGACATGCTCCAGCACCTCAATGTCTTTCTTGTAGTGAGACGCCCAGAAGGTTATGGAGCAGATCATCTTGAGTGCCATCATGTGGCACGTACAGGACAACCAGGTGATCAGGCCCAGTCAGCATGGGCTTATGAAAGGCAGGTCCTGCTTGACCAACCTGATCTCCTTCTATGACAAGGTGACCCGCTTAGTGGATGAGGGAAAGGCTGCGGATGTTGTTTACTTGGACTTATTCCGAGGCGAAGGGCTTGGGAGTGGACGCTTGTGCCGGGGCACCCTTGCTGAGGCGGCAAAAAGCGCAGGGCGAGAGCGGGCAGCCCAGCCCCCAGCCTAGAGCGGGAAAGGGCGAGCTGCTGACGAGCAGCAGCTCTGATGCAGCGTGGGCGGGGCCAGGAGTGACGGCGGCCAAACCCCCACCTATAAAAGCAGCCCCCAGGGAGCGTGAGTGACCAGGAGCTTGGCGACCAGGACGGGCAAACAGGGCGTGGTGCGTCAGTTCGTGCAAGCAGAGCGTGTGGGTAAGGCCAAGTGCCCCTGCTCCTAGCTCAAGAGGTAGGTTCGGTAAGTTCAGCTGGTGAGAGGGAGCCTAGGCATGGCCATGGTGTCCACCCGGTGGAAGGCTGTATCCTCTGCACTAGCCAGAAAGGATGTATCAACCCAGACTGAGCTCCCAGGGAAACACACAGCCGTCCAGGTCTCCGGCTGCAGGGAGTGCCACCAGCTTGCTCTGGGAACAGATGGCAGTGGAGCAAACAGCTGTGTGCGCTGTGACCAAGTGGACTATCTACTCGGCTTGGTGGCAGAGCTAAGAGAGGAAGTAGACAGGCTACAGAGCATCAGGGAATCTGAGCAAGAGACAGACTGGTGGAATCACGCTCTGAGCTCCCAGACACCTGACCAGGGACAGCCTCCAGAGAAAGCCTGTGATCAAAGGGAGCCAGTATCCTCCCCGCACCAAGATGTAGGCAGGGTCTTAGAGGGAAGCGGCGAGTGGAAACATGTCCACAATCGGGGCGGCAAGTGAACTCTTTCCTTGCCCACTGTGACTCCCCAGGTGCCTCTGCACAATAGGTATGAGGCTCTAGACGTGGAGGACCAGTCAGTGGATGATGTGGGCGTTGATCCATCTATACCAGAAGAGTTGCCAAGACCAGAAAGACCTGCCCCCCACATTACTATCACCTCAACAAGGAAGACAAGACGGGTCATAGTCATAGGAGACTCCCTCCTGAGGGGAACGGAGGGTCCAATATGCCAGGTGGACCCTCCTCATAGGGAAGTCTGCTCCCTGCCAGGAGCCCGGGTCAGAGATATCACCAGGAGACTTCCCAGCCTGGTACGGCCCTCAGACTACTACCCCTTACTGCTCTTCCACATGGGTGGTGACGAAGTTGCAGTGCGTAGCCCAAGAGTGATTAAAAGAGAATTCAGGGCCTTGGGACGCTTAGTGAGGGAATTGGGGGCACAGGTCATCTTTTCCTCCCTCCTTCCAGTTGTGGGAGGTGACATTGGTAGGAACAGGCGGATCCAGTCTCTTAACACATGGCTCCGAGGCTGGTGCCACCGTCACAACTTTGGGTTCTTTGACAATGGGACGGCCTACATGGCACCAGGCTTGCTGGCGACAAATGGGAGCCACCTTTCTCAAAGGGGAAAGAGGGTCTTTGGACAGGAGCTTGTGGGGCTCATTGACAGGGCTTTAAACAAGATGTGAAGGGGGAGGGGGAACGTACCAGGCTTGCCTGTGACAAGCTGTGGGATGGTACACAATGGCTAGAGGGACAGGGTGCTACTGTGAGCCCTCAACCTGTTGCGCAGAGGCATGATGGGGACGCTGAAGCACAGTTGAAGTCTGGCAGAGATGAGCCGGGGGCTCCTGAGATAGTTAGAGCTCACAAGGAAACCTTCGTGAAACACCCCGAGGGAAACAAAGGATGTTCCAGTAAGAAGGAGACACGGCCAACAGCCCAGATGAAATGCCTCTACACGAACGCACGCAGCATGGGGAACAAACAGGAGGAGCTGGCAGGTGCTGTGCTACTGGACAGCTACGACCTGGTTGCCATAGCCGAAACCTGGTGGGACGAATCCCACGACTGGAATGTGGCTATTGATGGCTACAGGCTCTTCAGAAGGGACAGGTGAGGAAGGAGGGGCGGAGGCGTTGCCCTCTACGTAAAGAAATCAATACAGTGTGAAGAGGTGTCCCTGAAGAATAGCCACGAGCAGGTCAAAAGCTTATGGGTAAGAATCAGAGACAGAGGCAACAAAGGGAACCTTGTGGCTGGTGTCTACTACAGGCCGCCCGATCAAGGGGAGCCTGCTGATGAAGCCTTCTTCCTCCAGCTCCAGGAGGCTTCGCACTTGCAGACTCTTGTCCTGCTGGGGGACTTCAACCACCCCAACATTTGCTGGAAAAGCAACACAGCAAGCTGTAGGCAATCCAGGAGATTCCTGGAATGCATAGACGACAACTTCCTAAGCCAAGTAATAGACACACCTACCCGAGGGGACGCGATACTGGATCTGATGGTCACCAATGCAACTGAGCTCATTGGTGATGTCAAGACTGGAGGCAGCTTGGGCTGCAGTGATCACGCGTTAGTGGAGTTCATGCTCCTGAGGGACATGGGAAAAGCGAGGAGTAGAGTCAGGACCCTAAATTTTAGGAAAGCAAACTTCCAGCTCTTCAAGGACTTAGTGAGAAGGACCCCCTGGGAAATGGTCCTCAGGGACAGGGGAACAGAACGGAGTTGGCAGACCTTTAAGGACACCTTCCATAGACCACAAGAGCTCTCAGTCCCCAAGTGTAAGAAATCAGGCAAGGAAGGGAAGAGACCAGCATGGCTGAGTTGAGAGCTGCTGGTCAAACTAAAGAGTAAGAGGGAACTGCACAGGCAGTGGAAGCAGGGGCAGGTGTCCTGGGGGGAATACAGGGAAACAGCCCGGTTGTGTAGGGAGGGGGGCAGGAAGGCCAAGGCGCAGCTGGAACTGAATTTGGCAAGGGATGTAAAGAATAACAAGAAGGGCTTCTACAGGTATGTCAACCAGAAAAGGAAGGTTAAAGAAAGCGTACCCCACTTGATGAAGAAGAAAGGCGAACTTGTATCAACGGACGAGGAGAAGGCTGAGGTACTCAACAACTTCTTTGCCTCAGTCTTCACCGGCAACTTCTCTCCCCACCCCTCCCGAATCGATGGACCAAAAGATGGGGACCAGGGGGGTAAAGCCCCTCCCACTGTAAGGGAAGATCAGGTTCGAGACCACCTGAGGAACCTCAGTGTACACAAGTCTATGGGGCCTGATGAGATGCATCCCAGAGTCCTGAGGGAATTGGCTGATGTAGTTGCCAAGCCAATCTCCATGATATTTGAAAAGTCATGGTAGTCAGGTGAAGTCCCTGCTGACTGGAAAAAGGGAAATGTGCCCATTTTTAAAAAGGGAAGAAGGGAGAACCCTGGGAACTATCGACCTGTCAGCCTCACCTCTGTGCTTGGGAAGATCATGGAACAGATCCTCCTAGAAGATATGCTCAAGCACATGGAGGACAGGGAGGTGATTCGAGACAGCCAGCATGGCTTCACCAAGGGCAAATCCTGCCTGACCAACCTAGTGGCTTTCTATGAAGGAGTAACTGCATCAGTGGACAAGGGAAAAGAGATGTCATCTATTTGGATTTCTGTAAAGCGTTCGACACAGTCCCCCACAACATCCTTCTCTCTAAATTGGACAGATAGGGGTTTGATGGGTGGACTGTTCGATGGATAAGGAATTGGCTGGATGGTCACATCCAGAGGGTCATGGTCAATGGCTCAATGTCCACATGGAGACCGGTGACAAGTGGGGTCCCTCAGGGGTCCGTACTGGGACCGGTGCTATTTAACATCTTCATCAATGACATAGACAGTGGGATAGAGTGCACCCTCAGCAAGTTTGCAGATGACACCAAGCTGAGTGGTGCAGTTGACACACCAGGAGGACGAGATGTCATCCAGAGGGACCTGGACAAGCTGGAGAGGTGGGCCTGTGTGAACCTCATGAGGTTCAACAAGGCCAAGTGCAAGGTCCTGCACCTGGGACGGGGCAACCCCCAATATCAATACAGGTTGGGGGATGAAGGGATTGAGAGCAGCCCTGTGGAGAAGGACTTGGGGGTACTGGTGGATGAAAAGCTGGACATGAGCCGGCAATGTGCGCTTGCAGCCCAGAAAGCCAACCGTACCCTGGGCTGCATCAAAAGCAGCATGGCCAGCAGGTCGAGGGAGGTGATTCTGCCCCTCTACTCTGCTCTGGTGAGACCCCACCTGGAGTACTGTGTCCAGCTCTGGGGCCCTCAGCACAAGAAGGACATGGACCTGCTGGAGCGGGTCCAGAAGAGGGCCACAAAAATGATCTGAGGGCTGGAACACCTCTCCTATGAGGCCAGGCTGAAAGAGTTGGGATTGTTCAGCCTAGAGAAGAGAAGGCTGTGAGGAGACCTTATTGCGACCTTCTAATACTTAAAGGGGGCCTATAAGAAAGATGGGGAGAATCTTTTTAGCAAGGCCTGTTGTGACAGGACAAGGAATAATGGTCTTAAACTAAAGGATAGTAGATTTAGACTAGACATTAGAAAGAAGTTTTTTACAATGAGGGTGGTCAAGCACTGGCACAGGTTGCCCAGAGAGGTAGTGGAGGCCCCATCCCTGGCAACATTCAAGGTCAGGTTGGACGGGGCTCTGAGCAACCTGATCTGGTTAAAGCTGTCCCTGCTCCCTGCAGGGGGGCTGGGCTAGATGACCTCTAAAGGTCCCTTCCAACCCAAAGCATTCTATGATTCTATGATTCTAAAACGGAACACGGTATTCAAGGTGCGGCCTCACCAGTGACCAGTACAGGGGAACAATTACTTCCCTGCTCCTGCTGGCCACACTATTTCTGATACAAGCCAGGATGCTATTGGCCACCTGGGCACACAGTGGGCTCATATTCAGCTGGCTGTCAACCAGCACCCCCAGGTCCTTTTCTGCCAGGCAGCTTTCCAGCCACTCATGCCCAAGCCTGTATGGGGTTGCATGGGGTTGTTGTGACCCAAGTGCAGGACCCAGCACATAACCTTGTTGAATTTGTTACAATTGGCCATCGATCCAGCCTGTCCAGATCCCTCTGTAGAGCCTTCCTATCCTCCAGCAGGTCAACACTCCCACCCAACTTGGTGTCATCTGCAAATTTACTGAGGGTGCACTCTACCCCCTCGTCCAGATCACTGATAAAGATGTTAAAGAGAACTGGCCCCAATACTAAGCCCTGAGGAACATCATTTGTGACCAGCCACCAACTGGATTTAATACCATTCACCACCACTCTTTGGGGTCAGCCATTCAGCCATTTTTTTACCCAGCAAATAGTACACCCATCCAAGCCATTAGCAACCACTTTGTCCAGGAGAATGCTGTGGGAAATGGTGTCAAAGGCTTTACTAAAGTCCAAGTAAACAACATCCACAGCCTTTCCCTCATCCACTAAGCGGGTCACCTTGTCATAGAAGGAGATCAGGTTGGTCAAGCAGGACCTGCCTTTCATAAGCCCATGCTGACTGGGTCTGATCACCTGGTTGTCCTGTACGTGCCACATGATGGCACTCAAGATGATCTGCTCCATAACCTTCCCCAGCACCGAGGTCAGGCTGACAGGCCTGTAGTTCCCCAGATCCTCCTTCCGGCCCTTCTTGTAGATGGGCCTCACATTTGCTAACCTCCAGTCAACTGGGACCTCCCTGATTAGCTAGGACTGCTGATAGATGATTGGAAGTGGCTTGGTGAGCACTTCTGCCAGCTCCCTCAGTACCCTTGGGTAGATCCCATCCAGACCCACAGTCTTGTGTGTGTCTAAAGGGCATAGCAGGTCGCTAACCATTTCCCCTTGGATTATGGTAGCTTCATTCTGCTCCCTGTCCCTGTCTTCCAGCCCAGGGGGCTGGGTACCCCAAGAACAGCTGGTCTGACCATTAAAGACTGAGGCAAAGAAGACATTAAGTACCTCAGACTTTTCTTCATTCTTTTTTTTTCACTATGCTTCCCCTTGCATCCGATAAAGGATGGAAATTTTCCTTAGCCCTCCTTTTGTTGCTAATCTCTTTATAGAAACATTTGTTATTGTCTTTTACAGCAGTGGCCAGATTAAGTTCTAGTTGGGCTTTGGCCCTTCGAATTTTCTTCCTGCATAACCGCACAACATCCTTGTAGTCCTCCTGAGTTGCCTGCCCCTTCTTCTAAAGAGAGAGTCCAAAGAGTCATAAACTCTTTTTTTTAATCTAGCCAAAACTCTCTTTTCAGCCAGGCTAGTATTATTCCTTGCCAGCTCATCTTTTGGCACATGGGGATGGCTTGGTCCTGCACCTTTAAGACTTCCTTCTTGAAGAATGTCCAGCCTATGCTTTGTGTTATCAAGTCATATTACTTCTTTCTTTAACAACACTAATAAAACAATGCAACCATGATAACCTAGAGAGATCTCTTGCATTAAATGTATATCTGAGCCTTTCTCATGTTGTTCTTGACCTTCTTCTAGGTCTCTCTTATATGGTGTGTCACGAATTATTTGCATCTTTTCCAGCCTGTCTCTTCCACAGACTATCAAGTTAGTGAAGTGTTTATTTTTGTTCACTATATGAGCCATTGATATATGGGATTGGTAGTTAGAAATATATAAATGCCTGGAGTTCAAATCCATTCTTGTATTTGACCTTCATAATGTGAACAAGTAGATATAGTTGAAGTTGATGAACTATACTGAATGAATTATTTTTAGACAAGTTACTAGATCTAGGAAACACTTAATTTTCCTTGGATTTTATGACTATGGTTCTGTGCTCTTTACACTTATAAATCTCAGCAGTTTTGAGAATTAAGTGTATGTACAGCCATATTTTTGAATTATGCATCTCGTCTGAGGACAGAAATACATGAGGACCTAAGAGGCAGGAAAAATTTTTCTGCAGAAGTAGTGTTCTCCATATCTCAATGATAGCCAACTGAAATCTTCATTTCAATTTTCCCTTTTTTCTTTATGTTATTGCCACAGGAGTGCAGCTATGCTGCGAGAAAGACCCCATAACATTGTCTTACTCTGGCAAATATCTCTAGGATGAATTGTGCCAAATATGCAGAAGATATCTGTGGCTCAGATTCTCAGGGGGACTTCAGAGAGACCTGTTCTGAGAGATTTCTGCTTAGAAGAATACTGCCCAAGAGGGCAAGATATTTACACCTCAGGCAATCAACAATTTAGAGGGTAAATTAAGGTAGCACTGCAAATCCTTCCTTAATATAAATGAGGGAAGCTTGCCCCTCGTTACTACACTTTGCATGTCTGCCATTGTTATCCAGTTCCTTAGGTAGAATTTAGGCAGACTCTAGGTGTTTGAGCTCCAAATTTGGATTCCTAGCATTGTCAGCTTCTCCCAACTCTCCTGAAGTCCTGAATTTTGGTGATTATATTTCAGCATCTAAATTTCCTTTTTGTGGACATGTGTGGTAGAGCCCCAGTGTTGAAATAACAGTCCATTTCCCTCAGCATGTCAAGGCTTGTGGAATGAGCAAAGGGAGGGCTCAATCACCAAGCCACCAGCTTGGCTGAGTGAGGGGCTCAGCCGTGCCCTGCAGTGGGTCCATTAGAGCCAGCTGGAACCAGCTGTCTGGCATGGGACAGCCCTGGCTTCTCCTCACAGAGGCCTCCCTGCAGCCCCCTGCCAGCGCCTGGGCACCTGAGTCTAGTACACCGCTTTTTTCTGCAATCTGTTTGTGCTGAAATCAATGTGTTAAATTTATATTCTTAAACTCATGTTCTTGTACTAAACTTAAAGCTGGGCTTAAAGTTTTGTAAAAATAGGAATATGATGGGTTGTGGAGTGTTAATTAGTGAATGGTTTATGAATAGTTTGTTTATGATTGTTTGCAGTATTTGTATGAATGTACACATATAGAAGAAATAATTCCCAGTATTCTATAGGTACACTTGTTTGTTACCCTGAAGTTCTCAACATATTAAATTTTAAGATATTGTCGTGGTTTAGCCCCAGCCAGCAGCTCAGCACCACGCAACCACTCGCTCACTCCCCCTACCCCGATGGGATGGGGGAGAGAATTGGAGGAGTAAGAGTGAGAAACACTCCTGGGCTGAGATAAGAACAGTTTAATAATTGAAATAAAGTAAAATAGTTATGATAATAATAACAATATAATAATGATAATAACAATAATAATATACAAAGCAAGTGATGCACAATGCAATTGCTCACTACTCGCCGACTGATACCCAGACAGTTCCTGAGCAGCAATCGCTGCTCCCCGGCCAACCCCCCCCAGTTTCTATACTGGGCATGACGTCATATGGTATGGAATAGCCCTTTGGTCAGTTTGGATCAACTATTCTGGCTGTGCCCCCTCCCAGGTTCTTGTGCCCCTGGCAGAGCATGGGAAGCTGAAAAGTCCTTGACTAGCATAAGCAGTACTTAGCAACAACTAAACCATCAGTGTGTTATCAACGTTATTCTCCTACTAAATCCAAAACACAACACTATGCCAGCTACTAGGAAGAAAATTAACTCTATCCCAGCCGAAACCAGGACAGATATGAAAAATTTTTAATTAACTTACACAAATGAAATGTGATATTTCATAAGTTTTAAAACATATTGTTACTATTCCAATTTGTACCAAAGCCTGCGGTGGAGGACACTGCCATGCAGCTCACACCGTGCCATCCCTCTTCCCTTATTGTTCAGCCCTGTGCTGCTTGGAGAACGGCAGTCCTGAGCTGGTCATCCTTCAGCAGTACCTTCACACTTAGCTGTTTCTCTCACTGCTTCTTCATACCTTCTTCCAGGTTCTTGCCTGCAGCTGCCTCCACACTCCACATGTTCACTTCATTGTCCTGTTTCTCCATAACTGATAGCTCAACAGAAATGCAGCTGAATTATAGACTATAGTCTTTCAAATCCTGAAAATATCCATGCCTAAACTGATACTTCTCACCTCCAGCTTCATCCATGTCACTTTCTCTTGTTCCACACTGTCTGATCTCCACAGGCATTTTAGTAAGCAGTAACTTCCTTTAGGACTATTTGTATAAGAAATGGCTCATCCTTACTTGTCATGATATCATTAGCTTTTTTTCGGATCACTGAGATAGGTGTCTTCCTGCCTTGCAAACTGCAGGTGCTGTTGAATAATTTTTTTTTTAAATACACTTGGATAAAAAGGAGGTATTTCACTACTAATGTAAGATGTAGCAACACCTATGTGCTTATCTTTCTTGAGGCTTCTTATCTGATATAATGTCTTAATTTTTTATCATCCTGTTATCAGAAGTGGCTCTGTGATGCAAAACCACCACCATAACTTCAGTTATGCACTAAAATTACCCATTATGCTATCATTTTGCTCTATAACTGAAAAGCTCATGTGATTTTACAATTCTGGATTGGTTGTTTCCCTTGTAAGCTCTGTTTGGTTTTCATAAGTCATATTAAAAATTTTATCCTTGCCTGTGATAAATAAATGCATATTTGATCTTCATGTTTAAGTAATGTGCTCTTCTGAATGTGCCAAACAAAATGTGATGAATGGTAGGGCCATTTTCAGTCTCTTCTTTAGATTTCCTTGTGATGCTAGTAGACAGAAGCAGAATTGAGTCTCAGTCCCTAGGGATGTGTTACCTTTGTAATGGAATTAATAGAGCTGATAAAATGAATAATTCATGATGCAGTATCTCTTGACAAAGCTTCTCGAAAGAGTCCAGTACAGACCAGCTAACTTTTGGTTAGGAACTGGCGGTCGCTGCCCCACCCTTTTTTTCTTTTTTTTTTTCCATCAAGTTAACTGCTGTTATTAATCATACAATAATGAATAATAACTGTCCTTCTGTGTCCTCCCCTCTAACAAAATATAACTAAGGAGGGATTGTGGAGTCAAAGCAAACAAACAAACAAAAGAAGATACATAAGAAAAACTTTTCATATTGAAAAACACATTACGTTTCTAATTGAACAGAGGGATTTAACTTTTTCTAGTGAGCTGAAATATACCTACGTGTATTTCCTGTACTCAGCACCTATGTGGTATACTCTAGGAACTTCTTTTTTAAAGACCATTAATAGTAGTACTTACATACTTTTAACCATTCCACCTGTATCTACTCCCAGCACTTTAAATATAATCTGCTTATCCATGTCTCAGACATGCTTCAACCACAAGATTAATTACCAGTGCACTTGGGTTCCCCAGGGTTGCAATTTCCACGTGCTTCTGGGTAGATGATAAACAATATTTGTTTCTCAGAAAATTTGCAGCTCCCACAGAACTAAGAAAACTGACCGCAGAGAGTGAGGCAAAGGCAAGTCATTGCTTGTTTCTTAAGGTTAAAAAGCATCTCCCTACCTCAGTTCAACAATGTTTATTACTTAATATTATCTACTAACATAACATTCTCTTTCTGGAGAACTGTTGAATCAGTCAGAGAAAACGCAAAATAAGGCAAGGCTGTGCTTTAAGTGGTCACACAGGAGTTTGGACATCAAACTGTCATGAGCAGGATGGAGCACATCCCAGAATTACAATCTACATTTAAAAAAACCCACTCTATGTATATTATCATAATTGCATTGTTGATTTTATTTTGACTTCCTATGGTAGCCTATTGGTCATCAGTCAAGGGGAAAGTTGATTGCCAGATACCATTATAGATGAAATGACAGTAAATGAGATAATCTTGGTTTTAAGTTGGTTTAATTTCAAAATCTTTTAAAGACAACAGAACTTCAGGGACACTGAAAAAACTATTTAAATTATACCGCATTTTAGATGAAATACATTAGATACATTAAATTATTCTGAGCTGCATGCATTTAGGTAATGTCTGAATGGAAGGACTATACAATTCTAGACCACTTCATCTGATTACGAAAATTTACATTAAACAGAGTAGAGCTAACAAGAGACGTGAAGGTGTAGGATATATCCCTTAAGCCATCTGGTCAATCTACATGTTTCCTTAACATTTACTGTTCTGTTAGTTTACCCAAAAGTTTAAAAAGGTAATTTAGTAGAGTCATCAGTAATTAAAAAGATTTCTAATAGAACAGGACATTTGAATTAACCAGGCCAAAGAAGTACAAAGTTCAGTGGCTGAAATTCAAACCTATATAAATTAAGACTGGAAAAAGGACATACATTATTAACAATGAAGATAAGAAACAACTGGAAGAATTTGTAGGGACATGGTCATCACTTCTAGTCTTTAAGCTAGGTTTGTATGCTTTTCTACAATAAATGCACATGATTATTCATTAGTAACTAAAAAAACTGAGGTTATGACAGATTTGCTTTATATAGGATCTACACAGTTTTATTAAAAATATGCAAATCTAATTATTTTGAAATATTAGTTGTGAGAAATAAAGCTATTTATAACTAAAAACTGGCAGAAGTGATATAAAGTATTTTATCAAAATTGAAAATACATTTACTACCAATAATCCTAATATGCAGCTTTCTAACTCTCCTCCTGTGCTTGACAGAGTTGGTATCTAGATCTGCTTCATTATCCTCCTGCTGTACACTTCCGTGTAGTCACAGCTGGGACCAAGTTCCTGCAAGCCTGATAATCAGGAAGTTGTTCTGTCTGCCCACTCTTGCAGACAAGTTTGATCTAATTTAGCTATGCTTTTGCTGATAGTCACATGGTTCTTAAGCATGATGGAGGTGAGTCAGTTAATTAAAATGAATTTAGCATAGGTACAATCACACCAGTACTTCTGCTGGTTTGTATGCTATTTCTGTATCTCTCCTGACACACAGTGACCAAAAAAGAGGATACAAGATGGCATGGGTTTCTTTTTATTTTTTTCTCCTAGCGGTTAGGTAACCATTAAAAAGTATAGAACTGCTGATATAAACTGTGTGAAAAAAATGAAGAAAAGAATTAATGTATTTTAACTGCTGTATCATACCAGCAGTGATATCGAACAGTTTCTGCCCTTGTGTATACTTGAGGCACTATGATAATCACAGATGTTATCCTCTAAATGCAATTTTATAACTGTTTAGAAACAGCATATAGTAAATTTTTAGCAAAATAAAGTTCTTCAAGCCACAATGGTTTACATTGTTGGTTTTTAAGAAGAACCAGTTGAAGACTTTTGATGTTAGCATTATTGCTCCATTGATAACAGTGGTAGCACATAAACACACATTAGCAGAACAAAGGCATAAAGCTTAAAATTGACATTAAGGTCTCAGTCCTGAACACACTAAGAAAAATTCTCAGTGATGTTTGTTCAAATATTTACTGTTTTTAAGTGCATAAAAGCTCATGATCTGTATGGAAAATTCAGCACAAAAAAGCTATTTTTTTGAAAACCATATCAGCACTATCATGTAAACTAATTGCCATTCTGTGGAAGTACTACAGTAGAATTTAATTTCAAGATTACTTTCTATTTACTTTTTATATTTTTTTAATTTTAATTCTAAACTTGTTTGAAGTTCCTTATTAGGTAATAAGCTCTTTGGAGTTGGGACAGTGGTGAAATATGCTGTATCTATTATTAACTTTTACAATGCTCGTCATTAAGTGGCATCATCTAGTTGTCATCTTCAGATAATAATGTAATACAATGGTATTGCTATTTAAAGAACTCTGTTCTGTAAAACTTACACTGTGTAGGAAAAAAGGAATGTACAACTTGCATTGTAAATCATTATTAAAATTATATTGCATGTACAGACAAAATGCCCATAAAATCTTATGATTATGCAATATTTAACATGGCAGGATGACCTGAAGCTCTGTCATTTAACCTGTTTTTAAAGGTCTCTCAACAATGAAAAGTCTGCCTTACACTTGTAATGGATGCACTTGGTATCATCCATTTGAAAGTTTTCCTTTCAAAGTAACATTTAACCTGAATCTCTCTTGATACTTTCACAGTCAGAACTTCTTGTCCTATCTTCTACAGACTTGGATAAAAGACTATTCTTTTCCTCTTTTCATCAGTTTTTAAAGTATTTGAATATTTTTTTGTCTCATCATCCTCTTCTGAAGAGTAAGGAATCCAAATTTTCTCAACATTTCTAGGTAGTTTTCTATAATTTGCATTAATATTCTTAGTAACAAACTGTCTTCACACCTCTTGTGACACTTGCCAAAGAGCTTGTGCCTGCCAAAGGAGAATTCTTTCCAGTGTTGTAGTATTTGTCTTTAAACCAGTTCTTGCAGCTTGGTGGAAAGCATATACTCCAGCTCTGAATCCTATTTTTAGTAATAGCCATTATAACTCATCATCCATTGCTTTTGTAGGAACAACATAGCTATTCTTTCTCAAATAGCTTCAGGACCAGGATAATTATATGACTTTTAAAGCAAAGGGTAAATCTAGTTTATTCTTTCAAAGTAAATGTTTTATTAAGCATTTTGTAAACTGAGATACAAAAAGCAACAAAATGTATTGCCAGTAGCATCCTGAAGCTTATCTCTGTCACCAGGTGTTCCTGGAGAATCTCAACAGTTGTTGCTGCCCTCATATTAGGTGTCTTATAGACATTCTCCCTAGAGAGCAAAGCCTGAGACACTGCCTCTGTTCTGCATGTAGACTCTCATTTATACTCTTGAGATACCTGCTCAGTATAGCAGCAATTTTTTTGCTGGGTCATTCCATCATTCTTATGAAAAAACATATTTTCATCAAAATATATTGTATATCAGGTTTCTTTGTAAACTGAACATGAAAAGAAATACTGGTCTCTAGGACAGGCTTCTCAAATGCTCATTGCAAGAGTTATATGATAATAGAAAAGTATGAAAAAGATGTTTAAAAGCTCAGATATTCTTTTTCGTCTTCAGAATTATAGTTCATTTAACACTAATAAATACAAATGGGAAGTGAGAGATTTTCTCTTGTCCTGAGGGGCTGGCTGAGCCTCTCCACCTTAGTTGTGTACATTGGTGTCCAGTCTCTCTAGGTCAGATAACTCCTTCCTGCAAGGTAAAATATTTCATAAACAATATATCTCAGGAGAAATGATAGCTGTCTTAATAACCCTACAAACACATGTTGGTGACTCACATTCACAGGAACTAAGCAAAACATAGAGATGTAACAAATAATGACTTTGGGAATCACATTACCTCCCCACCACAGTTGTTGTAGGGACATGCAGTCATATTTGCCAGATTGCAAGCACTCTGTCTTAATTTTGTTTGCAATGGTTCTGGTGCAGTGTTTAGTCAAAACCTGACTTTCTGTAAGTACAGTAATGCTATTTGCTTCTATTATAATGCATGGGTTTCGAATCTCCAGCATAGTGCCTTATAGGCCTGCATGTCTCCAGAGATCTGGTTGTCTTAGTCTTTGGCTGTTGATTCAGCAAAGATCACCTTTCACTGCCCTTCCTCCTCATGACACAGCTGTGTCAGTTGTCATCTCTCCTCAAATGACACAAGTGAATTTCCTCATAGGGAATGTGAGATAGGGGATTATCTATCACCTTTCATGGCAGAGCCAGAGTAAAAGCTGCAGGGCTCAGTACCAAGTGAAGAACAGTAGATGAGGTAGCAGTGACAGCTATGACTTGGGTGTGTGACAAATGACACTGAGGAGTACAAAAAGCATCCGCAGCTTGTGACTCTCTGCAGGAGTCCACCACTTCCCTGTAACACTGCAGGAGATGCTGTCAGTCAAGCTACCTGAAAATTGTATCCCTCTTAGATCTTGAACATTGCTAAAGCTGGACGTTTTTAGTGTAATCTATGTGAGAGGGCAGGACCTGAAGTGATGATAGTCATACCTGGCAGGGTGTTCTAGCTTGGACCCAGCAGCTTCTATGGGCATGGGGGAACTAAGCTCTTTTGTCTGAAGCCAGCAAGCCAATCAAATATGGTAGGTTTAAATTTAGGCTTTAAATTCATATTAAAGTTGCCAGATGCCATATCCAAGATTAAAGGTCTCTTTGGAGTAGGTATATAAATACCCATCATCTGCTTTTTTGGCACTGACAAACGAGCCTTTAATAATTTTTTTTTTTCCTGTAAGTTCATTGCTTGTCTTTTGCCCTGGAGATCACAGAAGTACAAGATATTTTCCTGGAGGAATAACACTGAAATATCTAAGAAGCATTACTTCCTGCCCCCAGAAACCTGTGCTACTGTAAGAACATTTCCCATTGTACTGTTGCTTCAGGGTTTTAGAGGGTTTTTTTTTAGGAAGACGTTTTATGGCTATTCCTCATTTTCTGTTTCTGAGTTAGATGTAACCTAAAATACATGCTTTTTTAAAAGCTTTTTTTAGCTTTTGTTGATATGCAAGGGTATACACAAGTAAATGCTACGAACATAATTACTGTGTTCATAATTTGTACTAATAATTGAGTATGATCAGAGACATTTGGCTGAAGAACAGTTGATTCTTCTTCCAGAGACAATCAGAGAAAAACTACCTGGACACTTTTTTAAGAGACCAAGATGCAGTTAGGCAACTATTTCTGTATACCAAAGGTTTAAGTTTTAGTTTTGCTTATCTCTTCCTTTTCTGCAACTACTAGACTTCCTTACTGAATCCTGTAGTAGGCCATACCTAAGACAGTGGAAAGAAATAAGGTGATGACTCAGTTTTCCATTTAATATTTTCCAAAGTTCCCAGTCTCATGAGCATGTGCAGTCATCCTCAAATTGTCCTTGCCAGCCTGCAAGCACAGATGATGGTAAATGCAATGATTTTATTCTAAATGATTACTTTAAAACCAGGTCTTCTCAAATGTGTATGCAAACTGATATATGACACGATTCTTTGCAAGTCTGATAAATAAGTAACTGGCATTCCCATAATTAAATTTTACATTCTGAACCCTGGTCTTTCCTTAGGGAGTCTCGTCTTGTGACTCTTCTATATAGCCACATTATTTATTTTGTAATGTGGCAGTTCTCTTCTTTGACAAATCATGTGATATAGCAGGGCATCTTATGATACTGCCTGCATCATAAAAAAATTACTTGTGAACAACAGACATTCAATTGTCCAAATTCTGTTGTGGTGCAATATCAAGCAATTTAATTTTGAAATAATTTAGAACACAATTCTAGTCAAAGTTTCTGAGATGGTATTTCTGCCCTATTTTTCCCTGTTTTTGTTTAATTTAAATCATGAATATAGTAAAGAAAAAAAAAAAACAAAAAACCCCAAACCCAAAACAATCAACCTTTTAAATGCTTGTCTTGTCTTTGCTGTCTTGCTCTAGGTGCTAGCTGAAAAATTAAAACATAAGGTCTTTTGAGGAATCTGGGTTTGTAATGATTTCTATGCATAAGTAACGGGAGTTTACAGAGCATATTGAAATCCCTTTAGTAACCTGGTCTGCCAAAACAAAGGTAGAAAAAAATAGGAATTGTTACCAATAAAGGGCCTACTAAAGGGAGTGTGTCTTCTTCTGTAAAACCTTGTCAAAACTACTTTGGCATATTTGAAGTTCAACCAAAACACTAGACTGTGATTTTGGGTTTTTTTTCTTGGTTGGTTGGTTGGGTTTTGTTTTGTTTTCTACATTTGTATTAGTCTGTGTCAGCAACCCAACAACTAAGCTTAGTTTCCATATACGAATATAACCATCTTGAGCAAACAAGGTCTCTTGAAGACTGTTATGTTTTAGAAGAGCAAAAATTGTGGATGGTGAAGAACAGGGCTTAAAGGAAAAGAACAGCCACTTACCATTTTTCACTGGAATAAATGTGTCAAGATGGATCCCTCTGTGTTAACCTTCTCCCTCCTCAAGTAAAGTCCCTCTGAAATTCATTTTAGAAGCTACAATTTTTGCAGGAGAAGCTATCTAAAGACTCATAATGTAAATAAGATGACAGATGACTATTGTGTACTTTTTTAAAGATATCCATTTCATCCTGGCCAAACATTCCCTTGAGAAAGTGAATTATTGAATTTAAAAGAAAAGGTGAGTTTGGCTTAAGTTGTTTCTTTAGCCAGGTTGTTTACTTTCTGGATCATCTGTTGCCTTCTGTGTGACTTAAGATTCTCTTAACCGATCAGTGTTTATGTGTATCTGTTGCTCAACAGATGTCTCAGATACTAAGGTCCCCCCTGAGTACAGTATTTGTTTGTATGTGCAAGCATTCCCAATTGCAGAAGTATACTTGCTCTGAAATATGAGGCAAATTGGTTCTAACTCCACCTGTGCATACTAAAAAGCATTACACTTGTTCTGTACAAAACATTCAAGTTAACCAAAAAGACACAAGTAAAGGTGATTGACATACAAAATTATTTTTCTGGTCAATACTTCAGAAGAATATATCTCTAAGGAATAAGAAATTAGATGGTTTTCTCAATTTTAATGTCTTTTACATTTTTTACTAGAAAAAAGACTATGCCCATGGAGGGAAAGGCCAACAACATGAGAATGAGGGATCAGTCTTGAGAGTATAGGCTTTACACAGTAAATAATCTTCAGTTCTTCGCTTCTGCAAGTCTCAGAGAAATATGTACTATATTTCTCTTGAAATCTTGAAATTATCTTGAAATCTCATTAGGAGATTTAATTTTTAGTTTCTTCAGCATTTATCAGCCTACAGAAAGAAATTAATTATTTAAGAGATTTTTTTCACATCCAAGTTAAAAGAAAATAACATTTTTTTTCCACTAAATTAAAGAAATGGAGAAGTACAACTAATTCACTGTACCATAATAGATTTATGAGGTTCTAATTTTATGTAAACACAAAATCTGAAAAGGTGAGAAACCTATGAGTTTTCCAACTGTTTTTCATCCAGTTAAACTAATTGACCATGAATTTGTTGGTAGTTGAACTTTGAAGTGGGACAAAACCAGAGCACAGGTACATATTATTTTCATGAACAGCGATGTGTGAAACGAATCATAGCTTTGTCAACAAGATAATAGTGAATTATATCCCAGTCATGGTTGAGAGATGATATGACAAACGAGCTGGGTGTAGCTTGCAGAAGCTGCTAAAGGTTTGCCAATTTGATATTTCTATATGAAAACTGTGAAATGAAGAGACTCTACAAGTGCTTATTAATCAGGCACAACAAATATAGCTTCAACACAATATTCATGCACTCTTGAGTTTTTATGAACAAGGGGCAAGCCTTTGACTGACTTCTGTTTGTCTTCAATAACTGTAACAGCCAATTATTTCTCTGATATGTGTTTATATTAATAGAATTTTCCTGAGCATATGGAAACAAGATAGAAATATCTAAATGAAAAAAGAGGAATATTGTTGCCTTATTTGGAGATGTCTATTATTTTTTTTAATATTTGCCTAAGAATCTTGGTAATTTATTTTCTAAAATGCTCAATATTAAAACATAAAACTATTGCTTTATCATTGTTGGAAATGTTACCTGAAACTAGTTAAAATTTCGGAATAAAGATCAGAGAGACTTGATTGACTCATTTTTGTAAGATGTTTGGCTTTTTGCTCAGTTTATTCAGTGAGGTAGTGCCTTCAGACTTAAATTAGCAACCCCCCTCTTTAAAAATTATACTTCTGAAAATATTCCTGTTCATATTAATCCTGTAATTCTTTGTAAAATAACTAGATTTAGACAAGCTTTAGAAAGTGGAAATAACAAGAGCTCCCCTCCTGTCTATACCCAGGAAAAGACTGCATACTTAGGTTATCTATTGACAGTTATGAAAAACAAATCTCCCCCCAACTGTTCTATATGCAGCTCTGTTTTATTCTTAGAAAACTAAATTATGGTAGATATTGAGAATGCTAACCTTTAAACAAAATACTAGGTACAAGCAGCTTATTTGAACACATTTGGTTACAAGTAGATTTTTATAACTGCTTAGAATTGATATATTTTAATTTCTTAGACTGTCACACTGTCTTAAAATGATTATTCTGAAGCATTTGCTTTTACGTTAGCCATGACCTACTTTCTATTAAGATGAGTACTTTGGGTATAAGTATCTGGCGCCTATTTCACAAGCCTTATTCTCATAGAATAATAGACATTATCTAAATGCTTTCAGTAAAGCTTTTCCTCTTTGCTTCACTCTGCCTAGGTGATTAAAAGATTTTACTATATTTTTCAGGGAGACAAGTGAGTGGGGGGAGGAAGGACTTCTTAAGGAATTCATACTGCCCTTCAGTGAGATAATTAATCTTTAAAATTATTCACTGTTTGTCTTGGCTGGATCACTAAACATCTTCTGTACTGTAGCGGAAAAAAAGGAAAAGTAACAGAATCAGCAGTGTGCTGCACATAGTATGAGTGAGAAAGTAAATAATAAAACCTTAGCAACTGCTATCATCTGAATGGGAAACACATTGAAGAACTTGCAGTTACTCCTGCTAGTAAGGAAATACAAAAGTCTTGACATTTAAAACAGTGATGATGTGTCATATCCAGGTATGCTTTGCTAGGCAGAGGTGTATAGCATTGAGCTTAAGATGATGGAGAAGGATATAAACACTACCAATTCTATATAGGGCTGGCACTTTGTTTTGCCAGTTGCTGCTCAAAGACATAGTGTGTTCATCATCTCAAAGACCTGCTGACCTGTTCTAATCTAGGCACAAGTTTGTAGTTAACTAAGTTGAGAACAGGATTCAATAGACTTAGATAAATGAAATTTCCATATAGAAAGCTCAGCAGATTTAAGACAAATCAAACAGTCATTCATTCAGCTGAGGCTATGTCATTGTTTTCGTTTCTGAATTTTCAGGTTTTCCTTTCCTCTTCTCATTGCTGAAATAAGACTCCTGATGGTCTGGCTTCTCTCCTTCTTGGAGACTCTCCTGGCTGCCTTTGTTCACACTCTGGCGCCACTTCCATTGAACGCTTCTGCTGAAATTGCATTTCTATTTCTCGAGTATGCCTTGTATCAGCTACAGATTCTCCTCTCCTGCCTGACTCCTTCATACACTGTCTTAAACTCCATTCTTGGATGCAATTTCTGGGCTTGGAGCACAGCCACAAATTAAGCCTAAGCAAGCAAAGTAGTGGCCATGAATAATAAAGGAAGTTGCAGCATGACTTAGAGCATATTGAATAATATCTTTGGATCAGAATTTCTTCCTGGATTACGACTGCTTTAACAGTAGACTGATTTTCTGAATAAGCAGGAACTGCCTTCAGCAAGACCCAATACTGGGAAAATAACAATTGTAATTTTATCTGGATTTTTATCAGGTGAATGTTAAGTTACTTTCATTAGCTTTTTCTAGTCCTCACAGCATCAATCAATGATTTAGAAGCATTAAGGTGAATGTAGAGGAGGGAGAAAAAAAGGGCAAATAATAAAAAAACAAGTATGACTTGGCCCAATTCAAACTAGTTTGTGTTTTTCAGTGTATAGGGACTGTTACAGAGTTGTTTAGAGAGGTGCTATTTTTTAGTTTACAGTAAAAAAAGTACTCTCAGTGCTGTGACTTCTTCTGTAAAAGAAGATTTAAGAAATATACAGACTGGCACATTTGATCTATTCACCAAAAATGCAAACACACAAATCTCTAGGTATGTATTTTCCAGAGGGTTTTTGATTGAGACAGTTATGTAATTTCAAACAGAGATGAGAGAATTTCTGAACTGCAAGAAAGATTTATTTCTGTATTATTTTAAATCCACAGATGAGTTGTCAGAATAAAAAGAAGAAACATACTCTTCAGCAGAGTATCTATTTGATGTACTTGGGATTGAAAAGGAAGAAAACATTTTTTAATACCATTCAAAATTATAGCAGATTAACTTGTAGGCAAGTTTTCTGTTTTCTTAATTGATGATACCTGTGGGGTTTTGTTTTTGTTTTGGTTTTTTTTTTAGTTTGAAATGAGGAGTGGATCTGTGAAACTGTTGATCTTGAAACCCTAACTTAGCTTGCAGTGTTTGTGTTAGTGAGATACTAGGCAAAGATCACAAGAAAATTTGTTCCTTTAAACAGTGGCACAAAAGGTTATAAAGACATTACAAGCAACTATGAAGCTTTTTGACAAGTAGTTCTGTGCTTCTTCCTTTCACTGTGGTCTAATACTAGATAGTATATTATTCTTTACTTGCAATTTTTATATCTGTTCTCACTGGATTTTTTTTCTGATGACTTAAGGCCCACTTTTATGCATCTTCAATTGAAGACAAATAAAACACAGGACAGAAATATTCCTTGAACTTCTCTCTGATCCCACAGTATGCCTCCAGTGTTTTTTATTTCCTCCCTCCCTTCCTCCCTCCCTCTCTTCCTCTTTTTAGGAGCTCTATGATTTCAGCAGTTAAGTTAAAGAAAAATACTTATATGTGAAACCTCTTCAAGCAATGGGCAAGTTTTCGTTACTCACACCATGACAATAGTGAGATTGTGCAGGTTTAGCTCAGAGTGCACCGTACATGTAACAAATTTCTTGTTCCCTTGTTTCAGGCAGGTAGAGGTCAGAAGAGCACACAAGACAGACATTCAAAACATGGGGCACTAGAGGTGTCTGAAAGTCCTAGTTCAAGGGAAATTAATTTAATTACTGCTAACTCTCACAATCTTTAGTCCAGGTGTTACCTTGAAAAAGAAACAATAAAATATGTTAGTGCTGGGTCACTTTGTTTGCATTAAGCAAATACTAAAGATTTGAACTAATTTTTACAGCCCTTTTAGCATGAACCATGGATTTAAGGAATACATTGTATCGTAAAATTTTTCTTGCTGGGAGTTTAAGTAGGCCTATGTTTCATGATAGAAAAGGACATACACATCTATGTAGGAGAAAGAAGTTTTACAGGAGGCATTTCAGAAGAATAGAGGATGCTTCAACAAAAAGCTTTGTAGAATCATAGAATCGTTTAGGTTGGAAAAGACTTTTAACATCATCCAGTCCAACCATTAACCTACACTACCAAGTCCACACTAAACCAATTAAGGGTAGACTAGACTAAACCATGTGCCAAAGTGCCATGTCTACCCATTTTTTGAACACTTCCAGGGATGGTGACTCCACCACCTCTCTGGGCAGCCTGTTCCAATGCTTGACTACCCTTTCCATGAAGAAATTTTTCCTAATTTCCAATCTAAGCCTCCCCTGGTGCAGCTTGAGCCCATTTCCTCTTGTCCTATCATTATTTTTATTTTTCTAGAAGGAAAGGCGAGAAGCAGCTGAAACAAAAAGGGGGGGTTTCATCCAGGAGAGAGAGTCTGCTAAGAAAGGATGAGTGATTCACTAAAAAACAGTTTTCATATAGCAATAGAACAGTGAAGGAGTTATGGGCCCAATCCTAGTATGACTGCAGAGACTAAGTAGCTATTGATTTAAGCTTAGAGTAAGGTCAAGATCCTCATAGAGGAAGAATGTATTTTGGTGAACTTGTGGCTTTGTGAATTAGTAAAACCAGGGAAGCAAAGAAGTAGGGAAAAAAGCTCTCCTTCAGCATACAATACATAGTAAATGGTTACAAAGGTAAGAACCTATGGGTACCATATGAACTCGTTTACATTGATGAAGCTTTCAGCAGCTACTGTAGGGACTTTGCGATAGCAGAATTGAGCCTTGAATCAGCTGTAATTGTGATTCTTATCAACTCTTTATAGAAAATAAAAGAAATTAGAAGGATATTGGAAATTAAACAGAACAAAATTCTGGTGAACCAACTTAATCTTCTAATAGTAAATTTGCTTGGGAATTCAAGCAATGTCTGCTCCCAAAATAGTGGAGCTATTTTCCACAGGTGCATTTGTTTTGTCATTACAGAAATGAATAATAGCTTTGCCTTGTCAGAAGCATGGCATCTGGAATTTATAAAAAAGGAAATCCAGCAACATTTTATGTTGAAGTAGATATTTTGTACACTTGGAGTGGTGTCTGAGCTAAAAAAATTGTGGAAATGAAATAGATCAACCATGGAAATTTTTAGTTAGCTTTATTTACAGTTATTATAGTGTAAGAACTATTACTGGTCCTCACTGAGTAATATTGATAGTAAATCACTTAGGACATAACAAGGAAAGTGGCAGTGTAATTTTCTAACATGCCTAAGTCTGCACAATAACTGATGCAAATTATGCAAGACTCCACACTTGCCCAAATGCAAGGATCTTTTGAAATAATGTCAAAGAGAGCTCATTTTGCAGAGCAAGAACTTTGCTTTTACTTAGTAAAAGAAATTTTCAAGAACTCCATTGACAGTAGTAGGGCAAGACTTTTGCCCTTACAGACAATTTTATGGAAAAGGCCTTGCAAATGGAGACTTGGAAACATACTCTTCTTTCCTTAAATCAGGCAGATGCCTTTTATTGTCATATAAAAGCAGGAGCAAACCTTCATCTCTCAGCTTTTCTTTCAGCTAGATAACTCCATTTAAATGGGATATATAATTGATATTTTCATTGTTTATTTAATGTTAAGTCAAATTAAAAGTAAACAGACTAGTGTATAACATTGGCTTTATCGAAGAACAGCCTGCAAGCATTCTTGTACCTGTAGCAAGAACCCAGTTAGAACAAACAACAGGATTTGCGCCTTGCAAACATGTCTCTATTCCATTGCAGATACTCAGTCAGTATACCTATGTCCTGGTTTCGGCTGGGATAGAGTTAATTTTCTTCCTAGTAGCAGGCATAGTGCTGTGTTTTGGATTTAGTAGGAGAAGAATGTTGATAACACGCTGATGTCTTTAGTTGTTGTTAAGTACTGCTTATGCTAGTCAAGGACTTTTCAGCTTCAGGAGTATTCCATACCATATGACGTCATGCTCAGTATATAAACTGGGGGGGTTGGCTGGGGAGCAGCTATGGCTGCTTGGGAACTGTCTGGGTATCTGTCAGTGGGTGGTGAGCAATTGCATTGTGCATCACTTGCTTTGTATATTATTACTGTTGTTATCATTATTATATTGTTATTATTATCATTACTATTTTACTTTATTTCAATTATTAAACTGTTCTTATCTCAACCCCGGAGTGTTTCTCACTCTTACTCCTCCAATTCTCTCCCCCATCCCATCAGGGCAGGGGGAGTGAGCAAGCGGCTGTGTGGTGCTTAGTTGCTGGCTGGGGCTAAACCACGACAACCTATCATTTTAATGATCACCAGGCCACATTCCACTTGATCTGAGATCTCATGTTTAACAAATCACTGTAATTGTTTTGATTAATTCTAATTCCTATCTGAATTAGTTAGCACTGTCAGTTATTACCTTCACTTGTTATATTTTTCTTTGATTTTAACTGTCTAGAATTTCCTTTTAATTTTAATCTTGTATCTTTTTCTTCAACTTTTGCTTTTATTTTCTTTTTCTTTAATACTTCTTTCTGCAACCCCATCATTCAAAGCATCTTCTCTTTCCTCATCTTATTTCTCATGCTACAGTAACATTGCTTCACTCTGTCATTTCCAGTTACTTCATTGTGCCTAGTTAACTTGGCTTGATATTTCCTGCTAACATTACCACCCAGTGTCATTGCACAGCTGACTCCCTGTTCAGTGTTGAACTACCCTCACTGTGAAAAGACTCCTATGTTTAATCAGAATTTCCTGCACTGCGAGTTGTGCCCATTGCTTTTCTTCCTTTCAACATGTATCTCTGAGAAAAGTCTGGCACTATCTTTTCCATATCCTCCCACTGGGTAGCTGAGGAGATATTTGATCAAAATTAACCAATGCCAGTAGCAATGGATATTTTCAAAGAACTGCTTGTGAGCAATTTGCAGAAGAGCTTTGGGGAATATTTTTATCAATAAAATATATATAGAAGTAATCTTACCATTTCTTGAATGTATTTTCCCCCTAATGTTTGGAGAAATGTATTTGAATGTTTTGTTTAAATGATTTGCTCTATGCATTTTGTAACCATTTCTGTAGGATTGCTGCTTTTACAGCAGGAAGAGATCATATGTTAACAGCTCGCAGCTGCTGAATGCTAGTGCTCATCCTAAACACAATTTTAGAATTTCAACATTGAAACAAAACCAAAGTTTAAGAAGTGAAATGTGAGTAACAAGTAGTCCTTTAGATATGTGTATCACAACTTAAACAGCTTGCAATACTTAGCTTTGAAACACAATGAATTGCAAACTTGGTTTATGTCATTTGTGGTCTTCCTTCTCCTGTTGTAGCACATAGCTTCCCAGTTTCATCAAGGTGAACACCAGAGTAGAGCTTCCAGCAATGTTTCTCCCTAGGTCAGTTGTGAGATGACTGAAGTATAAAGCTTACCTATGAGGAATATTTTTCTACCTGAAAGGAAAAAAAATACTGTTTTTTGAATAGCCAACATCATGTTATTGTAGTTAATTCATCAAGGGGTGTGTCTGAAGCTTGCATGCTGCTCTCTCTCTTTTGCCAAGTAAGCACAGAAGTGAGTCTTGAAACTTTCTTAACGTCCATTCACAGCTCTAGAATAGACTTGCTTGTGGATAGTGGAATTTGTTCACCCTTAAGAACTGAGCTCACCTGAGTTTTGCACAGTAAGATATAAAAAGTGTCAAAATGTGTTTTCAGTTATGAGGAACATAATTTAAAGAAATGATGGACATGATTTCCTTTAATATTCACCATATGGAGAAATTTGTATATGTACAAATTGAGTATAATATCTAGTAGATCAAACTAGGTTTGTTTTGTTTAATTTTGCTCAAGTAAAATGATATTATCAGATACAGATGAGTGTATTACTAAGAAGAAAGTTGATCTTATTTAGGTCCACAACTTTGTCATGTGCAATTTTTTGACATTTTTTATACTGTGGTCTCTAATTGCAGCAGAACACTCATTTCAGTACAGAAATTAATTTTCATTTTGTTTCACACATACAGAGGTTAGCATCAGACTGTGCTAATATCATGCAGTCATTTAAAAGTTGATAGGCTCTGTGATATCACATTATCTAGCTTTCTGGATTACTGTGAGACAGGTCTTAGTCTTTC
Organism: Pelecanus crispus; assembly: GCF_030463565.1. Classification (NCBI taxonomy): domain Eukaryota; kingdom Metazoa; phylum Chordata; class Aves; order Pelecaniformes; family Pelecanidae; genus Pelecanus; species Pelecanus crispus. The sequence goes on along the minus strand of NC_134643.1, from coordinate 116,991,089 downwards.
CCAGTGTATTTTTGCATTTTAATATCTGTTCCTCTTGCTTTATTTCTCTTAAATCCTTATATAGCCCTTATCATAGGAGTATTTATGAATAAATATATATTATCTCTCCTATTTTGTATTTTTTTCTTCTACTTTGTGATTTTTAAGACTGTTTCTGAAATGCTTCCAATTTGATCGATTCTCCACCACAGACCAAAGTTATGCTGAGTAGTGGAAGCCATTTCAGGCATGAAAAATCTCATGTGAACAATCTTACTAAAAAAGTGATTTTGTTTAAAATGCAATAGATAAAATAGATTTGTTTACCAAGTAGAAATTTGGCTAGATGAGAATTTTCCCCACTTTACTATGTCAGCTAGAAGGAAGATAATATAGCTGAAGACAGTTGGGAACAAGAAATCTAACAGTGCAAAGGTTGCTATAGTACAAGATATTATTTCCCTCCACTAGGAAATGCAATGCACTCTCTGAGGCACCTCTGGTCTGGCTAGGTAAACTATGTCAAGGAATATTTCAACTTGCTTCAGTATTTACATTGTCATGGTCCAAAATTTAAACAATATATAATCCTAGAAATGATGGCGTTTTCCCAGGGTGCAAGAAGTATCATTGATGAAAGAGATGACCAGCTATGCCTCCTTTAAGGTATATACCAGAATCACAGAATGGTTGAGGTTGGAAGGGAGTTCTGGTCCAACCCCACTGCTCAAGCAGGGCCACCTAGAGCCAGTTTCCCAGGACAGTGTCCAGACAGTGTTTGAATATCTCTAAGGAGGGAGACTCCACAACCTCTCTGGGCAACTGATTCCAGTACTCAGTCACCCTCATGATAAACGAGTTTCCTAATGTTGAGAGGGAACCTCCTGTGTTTCAGTCTGTGCCCACTACCTCTTGTCTTGCCGCTAAGCACCACTGAAAAGAGCCTGGCTCCATCCTCTTTGGACTCTCCTTTCAGGTATTTATATACATTGATAGGATCCCCCCTGAACCACCTCTATTTTTTGTTCCTGTTGTGAGTTAGCAGATACCTAAAAAATTGGTTACATTAACTGTAGTAGTTTTATTATCTTCCTTTTTTTTTTTTTTTCCAAGTTCAGCTTAATAATTCTTTCTGTGTTAGTTACTACATGACTGAAGACTGACAGGGGAATGTGTAATACTTCTAAGTGACTATCAGATAACTGATGTCTATGTCTTCTGCTGTTTGCCTGAAAGTGCTAATGATGATTGAACATCATTGCCATGCTGAGTCTTGTATGTGAACTCCTGAATGCTCAGCGGCTAGGTGGTTTGGCATTTTTACAATAAATTTGTAATTACCAAAATTGATTGATAACAATACTAGGTCACCTCGGTTTATGAGTTCTACATGGATATTAAATTTGCTTTTAAATGGAAGTTTCATTGATAACAGCAATAGTACAATTTACCAGTTCCATTTCTGTAAACTGTTTGTTTGCTACAGCATGATATTTTGATTAAGAAGCCAGATGATACAAAATCAATAGAAGAGTTCATATTGATTAAACACTGCCTTTCTTACTGATGTTTTTGAGGTCTTTAAGGATCAGTTCTTGACCTTTTGTTATTTAATATTGTTATCAATGACTTGGAGGACAACAAAACTGTTATTGATTGAATTTATAGCATATGCACACACACACATACAAAGGAATGTCAAAGAAGTAGTATTCAGCAGGGAAAAGTAGGTTGTTTGTTAAGTATAGTATAAATATACAATTTGCAATTCAGTGTAGCCAAGTCATATTTTGGTCTAGTGAAATGTGAATAGAAGCCACACTTTGAGGTTAAAAATGCTGTCTTGAAGAGCAGCTGCTCCTAAAAGGATGCAAGATTCATACAAACATTCAAACCAAACATCAACGCTCAATACAATTCCACATTGAAAAGGCAAATGTGAGACGAACATGAGAATATTGAGTAGAAATGAATTATGCTATCTCTGTACTTCTCCCTGTGTGGCTGTTGCTTCCAGTTCTGAAATCCACAATTCTGAAAGGGCATTGATGAATTGGAGAGGATTAAGGAAAGCCAGGAGAATTATTAAAGGACTGTGAGGGACTCAGTGAGCTCAAACTATAAATTTAGCAAAGGAAAGGTTAAGAACTGTGTCTATAGCATTCATAGTTCTTCACAGCTGGATGCTCATCAGAGTAGACCTTTGTGCTCTCAACCTTTCCTTGTTCTGTGAAAAGATGTCCTGCCAATTCTCTGTCTTTTCTAAAATGCCTGGTACAGGCATTGGTGTCCCTTTCCAGATGTGGCTGAGCTGCATTTGGTTCCAGGATCATTACTGACAACCTTAGCTATGCCTTTCCTTGTGATCCACACATGTTGTTTACATGGGTTTGAAATAGACAAAGTATGTTCCCAACAGGCTTGCAGAGGTTTTGGACAGAATCTTTTTGCTTTAGTTACTACACAGAATGTCAGTTCTTGGCAAAACATAAAAAACAGGGTTCTTTTTTTTTTTGTTTTCTCACCTTTCTCAGAGTTCACTGGGAGTTGGCCAGCATACCTAGAATCTCTTTGGAGCATAGGATGTCTCTTCTAAAATGTGCTGTCTGGTTGTCCATGTTTTTTGACTGTGTGTGGTGTCCTTCTGCTCATTCCCTTCTATTTTGTGGGCCATGTCGTGGTTGGAGGCCGTCTTGGGCTTAGCGACCACGATATGATAGAGTTCTCGATTCTGGGCGATGTAAAACAGAGGGGCAGCAAAACTGTTACTATGGACTTCCAGAGGGCAGACTTTGCCCTCTTCAGGATGCGGGTTGGGAAAGTCCCTTGGGAGGCAGTCCTGAAAGGCAAAGGGGTCCAGGAAGGCTGGGCCTTCTTCAGGAAGGAAGTCTTAAGGGCGCAGGAGCGGGCTGTCCCCGTGTGCCGTAAGACTAACTGGCGGGGAAAACAACCGGCCTGGCTGAATAGGGAGCTTTTGCGGGGAGTCAGGGAAAAAAGGAGAGTCTACCACCTTTGGAAGAAGGGGTGAGCAACTCAGGAGGAGTACAGGGATCTTGTTAGGTCCTGCAGGGAGGAAATTAGAAAAGCAAAAGCCCACCAAGAAGTTAATCTGGCCAATGCTGTACAAGATAATAAAAAAATGCTTTTATAAGTACATCAGCAATAAAAGGAGAGCCAAGGAGGATCTCCATCCTTTGCTGGATGTGGGGGGGAACATTGTCACCGAGGACAAGGAAAAGGCTGAGGTACTTAATGCCTTCTTTGCCTCTGTGTTTAACAGCCAGACCAGTCATCCCCAGGGTACTCAGGCCCCTGAGCTAGAAGATAGGGATGGGGAGCAGAATGGAGCTCTCATAGTCCAGGAGGAAGCATGTTATGGAACCTGCTATGCCACCTGGATGCTCACAAGTCTACGGGGCTGGATGGGATCCACCCGAGAGTACTGAGGGATCTGGCAGAGGAGCTTGCCAAGCCACTTTCCATCATATATCAGCAGTCCTGGTTAACAGGGGAGGTCCCTGATGACTGGAGGCTTGCCAATGTGATGCCCATCTACAAGAAGGGCTGGAAGGAGGACCCGGGAAACTACAGGCCTGTCAGCCTGACCTTGGTGCCAGGAAAGATAATGGAGAGGTTCATATTGAGTGAACTCAACAGGCAAGTGCAGGTCAACCAGGGGATCAGGCCCAGCCAGCATGGGTTCATGAAAGGCAGGTCCTGCTTGACCAACCTGATCTCCTTCTATGACCTGGTGACCCGCCTGGTAGATGATGGAAAGGCTGTGGATGTCATCTACCTGGACTTTAGCGGAGCTTTTGACACCGTCTCCCATAATATTCTCCTTGGGAAGCTGGCAGCTCATGTCTTGGACAGGCGTACTCTTCGCTGGGTAAAAAACTGGTTGAGTGGCCGAGCCCAGAGAGCAGTTGTAAATGGAGTTAAGTCCAGTTGGCAGCCAGTCACGAACAGTGTTCCCCAGGGCTCTGTTTTGGGGCCAGCCTTGTTTAATATCTTTATCAATGATCGGGATGAGGGAATTGAGTGCACCCTCTGTAAGTTTGCAGATGACACCAAACTGGGCGGGAGTGTCGATCTGCTGGAGGGTAGGATGGCCCTGCAGAGGGACCTGGACAGGCTGGATTGATGGGACAAGGCCAACTGTATGAGGTTCAACAAGGCCAAGTGCCGGGTCCTGCACTTGGGTCACAACAACCCCATGCAATGCTACAGGGTTGGGGAAGAGTGGCTGGAAAGCTGCCTGGCTGAAAAGGACCTGGGGGTGTTGGTAGACAGCCAACTGAACATGAGCCAGCAGTGTGCCCAGGTGGCCAAGAAGGCCAACAGCATCCTGGCTTGTATCAGGAATGCTGTGGCCAGCAGCAGCAGGGAGGTGATTGTGCCCGTGTGCTTGGCACTGGTGAGGCCGCACCTGGAATACTGTGTCCAGTTTTGGGCCCCTCAGTACAAGAAAGACATTGAGGTGCTGGAGCATGTTCAGAGAAGGGCAACAAAGCTGGTGAAGGTTCTGGAGCACAGGCCTTATGAGGAGTGGCTGAGGGAACTGGGATTGTTTAGCCTGGAGAAGAGGAGGCTGAGGGGAGACCTTATTGCTCTCTACAACTACCTGAAAGGAGGTTGTAGAGAGGTGGGTGTTGGTCTCTTCTCCCATGTAGTTAGCGATAGGATGAGAGGAAATGGGCTCAAGCTGCACCAGGGGAGGTTTAGATTGGAAATTAGGAAAAATTTCTTTATGGAAAGGGTAGTCAAGCATTGGAACAGGCTGCCCAGAGAGGTGGTGGAGTCACCATCCCTGGAAGTGTTCAAAAAACAGGTAGATGTGGCACTTTGGGACATGGTTTAGTCTAGTCTACCCTTGATTGGTTTAGTGTGGACTTGGTAGTGTTAGATTAATGGTTGGACAGGATGATGTTAAAGGTCTTTTCCAACCTAAACGATTCTATGATTCTATGATTCTCTGATTTTAGTACAGCAGAGCTGTACCTCTTCTTCCTCATGCCTGCTGTTAGGGAGTGATTGGGAGTGTTGCACGGAGGGAAATGTAAACTCTAGACATACCTTTAAACTTTTGATGCACACAGCCTTTAACTCCCTCTAGCAAAACCAGTCAAGGACAATGGAGGTATGGCAGGATCATAGAGCGGTGCAAGGGTTTGCTGACATTGTAGGTGCAGCCACACCTGAACACAAAACCAAACACACACTTACACACATTGCATCTCCCAGGGATGGGATTCCTCTCTTTTCTCCTGTACCATTGTCCACTGTTTGGCCCAGCAGGTTACTCTGGGATCCAATGGGTCTGTGGAGTTTCTGGGGAGCCCTTTGGAGGTCTGGTGTCCCACAAGAGCTCCCTGCACAGATCCAATGTTCTTGGGTGCTGCTGCTGCTACTCTGTCCTTGGGAATGCCTGCACATCCCTTCATGCTGTCCCTGGTTCTCTGGATTGTCCCAGACAGATGAGATCAAGCTGGCTAATCATTGGGTGTTGTTTCTGGGCAGATGCTTGCTGGTTTTTCCCCAGTGTCATCTAATCAATGATACAACTTTGTCACATTCAATCATGTGGTGTTGTCAAGCAGGCTGTTCTTCCAACAGCGTATGTGGGGACAGGATATCTCCACAATGAGAACCCCATATTTTAAGAGTCACTTCCTGAAACTGACTGACAGATGAGATCAATTAGACTAGTTGATCTGTTGTTAATTTGACAGTTTTTATAGACAGATTACTCTTAATTTCTGCTCCATTAGTTTGTTTCCACTTTAAAATAACATTTTCCTAATATGTTTGTTTTAGTTCTGGGTCATTTCCTCTCAGAATTTCTCCTCAAAACTGAGGCATAAGGTTAGTAGAGAAAAGCCAAAAAGCCCAACAGTGATGTAAAATTTGCCTATATGTAAAGATTCCACAGCAAAAAACAGAATTCATGAACTCCACATTGATTCCCCAACTCATTAAGTGTGATTTGGTCACAGCTGATAGGAAATCATATAGGGAATAAAAATTTACTGAGAGGTTTCTCAAATCTAACAGGAAATTGCATAATGAATTATAACATATGGAAGGTGTACCTAGACATATTCCAATTAGAAATAATTAACATTTAAAAATATTAGAACAATTTATATTCCTGTTCAGCTACAGAAGTTAATTCAAGGAAGGTGTATGGCCTATGTAATAGAAGCAGTCAGATGATGTGATCATAATGGTCCCCCCTCTGGCCTGAAAAGTCCTTGAATCTATTAAATAAATGAAAGAGATATTGGAATTTTTTGTCATATTCCTTGTTTCATCAATAATGTCAAGTACAATTTACCCACAATTGATGTTTTACTAACCCTAGTGTCAGCAGAAATGAACCATCACCACCATTACCTACCCACTGCTTTCCTTCTCTCCAATTTGCCTTCATAATCCCTGAGATCTGTAAATGGAACCATTCATTTTTGAAAAGGTAAGGAGATTAAATCACCCACATGTAAACAGTATAAATTTATTTTTAAAAAGTAAAATAAATTTTCTTTGGTATTTAAAAAGTATTTGTAAGTATGTTAGATTCATTTGCATTAGTTTTCAGCCTGTTTCTTATAATTGTATGTTGCAAAGGTTTTTATTCAGAAAATAGAGACCAAAATGCAACAGTTTGATGATATATTAATTAAAAGGAACAAAAGTACCTTAGCAAGCATGTGAACTAAGCTCCAAGTCATGTATTATACTGACGATAACGAAGAATTTTTTTACTCCACAGACCTTTTGCGTGTTCATAGTGTTCTGTGGGATTGGTTTGGGTAACAAATATGAGATCGGTCCCTTTGTATATTTAACAAGTGGGAATTAAGATCTCTGGTTCTATCTGTATCTTGTTTTATTTAGTCAAATACTTTAAATAAATTTATAGATTTTGGGGGTTTCTCATGTTTATTGCATAGCAAAATCATCCTCACTCTTTTCACTATGCATATCATATCCCTATTTCAAAGAGACCAAAGGAAACCATCCCTAATTTCTGCAGAGCAGATCCTCTTTAACAGTATTATTCTGGGCATCTGTTGTCCTCAGATGACCTCTGTTGATTGAAAGCTCATAACTGCCTTCAGCCAAGTGCTCTAGGACCTCACTGACCTTACCATTGAAAAATTGCACTAAGTCTAACTTTGCAGATCCTACACAATCTCATTTTGGTTCTATTCTCAATGAATATGGAAAATAAATTATTCTTCTCCTTTTTGCGACAGCCTTTTATGTATATGAAGATTGTTATCGGCTGCTTGTCTCTTTAATTAGACTAACCAATTACTATTCATTCATTTTTCTTTATAGGTCGTATTTTGCAAATCTCTGACTTTTCTGGTTACACTCACTTGGACTCTTTTTAGTTGGCCTACATCTTCTTTGAAGTGACATGAACAGAACAGAAGGTTTATATTCTTGTCTATATATCCCCTTAGTGAATCACAACTGCTTAAATTCTTGTGTGAAATATATTAAAGCCAATGGAACACTTTCATCTGCATTTACAAATGATTAAAAACTGTTATAGAACACCTGTTTTGTAAATAAAGCTCTTATATTTCCAACTGAACACTTCAAGAGAAAGTCAGTTTTATTGAACTTCATGGTAAAATTGGTTTCAGTATCTTGAGGCATACATTGTCTTGCACAGTACTCTAGTGGAATAGTTACAGCAATATTGCAATTTTAGTTCTTTGTGTAGTTATAAAGTTCAAGTCAGAGCTATTGAAAATGTAGATTGCTCTGTTCCTAGCTGAATTGCCTTTTTCCTGTAAGATTTCTATTCTGATTAGAACAAATTCAACTATTCTATATCCTCATGAATTGAAAGAAAAATAAGATAGACATATCAAATCAGGATTTCTTGCATAACAATTAAAATATTGTATTAAAAAGAGCATTTAATTTTGTTTCTTTTCTTGTGTTACTCAGTATTTTATACATCCCTCATGACATGAGTCATTAGGAGAATATTATAACATGAAATAATAGGTTGGACTAAACACTATATTTTTTTCTGTGTTAAAATTAAAAGAATCTGTAATTTACTACTCTTCAGACATCTCACATTCTCAGATCTTCTTTTTTTAGTAATGAAAGAATTTGACATGCTGAAAGCAATGAAGTTTATCATCCTGTGATTTTGACATCATGCCACAGTAATATTGAAAAATACTATAAAATAAAAAAAAATATAAAATTGTAAAGTGAAATGTCATTGACAACTTCTTTAAAAGAAAGATTGTTCTTTACAGAAATTATTCCAGATATCTAACAAATGTTGCCAGTGATGTTTTTCAAGATAGTGTTCCTCCCTGCACAATTTTTGAACATCCACTCCTTCCTTTGGGGTTTCACAAATGTTCAGGGCAACTAGGCTCACACCTCTAAAACTTTGAAGTTGGTACTCACCCAACTCACTGAATTCCTTGTGCTGGGCTGCAGGACCTCCCCACCCTCAAGTCAGGAACAGCAACAGCAGGAGGGAGGGTCATCCTTTGACCAAATATTTGTTTGGGTTATATTATGCTGTAGCTTTTTTTTTTTTTTTTTTTTTTTTTTTTTTGCCGAAAGCAATAGCCACTCATCCATGTCTTTGATATGGGATCCAAGAACTGAAGAGATGCTCCAGTAGTCCTCTAGGAATAAATGCTGCTCCAGAAACCAACTGCCAAACAGGGGTCTGCTAAAGAAATCTTATAGAGGAAGCAAGAGAACTGACAAATTTCCCTCCTGCCTTACAAAGTTTTTAGTTCTGCTTGTCTTGAGCTGCTGAATGATTGGCAATAGCTCCTTTGCCATTTTAAAACTTCACTGCTTCATCTGTCAAAAGTAAGTAATCACAGCCCTCCAATGGGTGCTTCTTTCCCTAAGCTGTTTCCATGGAAAACCATGTTTTGGGAATAGTAATCAGCAAAGTGTTTAGAGCTATTAAAAGAGTTCCTTTAGTAAAATGTTTAAATAAATGCTTAACACCTGCTAGACATTTAAGTTAGAAGTACAAACATACATTCAAATTAAATTTTATAACTTGATGAAGGGATATACAGAGAATTCATAATTTTTCCTGCAATTATTTTTTACTGATAAATTAACTTAATAATAATATAACTGAAGTGTGTAGTAAAGCCAAAGCATTAAATAAAACCAATGAAGAACCTTATCTTACTCAGTTAAAATAAATCTAAAGATTTTTTTTTCTTTCATTTTAAAGTTTCCATGAGAGATAATCTAATCTAACTCAACTCAATGCCTAAAATCTCATTGCTGCCAATAGAACCAAGACTTTAGACCTTTATTTTGTAAATGTATTCCAGGAAACATCGAGAAGATAGAGACTTAAGCGTGCCTATATAATTAAAAAACTTCCTACCACTTTTAATTTTTTTTCATGTAATAAAATAAAGGATCCAACCTTCTCTAATTTTCAGCTCATTTGCAGGGCACACATTGATTTAGATCTGTGTTCTGGTTGCTCTTGCTTTTCAAATCTCAGTGGGAATCGTTTTAGTCAATTGTTAAGAATGATTAAATTGCAGAATCTTAGCATACTGAAATGTGTTAAATTAGAAAGAAGAACAAAGCCTTCATTGTTAAACAGATAACCTGTGAGCTGTGTGGCACTCTTTTATTTATGGACTTTGTTGCTCACAGTATGACTCTGTACAGTACAAAAAGGGTTTTCTCTAAAGATCGATTTTCAAAGACTTATATATCTGTGACTGAAGAAAAGCATTTCTTCTCTCCAGGTACACATTTCTGAGAAAGATTAATAAAGCTAGAGAAAAGATCCTCTTCATAAGAGATCACACTCTAGGCATCCTATGTATGCATCACAATGTTGTGCATCAGAGGAATGTGAAGGAAATAAAATCCTGTCCCTCGAAATCAATGTATAAGCAGTAGCTGTCCAGAGTCTTGAGAAGTATAAATAAATGTGCTTATCTTTGCTGGAGTTAGTGGAACTGTGCCAGTTTAGGCCCAAGGTGGATCTGATCCCATGGTATTGAAATAATACAGCTCCGGTTACTGAAGTTAAGAGAAGTCTAAAGAACCATCCACAGGAAATATTCATTTAATCTCTCCATGTAGTTCTCATTAATATCCTTTGCAGCTCTATGAATATTGTTTATGATGTTTGAATACATTGATTTTTGAAAGCATATGTTTAGCATTATCTTTCTATGTGTCAGAGTCAAAGCTCATTTGACACATCAGGTAACAAAACCTCAACAGTAAATCAGAAACTCTATGATAGAAGTGCCAGGAAATATGTTTTGTATATGAGCTGATGCTTCTAACCTCATAAGATTTCACTGAAAAGATCATTAAAATATATTTTTATGTTTCATTTTTTAAAGTTTTATTACTATTTAGTAGCATTCCACATGAATAGTCCTCTGGGATATTGTACTCTTTTGTATGTGTATGCACTTGAAAAAAAAATATTGCTAGAAAAACCTCAATTTTAGGCTTAAGTCAAGAAGCAGCAAATATCTGTTTTGTTTTGCGTTTTTTTTCAATTGGTTTTTTGCTTTACTAGAAACCATTCATTGAGTAAGCATCCTAGCTGTTTAGGATTTTTTTCAAAAACACAATAAAGTAAGTCTTTCAAAAAACATCTATGTCTGTAAATAAATATTATTTATCTAAAAAGGAATTTAGAAAAAATACCCACATGTAAACTTCTGATTCTGCTTGTCATATGTCATCTAATTGTGAAGCTATCCAGATCCTGTGGAGGCCTTGACTCTTTTTGTTCATTGCTCCAGAAATAACTGAAACTGCACTATTAATATGTTCGGAGCTACACCTGCATTCTCTGGGCTAAGGCACTTGCTGTAAATCTCTGAATCAGAATCCATAAACCAAGTATTCTTCAGCCCACATCCCCTGTGGGAGCTGATCCAGTCAGCAGTCTCAGGATGTGCTTTTCCCACAAATCACTAAGAAGTCAGAGAGGATGCCTTGCCACATAAAATGAGTAGTGGGCTGCTTTCTTTTCAGACAAGGTGTTTATACTTCCTGTCTGCACAATAGCTAGTAATGGCTTGTCAAGAAAGTAGGTAACCAGAACCCAGAACAAGGGTGAGGGCAGAGAACAGGGCAGTTGCTTATGGACAATACTATTTGCCAGTTTTCAAAATTTGTGGGATACCTGTAAGAGTCCATCTATTTGCCACAAATACATTAATTATTATGCAACGTCATCTCAACATTGTTAAAAATGTGCAGCGTTAATAACATCATATTATTATTGCTACTACTATTGATGGGCAACTTTAGGCACAGGAAGTCTTATTTTCTCTCTTTTTTTCCCCCCTGTTTAGCATTACTCAGTACTGACTGAGGATTATATGACTCAGTCTGTTCTCCCAGACAGAACTTTAATCGCAGTTTACATTGCGTGTGTGTATGTGTGTGTGCGCACTCTGCGTGTGCATCATTGACTCTGCCATGCTCCTGGAAATGTACATGACAAAGGGGAAACAAAAAAAGAATGAAAAGGGTACTTTATGGAAAATTGCAACACTGACCTAAGGGAGCTCTGAGTCATGTTGAAATGTTTCACCCAATGAAAACTCAGTGTAAAATAAAAACCACTGGGAATAGAACTAAGAGCCATATCCTTTTTTGTGCACTTTTTTTACTGGCTCAGAGAACTTTAAATACCTTTCTTCACCGAGGCGCTGCTTTTGAAGAAAGAAGGCTGTGTTTCATTCTGCCTCCTTTGGCTTTGCAGCTGCTGAGCCCCTCGTTTCAGAAAGGTTTCCATTAATGGCTGATTTTGAAAAGAAGTGGGTGATGCTGCACAAACAAGAATCTTTTCTATGAATCACTGGTATTCAGCATCAGGGGGGTAATGTTCAGGGGGCACTTGTATATTCAGTAGCTCAGGCTGTTCTCAGTTTAGACAGAGGTGATCTATTTTGCACTAACTTTATCACATTTCAACTGTGGTGGCAGAAACATCTAACTAGGAGAAGTAATAAGCTGCTGGGGATGCCAATTTCTTAAATGACTAAAGCTATGTGTGGAAAAAAGGCTTTGATAACATCCCCATGGTCCAAGGAATTCAGGGAAAGTGATCAAAAGATAAATCAACTGATACTTACTTCAAACACATACAATCCAAACTAACAACGTTCACAGCTGCAATTTCTTCACTTAACACCTTGACTATGTCAGTTGCATTTACACTGTTTAAGGATAGGATAGTATAAAGCTGATGTAAAACATACCCTTAGCCATTATAGTCAATGTGTTTTAAATGAGTTTTACAACTTGACAATAGATTTTTGGGGTAGTATTTTGTTCTTTATCCCATTTATGTTAAAAAGACAGTAACGTACATACAGCTGCTTCTTGCTCTCATGTTCCTTGTGGTTCTTACTTTGATGCATTTACTGTTTTCAGCCTGACTACTGATCTCTTCATCCACATCAACACATTAGCTGATGGACAGGCATGAGAGCAGCTGAAATCGTATCAGGCTGTGTGCAATCTGCCTGCCCCATACACAGACTGTATACAGGGCCATCTCTCAGGCTGCTTCAAGGCATCTCAGGCAAGCTTACCTGGTAGGACAAGCAGAGAGTGCCGTGACTGGCCATGAGTTTGCTGCATGGTCAACCAGTCTGATCTTGAAAGACCGCAAGTCATTTCTCCCCGTGTAGTGTTGTATCTTCCAGCCATGAGTGTGTAGTGACCTGACACATAACAAACTTTTATAATGCAGTCCATTAGGGAAACAGTGGAATTTGTCAATCCACTTAAACTGAAACCACATCAAAATAGCTAAGGTGACTTTGGCAGCAAGCCAAATAACAGTAATTTTTCTCATTTTTGTCATTTTCTATCATTTCATTCTGTCGCTCGCCAGTAAGCTTTACGTGGGCAGCAGAGTACCGCATTAAGACACTAGTTCAGCAACATGTTTGAGGTATAATTAACATTGATTGGAATCATGCAAACTAAAGAATATACTTGAAGGTAAGGAAGTCCTTTGCCTGAAGGCCTAAATTTCTGGAGTGTCACTTGGCAGGTACTTTGCAGGGGTTTTTTTTTGGTCATCTGCTCTTTTGAACCTAAGCCAAATCTTTATAAAGGGATTCATGCAGGACCCATTGCAGACTCAGACCAAAAGTCTTCAAGAGGTGTGTTAGTAAAGGGTAGATAGTCTGTACTGGCTCTCTACAGAAGGGTGAAATTCTGACACATTCAGCAAAGCGTAGGAGAGTCTGTTTAAATAAAAGCACTTGATTGCAGAGGCACTGTTAGTCTATCATTGAAGCCACAGGAGAACAATCTCTCTCTGCATAGTAGGAAGAGAATGGAAAGATCACCATATAAATACCATACCATTATCTGATGCTATTATCCAGACCCTTCTGTCTTGTGGTGCTCTCCCTAGGTGTCAGGTCAGCTTACACGCTCTGAATGTATTTAGGGCTTGTACAAGTGTTATCAGAGTTCTCTTTGGAATTGCACTCATGCAACTGACCATAAAAATTCATTCCTAAATCCATGAAGCGCTGATAAGCACCTCAGTTCATAAAAATGAAGGAAGACTTTTTTTCTGAAATGAGTCCTCATCGCTTATCAGTATTTGTGAACCAAAACTGCTACAATTTGCTCCTTAGTACAGTTCATTACATCTAGCTTAAGAACTCTTGTTCTAGTCTTTCCTCAAAGAGTTTTACACTAAGGATGACAAATAGTCATATTGAATGATTTAGCCAAAGAACTTGTCTCAAATGAATTTACCAGGACAGGTAAGTACAGTACAAATTTCACTAGGATGGCCAGGTTTTTCTGCAATATTTGGGCAGAGCTTGTTTAAAAATTACTGCCCAAATTAATGACCATTGAAGAAAAGATGCAATAACACTAAGATAGCTCAGAAGATAGATGAGATGTTATATCTAAAGTTATCTAAGATAAGGTGTTTATTTATTATGTCTTGCTTAAGTCACAGTCCTGCCCAAGGTAAATTTCTCAACTAATAAAATCAAGATGTTTGAATTTCAGAGTGGCTGAACATTCAAACACAGCATTCATCTTTGGCTAGGAGACTGGATGTACAATATTTATTGTGCAATATAAACCCATCTAATATCAATAAGACCTGAACTTCATTACTGTTTGATGACAATGTGATGGTTTATTGTATATGTTATTGTCTGGGTACCAAAAAGTTCAGCCATGTACTTGTTTGTTATTTTAGTGAAGAAATTAAAAATTCAATGGATAATTTCAATGACTAAACTTTTTTTCTTCTTACGTTTGCTTTCTCCAGGTCAAAATCAATTAAATCTGGCAGAGCTAGTATGTTGGGTTTATATACAATGTTTTCATAGCAGGGGGTTGCAGGGATGGCTTCTGTGAGAAGGCACCAGGGGCTCACCCATGTCAGACAAAGCCAGTTCCAGCCATCTCCAAGATGGACCCACCACTGGCCAAAGCTGAGCCCATCAGTGACACTGGTGGCCCCTCTGTCATAACATATTTAAGCAAACACAAAAAACACTGTGCAGCAGCTGTGAGAGAGGAGTTACTGACCGTAACCTCCATTCCCCATCCCCCTGTGCTGCACAGGGGGGATAGGAGAAGGTAGACTTGGGAAGGGGTATTGGAAGGAAGGTGGAGTTAGTTTTGGTTTTGTTTCTAACTACCTGACTCTGTTTTCAGTTGATATTACATTAAATTAATTTCCCCAAGTCAAGTCTGTTTTGCCCATGACAGTAATTAGTGAGTGATGCCCCTCTCCTTACCTTACTCATGACTTTTTAATTGTATTTTCTCCTCCAGTCCATCTGAGGAGGGGGACTGACATAATGGCTTGGTGGGCACCTGGCAGCCTGCCAAAGTTAACCCACTACAGCTAATATCAGGAATTTTGTCTATATACTAAATTCTAAATTTTAAAATAGTAGACATTACACTTCAAGCATCTAACACAAGTTTTTACACACATACACATATACATGTACATGTGTGTGGATATATAAAGTGTCAGACAGTGATATAAACCCAACAGTTTCAAAAAGTCAGAAATAATTTGGTGCAATCACACAAAATTAGTATACCCCAGGATGACAGAAAAATTCCTGACAGCTTATTGTGTCTTACTATTCATATGTTATGTCAAGTCATGAAGGCATACACAATACTGTAACACCTCCTGGTTAATGTGTCAAAACTTGTGTCAACACACAGCATGTTATTTCCAAATGCAATTAACTTATTAAAAAGAAAATATATCACTATGCTGTGACAGACTTAATTCTTGGCTAGTGTTCTTCAAGTGATCTCTGAATTACTGCAGCACTGAATTGCACTCAGCATTGGAAATATCGCTTGTTCAGCTCTATTCAACAGCATTTTTAACACCGAAACACTTTTATTATGAGGCACCAGATATCCCTGCAGCTGGTTGAAAGGGGAAATGGAGATTTTGGCATGAAGGAAGTTGTGAGAAATAGTTTGTGATTTTGAAGTGCAGATGGGATATTTAGCAATGGGGATAGAAGCAAACTCTAACACCACTGACATTGGCAAAGCTGAAAAAGACACTTAAATATTTGAGTCAAGCTAGAATTCTTCCTTTTAAGTCAAGTGTTACAAAATGCTGCTGTGCTGTCCACCACTACCTTAAAAATCAGCAGCTGGATAGTTCTACAAAATTAACCATAAATAATTAGTGATGATCTCAATTTTTATAGCATGGAAATTCTGATTCTGTGTAATATTCTTGTAAAAGTGTCTCATGACTTCGTAAGTTTGTTCACATCTATGCATTTGGTAACTAACCATAATAACATTTTGACAAGAGAATACAGAAGTGTATGCTGGCACTCTAATTTGACTTTGGAAGTCCTTACAACAGAAATATTCATTCTGCAAAATGTGATCTTCTTTAGTGCCTCTGAAAAATGATAAGGATAACAGTTTGTCCCTTTTCTTTCACTGCATTAATCTAAATGGCTTTCCTGGGATTAAATTGCCAAGCATTACTGTGCTAAGAAGGCACAGACTTATTCTTCTTTGTTTCAAGATAGTGTGTGTCCTGTCACATATGCATACAGACAGCTTCAGGTGTTTTTTTTTAGCATTGGACAATGACATATCCCAGTTGCCTCCATCTGCCTAAACGACTGATGCCTGTAGGTCCTGGAACAACCTATCCCCAAATCAATTTCATTCTCCTTCAGCTTGCCTTTAGGATCTACTGGTCAACGTGAAACATCTTCTACATGTTATACCTCCAAGAATTCATGCTGCTTCCATCAATACCAGTATAAGCCACATATCCACAGCACAGATCATTTATTTGTCAGGCACAAATATATATAGTTTTTTCCCCTGCTACTCCTTAAAAGCCATTAACTATCAAAGCTGCCCAAACATTGGCTATGGTCTTTTCTAAGTTAATCACCTCATTTCTCTTTGTAGGCCACAGTGAGGATTAGACTTTTCGTGAAGCCAATTAATTCAAACTGTCTTGGACACTTGTCTTAGACAAGGACAACTCTCTTCTTTGCCTCTCCATTGATTATATGGGTACTTAGTTGGCTGGTTTAAACCAGGTGTATATCTTTTGATTATCTTGAGTTCAGTGACAGGGATCTTGCCTTAAATAAGAAGAAAACCAGTGCAAGCTGTTAAAGAAGGTATCCTGGCACAGTCTGCTCCATCAGCATACTCTCTGTCAGCAATTTTCTTAGCAAAACAATTTATAGATTCATTTTTAAATTCCGATTCTCGGAAATAATCAATATTCCAGAACTATGAGGAATGTGTATATCTGTGGTGCTACAATTTACTTTTCTTTCCTTATAACAATGCACAATTAAGAAAATGGCCAGGTTACTAGTCACAAGGAGATACTTCATATAATTGTATTTTTATCACAGTAATCAGTCAACATATTGAAAACCATCTTGTCAGAATGCTTAAATGGACTGATTATTTAATGTGGGAGTGCTCTGAGTGGGAAGAGTGCATTGTGACTGCTCAGTTTCACTTGTTTAGTCTTTAGCTGTAAGTGATCTCAGTGAAGTACCTTCATGCAATTTAATAAGACAAAGGTAATCACATAAAGGGGGTTATTTTTGTTAGTTTCCATTTACTTGCCTCAGTGAAAATGTCACCTTGTCTTTAATTATGTTTTCATTCCTTCTCAAGTTTTCTTCTTAAAAATTAATGATGGAAGAAATTAGATGCTCTCTTCAGTCCTGGAAATGACAAGTGTTGCTTTTTTTTTTAATTTTATTTTTTATTATTATTTATTTCCAAAGGGTTTTGTAAGGGTAAGATTAACATGTGCCCTTTCCCTATAGAAGCTAACTGTTGACATATCCTTCTGCCATGCTTGTGCCAGGCTCAAGGGGAGTGGGTCCACCACCCATTCAGTGGGTGCAATGTTTGCACTAGTAGCTGAAACAGTGGCAGAAACGCTTGGCAGAAATGATGCATGATAAAATATAGTATGATTTCTAGCATTTTCCCTCTTCTCAATTTTAATTAATCAAACAACAAAACCAGCCTCATGCTTAGACTGTCTTTTGCTCTATTTCAATTTATTGTTCCTCATACAGACTAATGGCATACTCTGATCCCAGGAAGCTGGCTCCTGAAGAGGAAAGAGGAAGCAGCAAATGATCTGGTAACAACAGCAGCTGGCTGGGTGATGAATGGGAGTTTCCTGTCTTTTATCAAAGGCATCGGCAGGCATTCATTCTGATCCAGATTTCAAAAATGCTGTGAATAACACTCAATAGCTTCCTACAGATGTCTGGAAACAACCTTTCTCACACACACACGTGTGTGCACACACTCATTGAAACACACACACAGAGCATGTAACAGCTACTTGGCTGTAACTGAGTTTGCATGGTTCTCTGTTTTCACGGAATGCAAAATATAATTTACTAATTTTAGTTTAATAGGGGTGTTTTGAGGAGCTCTCATAACTCAAGGACAACCACTTGTCCCATCTGTTTAAAGAGAGTATTCACTGCTAAAGGGTGACTGTTGCTTGTGTGGTAGCAGATTATTTCTCTCTTACCTAAGATGGGGTCTGTCCTTGAGGTCCCACACGCTGACAGATGTTACTGGTCAAAGAAGCTCCTGATTCACTGGCATTGCTGTACAAAATAGCAAGAAGATGTGTTAGGTGGTGCAATGGGAGAGGAATCACTTTGCTTGGATTAAAAACTGTATGATTAGATCTACTTTTGTTGTTGGCTTCCAGTTGTTTTCCCTTTGCCAGTGATCTTGGAGGAGATAAACCAGATGATTTGGGAGGTGCAGTTGAATTTTGATAGAAAAACAAAACTGCTTTTACAGCTAAATTGTAAGTGCAGCATTATCATCAAGAGAAGACAAAAGGAGACTCATGCTTCCACCACATGCTTTCCTCCCAGCCACATACTGGCTCTGAAATATTGGCACTAATCATGCCAATTGTGAATTGTGAAGAGTTCATGAATTGTGAAGAGTGGCTTAAATTTTGTTTTGCCTAATTCTGGAATGTGTTTTTCACATTTAGTCAATGTACATTATAATGGCTCTCAACGCGCAAAGAACTTGTGATAAGGCTTCATGCTTTTCTATCCTGTGAAATTAAACCATGAAGCTAGAGTTCCTAAATTTTACTTATCTATATTTGCAAATTTTCTCTAAACCAGCTGTTTGCATTGGAAACCTGGGAAGAGATTATGTTCCATTCATCTCCTGATGAGAAATCCATCTTCAGTTGATAAATTAGTTCATCCAAAGGTCTGAGACCTGTGAATAAAGAATACTATATAAATCTCATGCATTATTCTCATTATAGTTTTACGTGCAGGACTTAAATGAATGCAATGGCAATTTGTTTTAAAAAGAGATAGACTCCACAAACTCACTTGACTAGCTAGGATTCACTCATGAAATTGTCAGTCCCCCCATAACTCCTTGTGTTAGTGAATGTTTTTATAAATGGCCAAAAACTCAGCGTAGGTTCATGTCAAGAATCCTAAATAAGATTAATGTTAGTACTACTCAGCATGTTCATTACATGTCACTTGTATATATTTTTACATCACCTGTATCTTTAAAACAAATTCGTTTAACGTTTCCCGAATTAGCAGAGCATTACTCCCTTTCCTCCACACATACGAAAAGTCTTTTCCTGTTACAGTTCTAGACTTTGGACATTCTAAGGTGCACTTTGCTTTGATGATATGACAAGTGTTTTAGATCTGCTTGGAGAGATTAGATTACTTAAGCAAGAGCTGAAAAGATCTTTGATTCTATTTCATAGAATCATAGAATCATAGAATCGTTTAGGTTGGAAAAGACCTTTAACATCATCCAGTCCAACCATTAACCTACACTACCAAGTCTACTCTAAGCCAATCAAGGGTAGACTAGACTAAACCATGTCCCAAAGTGCCACATCTACCTGTTTTTTGAACACTTCCAGGGATGGTGACTCCACCACCTCTCTGGGCAGCCTGTTCCAATTCTTGACCACTCTTTCCATAAAGAAATTTTTCCTAATTTCCAACCTAAACCTCCCCTGGCACAGCTTAAATTAATTTCTCACCTTTCTTCTTCACCAACATTTACTTGCTTTGAAAAACAAGTATCTGGGGCTCCTTTTTAAGTGGTTTAATTCCCTTCTCTTACAGATTTAATTGTTAAAGTGGGGAAAAAATAACATTCTTTTTTCTACAAAATTAAAGTTATCAGCCTTTTTGCCCAGTTGAATGAAATTGTGTGACATGCACAAGCATGGTGCTCAGTTTTCTTTCATTAGTTAAATTTAAGGTGGTTAGGTGCAATGTTTTACAACACACAGTTTAATGTGTACAAAATGTATTCCTCCAGTGTTTCTTTTTTTTGTTTGTTTTTTTTTTAACATTTCTATTCTTTGTCTGTGGTGCATGGCACACCTAGTCATCTACTACCCACATTCTTCAGAATTCATTCAAGTGGGTGTTAAAAATCTATGGCAAATAGAAAAAGACAGTCAATGATCTTGCATGTAGTGATAATTCAGTCTCCAAGTCCTTTTTTCAGTCCATGGATCAATCCATTTGGACACATATCCCTGTCTTAATTAAATGTCGTGCACTGGTTACTTAATAAAATTCTTGCTATTTCATATGAATAAATAGGACAACTTTTAGACCAGAGCTTTGCTGTTGGTTTCATTGTAAAGAATCTTAAACTTTTGTTTCACATAAATTTTATGAACTTTGGTAAATAGGAAACATCTGACTTACACGATAGAAGGCTTTTGCAAAAAGAGGAAAAATGTAATTCATTAGCATTGAAGTCTACACAACTGACTAAAGTAACACATTTCTTAGCATCAAAGGTTCTTGTCTGGGAAATTTTCTGAAAGGGAATGAGAGGTGAAAGGTATTTTCACTAAGATGCTGAGCTGACAACCAAACACACATGGAATAATCTCTTTCTTCTAGGCAGCAGAGGGGAAAAGCTAATTCAGGACAGCTGCATTTTCATGGATTTGCATTTATCCATATTTCTGATTTTTTTTTGGATGCTTTCATTAATATTTTTCTATGTTTCCATTATATATATGACAACAGATTATGATTGTAACTGCATTCATTAAAAGATGCTGTGGAGTGCATGAGTCATCTGCTCACTTTACAGTTTGTGCATTGATTTGAGGAAAAAAATCAAAGTTATTAAAAAAAAAATTTAAAAAGGGTTTTAGACAGCAAGCTCTTTGTCCTAGGGAGTAAGGACTCTGTCAAAAGGTCCCTCCTGTTTTGCTCTATGTTCATGTGGGTGAGTCTGGCCTTTGTGGCAGTGAAAACGTGGCTTCACATCAGGGATTCTTTTGAATTACTGTTACAAAGAAACTACTTTATAACAAGGCATGAGGACTTGCAGGCTCTGCTTACAGGTGTACTGCACAAGAAAGAACATAATTGTCAACTCAGCTAGCTGCTCATTTTCCTCCTAAACTCTATGAGCACTCCTTTATCCATTTCAGTCTAAATAGGCAACTACAAGAGATCTTCTGTTTAAGCTAAGCTAGTACAGGCAAGCAGTTGAGGATGCCTGGAGTTAACAATTTCTGCAACCACAAAGTACATGTGTACGTATGCACATACACACTTATGGAATAGACCACCCTTCTCAAACAGTCATATGAGCAAACCTCACTGGTGTTTACCAAAATTGATCTGCTAACTTGTTTTCTACTTTTCATTCCAGCTAAAACATAGTTGGGGCTTCCTAAAGACTGTGGGTTTTTTTGAAAACAGAAAGGTCTGCCTTTGAAATAGATTAGAGAGTAAAGATACTTTTCTAAAATCAAGAGAAGGAGTGTTTTCTATTTTCGAAAAGAATCTCCAGAGTGCAGACTCTGGCTGCACTTACTGTCATTGGCAACTGCTGGAAGTGTCACACTGAAAGCGACTCTTCCCAGTTCCAGCAGGGAATATAGTGGCATGCTAGGGTACCAGAAGATGATGACATAGGTGGTCTACAATAAAGCCAGATAATAAGAGGTATGAGAAAGACTACAGTCCTCTTTTACCCTGTTTGCCTGAGCTTTAAGGTTCCAAGGAATCTAGGGTGAAAGCAGATGTGTATCACGGAGGTAGTCCACAGTAGTTAATATTTGCCTTGTCAGCTAGCAGTACCGTTTCTGCTGTGAAGCATTTTGGACACTAATGAAGAAAAATCAGAATCCCTATCCATCCTAATCAATGTCCTTCACATTTGTCAAATTGGCACAGCTGGCCCAGATTGGAGCATACATTTGTAAGAGCAATGTCAATAAGGTAATATTGCTTCAGTACAAAGAGGCCATAATGAGGCAGCTGTGCTAATGTCTCAGAGTGGACAGTACGCTATCAAACAGCAGGCACTGCAGTACTCAGAGAAAAAGATGTTGAGCTGCTGGGCAGCTGGCAGGTAAAAAAGCAGCAGATTTTCTTCAATACCGCATTAATATGCATATTATTTTGAAGGAAACAAATTGCAACTTGTTGCAAAACTGAACATGGACAAACCCAGGAATCACATTATGAAGCACTAGAGTGTTCATTATCATTTTGTTGCAACATTAAGTAGTGGTGACTTAGAAGGAAAATGTTATGGTAGAATTTGTCTTTGACAGGACAGAGATGGCCAAAGGCATTCAATTTCTCTGTGACATGGGCCTCTTAAGAACTGACTTGTGTTTTCCTGTGGGGAATTGCAGTAGAACTATGTAGCAGAGCAGGATTTGGGCAGTGTTGTCCCAGGGTTTCTATTTCCCACAGCAGGGAAGAAAAAAGCTGATTTATAGCTCTCAGATTATGTATTTTGTCATAAAGCAATCCGTTTGGACATTCTGTGCTTCATCCAAAAATTAATACTGAACATTGCATATTAATATTCTCAGACAAAATGTTGCACTGTTATTATCTTGCCAAAATGTACTTTTTCCTCTTAGTTTCTAAAACTGTCGAAGGGAAGATTAAGACTATCACATTTTATAAATACTTCTTTATTTCCCTGGATATAACTATTTCATTTTGAGAACCTTCAATTTGCGATAAATGCACTGATTACAATTTAAATGTCAATTATAAGGAGTCTTGTAGACATAATAAACCAGACATTTAACACTATGTTTGACACAAGCATTAACAGAAGAATTGAATGCTATCGCAAATCAAATCAGTGACCTTCCTCCAATGTATAATAAAGAAATCAAAAGTGCTTTCAGCCTCAAATGGCCAGAAGAAAATCAACAAGCAATTACTGCAAACATCCCAGTAGTTGCATGACTCAGTGATTCATTCAGATTCAGGCCAAGGAGACACACAATAAAACCCATCTTCTCCAAAATATCTTGTAGATCAAATTTGAATTACAGTTTTGCTACTATAGGAAGCAGTTTTCTCTGATGCTGTGTAGATGACAGTGTGAAATGATACCGATAGCCAAGAAAAAGAGATTAAGACATGGAAAATTTAAGATAAAGAAATGCAACTTTTTAGTTACATATATTTGCAAGACCATAGTGTAAAATGAGACTCACAGTTTAAAAAAAGCAAGACATGAAAGGGAAATTGATAATTATTTTTGAAGGTGACAGAAAACAAAATTAAATGAGTGCATTGAGGACTGGAGTGGCAAATAAAATTGAGAAAGTTCAAAGCAGTAGATTCAGTGGTAAATTTAGCATCCTACCTAAAAATAAACTTTATGAAATTAAGTTTTGAAACAGATGAAGCTGTAGCTGTATCTAAACAATAACTGAATGGTAAAGGAAGTATAACAGAGATAAAATATTCTTTTCTACACGTTTTAACTCCAGGGACAGGCACTCTATTTCTATACCAGGTTCCAGACTCTTATCCATGACTGACTTTGCTTTTGGAATTATACTCTACTTCTGTTGCAGTTCATGATTTTTTTTACAGTTTTAAGCACCACCTTCCTCTCAGTCTCCTTATATCATGAACTTGCCATTTGTCTTGTTGGTTTTGGTCCAAACTGACATTTGTTCACTTACACAGTTTTTTACATAGTCTTTATTTATCTAGTTCGTTATACGTATATTTTATAGGCTGCTTTTAATTGTCATTATTGGTGAAGTCTTGTTACTTTGTGGTATCTTTATTCCTCTTTACTTTGGCATGTTTGAGAATCTGCCATCTGGAAGTCAAACAATCAACACTAACCTTCAATGTATTCAGGCATTTACCTGCCATTAAATTCTAATATGAATAACTGTGTAAGAATGCTTGTCATTCTTTGTAAAAAACAATTGCAATAGGTACTAGAACCGAAATATAAAGATGAAACTTAATGTAGTAAATTCTTATTCTAAAGAGTAAAATCATGTAGTATATACTACATATTCTTTTTTTAAAAAAATATTTTAACATACATTTCTGAATTGGTAGAACTTTATCCTGTTTTGGAACATTTAAAAGACCATCCTCTGTTTCTGGAGAGTTTATTCAGCCAAGTGAATCAAGGTTATCATGCAAGGCCATGCATTTTTTTGTTTGTTTTTGTTTTGTTTTTTAATGGTCCTTTTTCTGTTCTGTAACTGTAAAATGAAAGACTAGAATGAAGGTATTTTCATTACTCTATTTGTCTCTGTCAGTTTGTATTCGAAACTTATGCTTCCTTCTTTGCCTATAGTAAAGGTGTAGATAAGTGCAAGATAAGGCCTAAGCCCTAATCCATAGTTACATATACTTTATAGCATTTAGTAGCCCTGACTACAAAAGGAATTACAAACTATCAGGCTAACTGTAAAAGACACAAAGGAAAGCCATATTCTCTCTTACCTACAGCATAAAACAACCAAAATTTTTTTTAAAGCTATAAAATACAGCATACTGAAATAACAAGGAGCTCATTCAATACATTCAACAACTGTGAAATTCTCTTTATATCCTGGCCCTATGGTCTCTTCCAACATTCTTTCCTATTACATCCATTCAGTTTAATTACATGGTGGAAGATCCGGCACAAAGACATGGTGGCTGGGACAGAGGAGGAGATGCAAGATGGGGAATCTTTTGGAGTGATTTTTCTCTTTCCCCTCTGATCTATTGGCCTCCATACTCACCTGTAAAGGGTGAGTAAAGGGGGCTTTCTTGCCATCTGATGAACTCAGGAGAAATGCCTATACCATGGGGCAAACATAGCTCACAGAAAGTGATGCACACCTTGTCCCTCACTTGTTTGACTGGGATGCCACTGAAGCCTAAAACTGCCTGTCAGCCTGCACATCTGTGTATTTTTACACATTAACTAATATACAGAGGCTGTTATGTCCTGGATATCAGCCCAGGTACAAAACCTGGCAGTTTAAGCATAGATATTCTCTTGAGTAATGTCTGAATTTCCTCATCTAGATTTATCAATCTTCCACCAAAAGGCAGCCTTTTCTTGAGAAACACCTGCTGAAGCAGTCATCTCTCTGTCTTCTCTCTAATGCACATTTTGTTCTAGTACACAAGTGGATATTTTTGAGAAAACCTACGAGTTACCAGTATTGCTCATTTCTGTTTTGAGGTTACATGGAATGCCTGTTTTCACTTCAAGAGATAGAAATAAGAGGGCAGAAAACTCTGTTGCATTATGTTTACAAAATATTATAAAATAAATCCAAACATTGATCTCTGGGGAAATTTTTACAGGTATAAGTGAAGTTACTACCTGCTGACCATGGGTAAGAGGAACATGCTTTAATATTTATATAAGTCTGTAAAAATAAGAGAGAGTTGTAGTCCAAATTGCTGAACCAGTAAGTTATATTTGAAAAAGTTTTCTAAGAGTTTTTACCTCGGTCCTTTTCTGTAGTCCAGGCTTCCTCCAACAAGATCAGACTTAAGCCTACGGGTATTTTACATTAGAGTATCTAGTGAATGGGCTCGCATCCACAGCATGTACTCTGTTATTTCACTGGCTTTGACTCTTTCTGCATTTTTAATCAGGCTGATTTACTTTAGAAAGCATATTTTCAAGTATTCCTTGAATTTCTAAAAAGCAATAAAAATAATCTCTGCTACTGTGTTCTGACTCTGTGATAGGGACTAGTTCATCTTAACAGCACTTTTTGACATTAACAATCATTATGAACTCTGCTGAGCCACTGAAATATACTAGAAATTTAAAATTTCAAGTTACTTCACTTGTGAAACAATTCAGTGAAAATACCTGAAAATACCCTTTTCAAAAATTAAGGGCACTTTGGCATATGTCCTGTTACTGTTTTTAAAATTGAATTTAGCTGCATCCAAATGGTGGCTAGACTTAAAACAATCCATGAACAGCAGAGTAAGAGATTTTCTCAGATCTGAATTTTGCCTGGAGTGAGTTTTAAAAGGTTGCATCATGTGTGTTCATCCTGTGAATATAATATAGTCAGGAATTCTAGGAAATAAAGCAAAGACATGCTTATATTGCAATGGGCGCTTTAGAAATAAGTAGAAACTATTACATTATTGATTAATTTGAAATGGATCCAGTCCTGCTGTGGTGATTATTTCATTTAATTACTCTAAGACTGGAAAAATACTAAAATAAATAATATCTAATATAAAATTAGTGCATTCTGTAACAGGATAGAAGTATACTCATCTCCCAACCACTTTCCTATGTTGTGCAGAGCTTATGTGTTTGCCATGATAAAAATCTGTCAATGTTCAATCAGAGACTCTTGTTACTACTTACTGCAGATTTTTTTTGCTGGTGAGAGTTCAGGTAGCAAATACTGCTTTGCACAAATACCATTCTGGGCAATTCTTATCTTAATGAATGCAATTTTGGAATTTCTGTATTAAGTCCTGCATAGTCTGTGGTTACATATCCCTCAGGTTTGATTTCTAAATTTTAGAAAGTGATGCATTGTGCAATTGCTCTGTTGAAACCCTTCCTTTTGGGCAAACTAGACCTGACAACAGCCCCTAAAGTCACCAGTAGATTTGTAATGTTTGCAAATAGTGTTGTAGAGCATTCAACTTGAGATGTTGTATGCTGTTTGTCAGGTTGCTGTTTCCCTTATGTGATAAAAATTGAAACTAAGACCCTGTGATGTGAAGTGAAGAAAATATTCAAGGTGATTGCTATAAGCAGAAATGCATCCTGCAGGCTGAAGTGCAGTGCCAGGAGAAAGTAGAGTCCTTGAAAGTGCAATACAACCAAGTGAAGTATATTAAGTCCCTCAGCAGCTGCCACGGAACTTCTTTCTGTTTGGATGAGCCAAACTATTTCTTCCAAGCAGTTCAATCAAAAATCCTCTTAATTCTGGCAGCAGGGAGCTATAGTGTGGCTTCCTGCCTTTTATACACTGTGTTTTGGAAGCTGGAGTGAAATTACATATCCCTAAGAGGGATATCTGAGAGGCCATATCTCCAGATGTTTTTGTTGTTACTGAATATATGTGTGGGTGTATCTATGTACCCATTGATATAACCTCACTCTATATATACATTTACAAATATTATATACATATAGATATGTACATTATACATGCGTATGTCTGTATCAGGAAACTGGAGATTACTGTTATGGAGTGTTTGAAAGATTAATGAATCAGGACACTTTCAACAGATCAACACTTAATTGACAGTCATTAATGCCACGCTGCTAATGGTTAGCTCTTAATCACTTTCAACTGTTATCAATACATACTCAAAGCAGTCAATAACCTGAATTAGCTGTGAATATACAACACCAGGAAGCCAACACTGAGTAGTTAGTGTTGACGGTCATTGTTGCCTTGGCCAATGAGCTTCTCTCATTGCTGATGCTTTATGCTCCTCATGCCCTCCACAGAAGAAAAGGGGATGATCTCATCTGCCCTTGACATAGCGCATCGCATTTTTGGGACCAGGGCTTGCTCTTGTTTTGCCAGACATCTTTCTTGCTTATTCTGCAGGATCATTCTGGTTCCATCAGACACCTGTCCTGCTCTTTCTGCAGGATTATTTTGGTTTCATCACACATATTTCTTGCCTGCTGTAAATCCTTAGCTATTACCTTGCAGATTTTAATGTTTGAACATATTTTCCTGCACCCCAGTTGTGCAGTTTTAACACAAATCTCACTTGCCCCTTTGTGGCTATGTATTGTTTATATATTTATGTTTAGCTGTGTTACAAAATTCTGTTAGTGGTCTTATAGTGTTATAGAATTCTTATACACAGTCACAGATTACCCTGCTTTAGTGTGCTTATGTCTGAGTTCAAGACAAACATGCTTACTCTACCTTATTTGGTTTCAAACTTTATGGGTGCCACAGGTTTCTGCTTCTGCTACATTTTCCTAGGAGAAACTCTGCTTTATATGAAATTTGGGGTTCTATCTTAGAGATGTAGTAAGCCCTGCAGGGTTTAGCTGAACAAGATGCTTGTTTGTAACTGGTTTTACATGTCAATAAACCAGGCTTTGTTTGTTTTGTCTTAATTTAAACTTTACTTTGCAGTATTGTGAGACCAAACATAATGGTATTGTATTAGCAGAGAGGAATCATAAACAAAACCAGTCATAAATGAGGGATATTTACTTCTGTAGCTTCAAGGAGGTAGGCCTGAATACAGAACAAGATATAGACAGTGTAAGTTCTGGTGAGTAAGTTCAGTTTAAGGACTTGCAAATAAATATGTACAGTAAAATGTAATTCGTGTAATTCAGCATGAGTGGTGCTTTTATGTAACTGCATTTTAGCTTCAGATGAGATATCAAGATATAGCCATTTAGATAGCCCTACTCCGAGTGCTGAAGAGGGCATATAGCCATGTTACAGCACTGCTGTGTTTAAGCTAATAAGTCAGTATGAGGTGGCATATTTGAAATTAAGCACAATGACCCATGAGTGTCACTTCAGGCCTTCCAGGGCAATGCTGGATTACAGATATGACAGCCTCTGCTCTCTCTTTGACCAACCCAGAAACAGTTCATAGAATCATAGAATGCTTTGGGTTGGAAGGGACCTTTAGAGGTCATCTAGCCCAAACCTCCTGCACTGAGCAACAACAGCTTTGCTCAGAGCCCCATCTAACTTGACCTTGAATGTTTCTAGGGATGGAGCCTCCACTACCTCTCTGGACAACCTGTGCCAGTGCTTCACTGCCCTCACTGTAAAAATTTTCTTCCTTATATCCAGTCTAAATCTATTCTTCTTTAGTTTAAAACCATTACTCCTTGTCCTGTCACAACAGGCCTTGCTAAAAAGATTCTCCCCATCCTTCCTGTAGGCCCCCTTTAAGTATTCGAAGGTCGCAATAAGGTCTTCCCACAGCCTTCTCTTCTCCGGGCTGAACAATCCCAACTCTCTCAGCCTGGCCTCATAACAGAGGTGCTCCAGCCCTCTGATCATTTTGGTGGCCCTCTTCTGGACCCACTCCAACAGGTCCATGTCCTTCTTGTGCTGAGAGCCCCAGAGCTGGATGCAGCACTGCAGGTGAGGTCTTACCAGAGCAGAGTAGAGGGGCAGAATCACCTCCCTCGACCTGCTGGCCACGCTGCTTTTGATGCAGCCTAGGATTCGGTTGGCTTTCTGGGCTGCAAGTGCACATTGCCAGCTCATGTCCAGATTTTCATCCACCAATACCCCCAAGTCCTTCTCCGCAGGGCTGCTCTCAATCCCTTCATCCCCCAGCCTGTATTGATATCAGGGGTTGCCCTGTCCCAGGTGCAGGACCTTGCACTTGGCCTTGTTGAACCTCATGATGTTCACACAGGCCCACCTCTCCAGCTTGTCCAGCTCCCTTTGGATGACATCTCGTCCTCCTGGTGTGTCAACTGCACCACTCAGCTTGGTGTCATCTGCAAACTTGCTGAGGGTGCACTCAATCCCACTGTCTATGTCATTGATGAAGATATTAAACAGCACTTGTCCCAGTATGGACCCGTGAGAGACTCCACTTGTCACTGGTCTCCATGTGGACATCGAGCCATTGACCACGACCCTCCGGATGCAACCATCCAGCCAATTCCTTATCCACCAAACAGTCCACCCATTAAATCCGTATCTCCCCAATTTCGAGAAGGATGTTGTGGGGCACAGTGTCAAAGGCTTTACAGAAGTCCAGATAGATGACATCTCTTTCTTTTCCTTTGTCCACTGATGTATTCACTCCTTCATAGAAAGCCACTAGGTTGGTCAGGCAGGACTTGCCCTTGGTGAATCCATGCTGGCTGTCTTGAATCACCTCCCTGTCCTCCATGTGCTTGAGCATTGCTTCTAGGAGGATCTGCTCCATGATCTTCCCAGGCACAGAGGTGAGGCTGACAGGTCGGTAGTTCCCAGGGTCCTCCTTTCTTCCCTTTTTAAAAATGGGCACGTTTCCCTTCTTCCAGTCAGCAGGGACTTCACCTGACTGCCATGACTTTTCAAATATCATGGAAAGTCGCTTGGCAGCTAAGTCAGTCAATTCCCTCAGGACTCTGGGATGCATCTCGTCAGGTCCCATAGACTTGTATATGTTCAGGTTCCTCAGGTGGTCTCGAACCTGATCTTCCCTTACAGTGGGAGGGGCTTTACCCCCCTGGTCCCCATCTTGTGGTCCATCAACTTGGGAGGGGCGAGGAGAGAGGTTGCCAGTGAAGGCTGAGGCAAAGAAGTTGTTGAGTACCTCTGCCTCCTCCTCGTCTGTTGATAGTAGGTCATCATTCTTGTTCATTAAGGGGGGTACGCTTTCTTTAACCTTCCTTTTCTGGTTGACATGCCTGTAGAAGCCCTTCTTGTTTTTCTTTACATCCCTTGCCAAATTCAGTTCCAGGTGAGCCTTGTCCTTCCTGACCCCCTCCGGGGGGTCCTGCCCCCAACTGGGCAGTGTCCCTATACTCTTCCCAGGATTCCTGTCCCTGCTTCCACTGCCTGTGCAGTTTCCTCTTGCTCTTTAGTTTCACCAGCATATCATACCTGCTTTGACTTCTTTCTGTTCATATGACAGTATAGACTTCTACCATGTCAGAAACTCACTTGGTTTTGGTGTGGATGAGTTACAAGTTTCTCTGTTATCAACTGTTGCTGTGAAACTCTCTGGGTTTCAGTATGGTGGCAGGTAGTAAGAGTGGCAGAAGCCCCAAATGCTCTGATTTTCTTCCTCAATATCTGCTGTGAATGGAATTTGGGGAGGGAATGTTTGAAAAGAATCATACAGAGTTCATTACTAAAAGAAAAACTATGTGGAGACAGTTTTTGACCTAAAACAAGTATTATGTCACCATACTTAGCCCAGAGTGTTTTCCACAGAAGGAATATAATGTTTAAATACAAAAGAAAAAATCAATATCTTTTCCCTGATGTGTCTTTGCCTTAATTCAGATTCTGCACTGAAGAAACTTGCTTGTGGCTTTCAAAGCCTCACAGTTTAACTAAAGGCTTAGGAGAGAAAGTTCAGCAACTCTGTTCAGCTCAGATAAACACTGTAAAGCCTTACTTCTTATTTAAACCTGATTAAGATGTTTGAAGCATTTGGAAATCCACCCCGTGCCTCCACCACCTCATTTTTCTTTGTTCTTCCTCACACCTGAGCAAGCTTCTGGAACAATGCAGCCCTCCCTCTGTCCTTTCCCTTGACCATTCATTGCACACAACACCAGCAACCTGCATTTGTTTCCTGCTGATGACAGACCATTCTCCAAATAAGTTTCATTTGTATAAATTTTTTGGGTCTCATTGGCTATAACAACTTCAGCACTGGTCTTACATGTTCACTTTCAGATTTGTTTAATCACTGAAAATCCTCCTATCTTGAATGCATCAAGGTCTAATATTTAACCTTGTATAGAAGATACCCATTCTCAACCATACGTGAATCTGGTATTTTTCTCCTTTGAGGTTACAGCTCAGCCACCATCTCTCAAAATCTGCAAATAGGTTAAAATTAGTCCTTCCAAAATGTGTCACAATGCCAGTGTTTCCTTTGGGTACTGTTTGTGGCTGTTGATTAATTCGTCAGCTAAGAAGCCCTGTTTGAATGTTTCACAATTTTATCTGTTTAGCTGTTTTAGCTAACACACATAATACCACTAAAAAGTGTTTCCATCTGCCTCTTTATCCTGTGTTTCAATTTGTCAATTAATTTACTGAACAAAGGTGAGTCCTCCTAGGACCAATTGGCCTACTAGCTTCTTTCCAACTTACTCCACTTTTGGTTGATCTGTTTCTTTACCTTACCGAACACACAGAGGGGTGACCTGTGGGAAAGGGTGAAATCATCCTGGTCCTTTAGCAAGCATCTCAACTTTCCAGTATCCTTCTATAGAAGAACTCATGCGCCACATCATGTTACAGAGGGACTGTCTGTCAGGATACATGACAGTACCATGTGTACACACACCACATTGTCTGATGACTGTGAGTTTCATTACGCAAAAGCTAGGGTGCAACACTGCAGCTTTGTTATTTCATCTAGAGAAGCTCCTTTCAGTGCAGAGCCCCGTTAGGATGATTTCTCCTCAGGTGTTGAAATGCAAGATGCTTAGTCTCTCTTTTCCACCTCAACCTCTTCTCTCTCTCTCTCTCAGTTTGGGACCTCTTATGCAAAATGAAAACACCAGCTGTTTCTGGCACATGGGGTCATACTTCAAGAAACAATGTGCTGCAAGAACACAATATAACATACACACATCATGGGGAGGAAAGAGACATAAGATGCATTCAGGGAAATGAATAAGTCTCAGATTTTCTGTGGACATCTTGCTGCTATTAACCACTGATCCTTAATTCTAACGTATAAGAAAGTCTCATATTTGTTGCCAGAAAAATATGCTCAAGTTAAAAAAAAGCAAAAATACCCATGAATTTAAGGTCAGTTTTGTATTACATTTCTAAATAAACAAAGAGAAAACAGAATCAGAGTCTGGGTTGCCTATTTGAAGACTGGACTGAGTGCCAAAATTAATCCTTTGCAGTGGTTCATGGGCCAAATAAGTGGATAAATGATAGAAACTGTCAGTAATGGCTTCAAAAACCAGACTGTGCATGACAAAGAGGTAGCAGTGTACAAAAAAAGGTACCTGTCAAATCTGTTATTATATGTAGATTTGACATCAGTCTTGCATAAAAGAATATTTGATTGATAGTGCTACTGAGAAATACAGTAAAAAGGAATGTAATGTTCAGTATCTATTAATTGTCATGCACATGTCAGCCTGTTTATATCTTTTACTTTATATTTCTTTTATCTGTAGATTTTAAAAAATGATAAGACTAGAATGAAGTTATTAAAATGACAATACCTTCAAAGGACTTGAATTTTCCATTCTTATTCATAACAATTAGTAACTTATCCCATGGTTAATCCATTTACTTTAAGTAGTGGTTATCAAGAAGTTAAATGCTATACAGGAAGTATAATCAGGAAAAAGAAGATACAGATTTAAAGGGACCCTTTCAAACCAAAAAATGATCAGTGTTTTTTCTATAGCTAGGAAAATGCAAATATAAGCTTACATTCCTAGTTTTTACTTTCATTAAAAATAATCCAGCCACCAAGCTGGGAAACATGAAATTGCTACTCTACCCTTAATTGGTTTAGTGTGGCCTTGGTACTGTAGGTTAATGGTTGGACTGGCTGATCTTAAAGGTCTTTTCCAACCTAAACGATTCTATGATTCTATCTATGCAAAAACTTGTCTTTTTTTCCCCCCATATAATAAAAATTTAATACTTCACTGATAGTGAATGCCCATTATTTTTTTGGCAGATTTCATAGGCTGACTGCTGTTTCCACAGGAGTGGCAATATTCGTTTTGACTACAGCAGTTTCGGATCAAGTGCCCTTAACCAATTTACACCTAATGATTTTACTTCTATTGCGTAATTATGACCTTGGTCAAAAATGTTCTGTCATCTTAAAATTAAAGGAGATATGATGCTGAGAATGGAGATTTCTAGCTAAATAGGGATATTAGTAATACTGCCAGTTTTGGGACTAAGTTTGTGTTTTTCGACCTGGTAAAAAAAGGAATAAATGAGTTACAATATGAAAGCATTGGAATAAAATTAAGGTTTCTCTCAGTTTTGAGACAAATTAGTCTGTCTATGCAAGATGGTTTTGGTAAAAACATTTTTTCCTATATTAAAATTACTATGGAGAAATTGAGGCAGTTACCTTAATTGCTGAAACCTTAAGATGTACAGATTCAAAAAGTTTTTCTCTTTCTTTTTATGAATGTAATTTCTGTTTTTAATAGTGTAATTTTTTAACTAAAAGATCTGTGTGATCTCTCTTTGGCAGCAAGTATGTGCTACTTGCGTGAAAGTAAGAGGAATGAGTGACACTGGCTACTGTTTTTCTTTGTTTCACAGGAAATAAAATTTCTTCCTTAAGCAAAAAACTCCTGCCCACCTTTATTACACAGGTAAGGTCCCTTAGGAAAAAGTGAGAAAGACCATGAAAATCAAACAGCTAGTGACTCACAGAATGTAAATACAGAGTCTATTTGATTTTGTGTTCTTTATCACAAAATATTTAACTGGAGATGTGAACAGAGACCTAAGGCATTTATGAGACAGATGAGTCCTCAAAACATGTTTAATATGGACTTTGGAATTCTTAATTCTTTCCTGAAAAACAGTGTGAAGTTCCTATGCAAAAAAAAAAAAAAAAAAAAAAACAAACCCAAACCCAAACCAAAACAACCCCCCCCAAAAGACAGAAACAAAGATACTTTGCCTTTTGTGCTATATTTCTACAATGGGGTACTCTTCTTTTAGATCTAGCACCCTCTGAGAAAAAGTAGATCTATTTCTATAATTTCAGGTAAGGATGGCTTCATATTTTACTTGACTTTAAAGTCAAAAAATTCTAAAATATTATTAAAAGACAGCAAATAACGTAGCAGTGAGCTGTAGCTCTTGCTGGTAGTTTTTGCATCATAGAGACCTTGTAACATTACTGTGAAGTGAAGAAATGTATCAGGAGTTTTGAAACCAATCCTACTTAAAATCCTATTTAGTCATTTAAACACATCTGGCAGAAGATATGCTGTAATTGGTGGTAAATAATTTGGTGTCCAAAAGAGGGACTGACCAGTAATAGGTTATTCTTTGAATGATTCTTTGCATTTTCTTTGTGATACATCCTAAAAGCCCACTGTTTGCATCCTGTTAAACTAGGGGATGTGGGAATTAGGTCTTTAAAGGATAAACAATTGAAATACATTTATAAGATGTGTCAGTTGTCTCAGGAAGTCTATACTGTTCTTTGGTGAAGAAAAGATCTTTTTGTAGCAGATTATTGCTGAAAACATTACATACAAAAGTTTTGTAATAGGACCTGTATAGCACATAGATTTAAATTTAAAATCACTTTTGAGTTTGTTATTGCAGTAGTGCCTAAAGATTTGAACCAAAACTGTGGACTTGCTGCACCGATGAATAAGTAGATAACAGAATAATCCATATCCAAAACATTGCTGGTCCCAGTCTAAGTAGTCACCCATTTCTTAAGTGCACTTTATTGAAATTAGGGACTGAGATTTCTTCAGCCTAGATATACATTTCCAGTATAAAAATCCAAAACTGACAAAGATAAAAAATAAATAAAGGGAACTGACTTGCCCAGAGTACCAAAGAAGCTGAAAAATGGGTTTCTTTCCCAATGTACTATCTGATAATTGTCTTCCTGACAGATAAGAAATTCTCCATGGAAAGGCAGTGAAATGACTGCAAGGAAAAGAGGGAAGATTCATATTGCTCATTTCTGAATACTTCATACAGACATTCAACTTAAACAGCTAGTTTTCTTACATCTTTTCTTCTGATCAGTATAGATTTTTTTTTCTGGGAACTTAATTCAGAGTGGGAGACTAACCTTTTCATTATTATCTAATTAATTTGGGCTGATGAAATGACTCTTGAAACTGGCTTGGAGAGAAGGGCTTACTCCCCAACCTGCTGGAATCAATGAGTATGAGATAATACATACCACACTTAGACATTCTGTGCATGAATTCTGTAGGATCTTTTGAGCATGGTTGCTACTAAGGGTCAGTTAAAGATTTGTGGAAACCTTCCCACTATTCAGGCCAGGAGTTTCTCTCACATGAAATAAACAGGTTACACTATTCAGACCTGAACTTGGAAAAATGTAAACAGAATTCTTTAACAGACAATGTGTCAATTTCCTTATATCAAGGAAGGAGAGGGGGGAGGGGGAGACAAAAAAAAAAAACAAACAACCCAAAAAAACCCCCCTAAACCTGTCCTGGTTTTTTATCTACTACAGATTAGAAAGATACCTAGATAATCTGAGAATGAAATCTCCTCTTCTGGTGTTTGGATTCCTTGAACTGAAGCAATGAGAGGAATATAAAACACAGACACATTAACACATTTTGTAAGTTTTCAAGCGGAGCAGCAAAAATATATTTCCAGCTAATATGAACCAGTCAGCCAGGTAGAAAAAGTTTTTGAGTAGGAATTGACAAAAATGTCAGAAACTTGTTAGTTTATTTGTCTGCTAACTCTTCCCTCATGAGCTGATAATGATAACTGAAAGAAAGCAAAAACAACAGGAAGTGAAGTCCCAGGGATGGTGATTTTACTTTTTGTCTGATGGTATGCCAGCTGCTTAGGGGACAATAATTTATATTTAAAACAATGCAGATTATTTTCTCATAAAAAAGAGGAAAGAGAGAAAAGTGGCAGAATTGGTAGAGTAGCAAAAAAGACAAGCAGAAGCAGGCATGAGACTTCTTCACAAAGTGACATTTAGCATGTTTGCTTTGTAGCAATGGTACTGCTTTGGGCATGTAGGCTCCAGTTGCACTTCAGAATGGCTGGAATTCACCAAGACCAGCAGGCAAAGTGAGGCACCAGCAGTGCTGAGAATCACAGTCTACATGCTGTCCCTCAAAGGTATAAAGTGCCATATCCAGAATAGGTGCATAGATCTTGTCAGAATTTATAACCATCTCAGTTTGCAAGCCTGCTGAATCAAAAAATAAAAGCAGAGTAGAATACCCCGCTATATGACCTAACCTACAACCTGTGACATGAAGAGGGCGTATGTTCAAAGTCTTCCAGATTTGTTTCTGTGAGTCAATTTGTTGCTAATAAGTAAAATAATAAGTATTCTCTAATAAGTAAAAACAACAAAACTGCAGCTTACATAATATATAGCTCTGTAATATTTTGTAACCACATATGGTGGGTTGACCTCGGCTGGATGCCAGGTACCCACCAAGCTGCTCTATCACTCCCCTCCTCAGCAGGACAAGCAGGGAGAAAATGAGATGGAAAAAAACCCTCATGGGTCAAGATAAAGGCAGTTTAATAAAAAAGCAAAAACAAAGGCTGCATGCAGATGCAAAAGGAGAACAAAGATTTTATTCTCTACTTCTGATCAGCAGGCGATGTCCAGCCACCTCCCAGGAAGCAGGGCTTTGGTATGTGTAGTGGTTGCTCTGGAAGACAAATGTAAATAATGAATGCCCCCCCCCCTTCCTCCTCCTTTCTTTTAGCTTTTATTGCTGAGCTGACCTCATATGGTATGGAATATCCCTTTGGTCAGTTGGGGTCAGCTGTCCTGGCTATGTCCCCTCCCAAGATCTTGCCCACCCCCAGCCTACTGGTGAGGGGAGAATGTTGGAGAGAGGGCCCTGATGCTGTGGGAGCACTGCTCAGCAGTAGCCAAAACTGTTGTATTATCAACACATTTCTAGCTGCCCATACAAAGCACAGCACTGTGAGGGCAGCTACGAGGAAGATTAACTCCATCTCAGCCAGACACAATACACCATGCTTACTGAGATATCTGTCAGCTCTCAGACTTGCTGATCTATACAGATTCTTTTTAATAAAATTCTTACTGTTTGACAAAGAGTGATAAATATTAAACTCTAAGAACCCATGGCATCATGTAAGATCTAAACTTAAGAGTGTTTTACAATCACAGTTCAAATCAGGATACAGCATAGGAATCACTTTTATAACACAAAAATAAAACCTCTGATAGTCATGTACACAGGCAAGTTGTCTGTAATCATAATCTGCATCCTTTGCCTCAATGGATCAGAAAGTATCACTCATCTTCCTATGTAAGTCAGTAGATGTTTGACAGATTGGTATCTCCACTCATTTTCCTCTAACATAACTCAAAGAGATTGATGATGAATAGTTTCTCTCAGAAATACCAGAGACTTGAAGAGATAAAGAATATGCCCTTTTCTCTTCAATATCTCTATGACACCACTGAGAGAAATAGTGCCATGCCATGGGATTAGATGTCAAGAGTTACCTTGTTGAAAAGCACGTTTTTAAATTTAATTCACTGATTCATCTGCCATTACTGTTAGTAAAGTCCAAATGCCAAAAGGACTCCTGATCAGGCCTTGAAGAATTGTATGTGAAGTAGCCATCAGCTTCCAAAGAAGATGTCTAGCTCTACTCAGGAGCATGCACAGATCCTTAGAGTCTCTTTTGACTCCTTGTTCATCCTTTTTATTAGTCAAAACACTGCTGACTTCTGCCTTTCCTAGCACTTAGCAACGCTTTCCAGATGTTTTCTTTTGATTACTGAATTATTGGCTGTGAAGATGATTCTGAATATGAAGTAGAAGTTCTACTTTGTACACAAGGAAGATAAGTTCCTTCTCAAAGGCTGTAAGCACAGTTGCGAGAAGGTTAAATCATCCACTGACATCCAGTCAGCTTCCAAGATGAACTTAGGGAAGCAAAAACTGAGGAGTGCCTTTAACGTTGCAAAAGCCAGTGAGGGACCTATTTATGGCAGCTGTTTCTGAAAGGAGTGGAAAGTCTGAGTGATATATTGTACATGAACTTAAAATACCACAACATTCTGCTCATCTCTGTGCTAAAAAAAAGAAAAAAAGGGGGGGAAA
Organism: Pelecanus crispus; assembly: GCF_030463565.1. NCBI lineage: Eukaryota > Metazoa > Chordata > Aves > Pelecaniformes > Pelecanidae > Pelecanus > Pelecanus crispus. Next base: position 116,952,725 of record NC_134643.1, on the reverse strand, counting down.
AAAAGTGTATATATTCCTGTTAAAAGAAATTCCAGATGGTCTATTCCAAGGATACAAGAAATACTCTTTTCAGTCCTGATTGAAATTTAAAAGTTCCAGTTCCAACCCAATTTTTAAAATGCAGGATTTTAAAGTTACCTCCTTTAGTATTTCTTCTGTCTTTTACTAGCTACCTATGCAACATGTTGGAAATGTTGTATACGATGTCAAAATATAAGTTTTTTCCATATATTCCATAATGATGGCTAAGTGCCTAACCAAGGCTCTGGAAGCATGTACTTCAAAGTTAGCTGACTAAAAGTTGTATCCTGCAGTGCTTAGGTACTTTCATGGGTGTACCTTGAGGTTTAAGACACAGAACAGTGTAAAATTCTGAGATCTATTCTTGACCAAGTACTGCCTGGGTTGGGAGAGCATGTAATTTTACTTTATATATTTTTAGAGATACTTGCTGGATTTGTTTTGTTCAGTTCTGGTTTTTATGGTTGTTAAGCACCACTCTGATCTTTATTAGACCATTCTGTTAAATTGTCTTTCTGAAATCCCTAGCTTTTAACAAACAACCGCCCTTCTTAAAATATTTTTCCAGTGTTGTAGGTATTGCATCTTCTCCCTGCTGCGTTGTATTGAATTGCTTTTTTGATTTACTAATGGTCTACATTAATTCAAAGACTCCCTTTGGTGTTAGTGACTGGAATGAAGCAGCACACCAGCTGAGATATATCATTGTATATATACATATATATATTTGAAATCCACACTTTAAATCAATAAGGAGGCAGTAGATGATGGTTATATAACTTAGTACTGCACCATAAGAAAAATAATAGTCTCAAAAATATTTATTCCAATGCCAATCTATGATCTGAAGATGACTGTTTATTACTAACAGTACCTGATTACTCGCTGTGAAGAAAGTACCTAAACAGATGGGGTTTACTAGTATGAACAAGCAGAATTTGTCTCAAAGTGAGAAGTCCAGCCTGTAATTACCCCTAATTCACATCTGCAAATAAGTCTGATATCAGTGTCCTGGAAGGTGGCAGAGCTGGAGAACATGACTTTCCCTTTCTCCTCACTGCTCCAAGTTGAAAAAAAAAAATGCTGGTTGAGTATACACACTTGACCAATGTACTGTACAGATTGATGCCATGGAAATCTCACAGTAGCTCTGCACCCAGGGCCTTTTTTTCAGGTATGTGCATAAGCATAGCATCTTTCTTCATGGAGAGACTCCCCAGGGCACAGGAATGGTCTGTTCTGACGGGCAGGAAACCAAGCAGGCCTGGCAACAACCTGCCTTGACTCACCATGAACCTCCTGACTGTGCTCAGACACAAAAAGGAAGTATAGAAAAGGTGAAAGGCAGAAGAAGCTATCCAGAAAGAGTACAGACATATTGCCTGGGCATGCAGCTATGACACCGTTAAAAACCACAGCTCAGCTGGGCATGATACTGGTGAATGAAGTACATGGCAACAAAAAAGTTTTCTTCAAGTATGTTGGTAGCAAATGTGTGGGTGTACTGAAGAATGAGGACAAGGAAAAGTTTAAGGTGTCTTTTTTTTCCTTTTTCTTTACATTCAGGGTTTGCTCTCAAGTTCCTTGGTCCCTGTGCTTAGTGGCAGAGCCTGGGAGAATGAAGCCTTAAACAGGCTATAAGGAGATTGATTAGGGACCACATGGGCAAACTAGGCATAAGGGACTGGATGGGATGCATTGAAGGGTGCAGAGAGCTTGCCAACCACATTGTGAGGCCTTCCTCTGCCATCTTTGAAAAGTAGTGGCATAAGTCACCATGAATTTATTGAAGACAAATGATGCATGACCACCATGATAACCACCTGTGATGAAACAAGTAGTTCGATAGAAAAGAGTATTAGGTGTCATTTTGCCGGACTTCAGAAAGGTGTTTGACACCATCTTCCATAGCATCTGCCCTGGTTTCAGCTGGGATAGAGTTAATTTTCTTCCTAGTACCAGGCATAGTGCTGTGTCTTGGATTTAGGATGAGAAGAATGCTGATAACTTTTCAGCTTCCCATGCTCTGCCAGGTGCATAAGAAACTGGGAGGGGGCACAGCCAGGACAGTTGATCCAAACTAACCAAAAGGGCTATTCCATACCATGGGACGTCATGCTCAGTATACAAACTGGGGGGAGTGGGCCAGGGGGCAGTGGGCCGGGGGGCAGCGATCGCTGCTTGGGGACTGACTGGGCATTGGTCAGTGGGTGGTGAGCAATTGCATTGTGCATCACTTGTTTTGTTTATTCTATTATTATTATTATTATTATTATTTTCTCTTCCTCTGCTGTCCTGTTCAACTGCCTTTATCTCAACCCATAGGTTTTACTTTTTTTTTTCCTGATTGTCTCCCCGATGCCACCGGGGAGGGGGAGCGTGAGCAAGTGGCTGTGTGGTGCTTAGTTGCTGGCTGGGGTTAAACCACAACAGCATCCTTGTAGCCAAGTTGGGCAGGTAAGGACTGGATGAACGGATTGCAAGTTAGTTGGAAAACTGGCCAGATCATTGGGCTCAATTGTCTGCGGTCAGCATTTTGAAGTCCCGCTGGTAGCCCGTTAAGAGTAACAGTTTTCAGGATTTAATACAGTGACCACTATTTTTTATTGTTATCAACCTGGATGATGGGATGCAGTGCACTCTTTGCAAATTCACAGACAGTATCAAACAGGGGGTGAGTTAGCAGTTGATATACTGGAGGGCAGGGATACCGTTCAAAGTGGTCTCAACAGGCTGGAGAAATTTGCTGATGGAAACCTTTGTGAAGTTCAACAAAGGCAAATTAGAAGTCCTCATCTGGAATGGAGTAAACCCATGCACCAGTAAAGGCTGAGGGGCAACTGGATAGAAAGCATTTTTGCAGAAAAGGACCTGGGTCTCTTGGTGTATGGCAAGGTGGCTATCAGCCTGCAGTGTGCCCTTTATAGCTACGTTACTAAGAAAATGGCTGAAAGGTCAAGGGAAATTACTAATCCCCTCCACTTGGCACTTACAATATTGCATCCTGTGTACTATGTCCAGTTCAGACCTCCCCACTGCAGGAGAGAGGATGACAAACTGGAACATGTCCAGTGGAAGGCTTTAGAGATGCCTGGGGGAACGTATGGTATTCAAAGGAACTCTGGGAGAGCAAGGCTTGTTCAGACCAAGGAAGAGACAGCTGAGAGGCACCTTACTGCTGCCTTAGCTGCCTAGGGGGTGGTTACAGCAAAAATGAAGCCAGACAGCTCCCAGAGGTTCGCAGAGGTTCACGAGAGCTGACAGGCACAAGCTGAACATGGGAAATTCCAGGTAGATATAAGGAAACATTTTTTCACTGAAAGGCACAGGGTGCCCAGAGTTGCTGTGAGGTCCGTCCCTGAATATTCAGAATTCAGCTGGACAAGATGACCTAGAGCAACCTGGTCTTAGTTTATAGTTGACCCTACTTTGAGCAGAAGGAAGGAGCAGATGACCTTCAGAGGTCCCCTCCAACATAAATTACTCAATGATTTTAAAACATCATCCTTTATGGTCACTCCTACTGAATGACTCTCCTGAAGATGCTCTCCCCTTTTACAAAAAATCTGGCAAATATAACATAGGAGACATAACTGAAATGGATTTATGGCTCGAAGGGTTTCAGGATTTTCACTACCCAGGCAAGAATCCTGGTTTCTGGCTGATCTGAAGCAACATTTCATCAATCATTTTGAAAGTGAGTAAGTTTTCAGGCAAGTATTAAAGCTTTATTGGTCTATAGATGGCATCAGAATAATTTATAAGGAGATGTGAGACCCACCTCTTTGTCAAGAGCTGCTTTTGCATCTTAAATTAGCAGTCATTTAATAAAAAGTGTTGTTAAGCAAAAGCTATTCTATGACAAGGGCTGGGAAAACTTAAAACAGTCTAAAGCAAAAACCTTAATTGGTGCACAAATGTGCTCTTTTGTTGTCTTTTTAGACATATTTCTTTCTTCTCTGGTTTTGGGTTTTTTTTTTTTTTGGGTTTTTGTTTTTTTTTTTTCCCTAAAATGATTCACCATACAGGCCTAATGATTACTTCACAAAAATGACAAAAGTTAGTGAAATTAATGTTCTTTTTTTTGTGCAACTTTAAAGGATTTTGGATGTAATTTTTTCTGTTCTATGTAACTATAACTGAGAATGTAAAATATGAGTGAAAAGGTCAACTTATATTTTTAATTATGAAAATAGAGAAATCTGCCCCTTATACAGGTTAGAAGCTGCTTTATCAACCTATATTTTAGTGAACTATCTGTGTTAATAAAGATAACTTGTTCAAATAAAAATACTCTTTTGTTATGGATGGGATGCACCATAGTCCTGAAAACCATTTCAACATGCTTTAACCTTGAAGGTTTTGCAGAGATGCTTTTGCCAGGAGAGCACCGAGCACATTTAACCTTTCTATTGCAACAGAGCATTGGTTGCATACGATGTGAATTAGCACATTCTGGTACTCTGTTGCTCTACTATAGTTTAAGAAAAAGACACAACTATATAGCAAAATTGTTTTATTAAAAGAACTGATTGCATAATGGTACAGTACATTATAATAGACTTTTTTGCCTTTATGCTTGAATAAATACAAATTAGATGATAACACTTTATTTTAATGATACACTGATTAATACTGAATTACAATAAAACTTCTATGAAAGTGCATATGACATTGCCATTAATAACAACTGAATTTGTTATTATTACTGTTATTACAATGAACAGCAAATCAAATTACTAGTGATAGAACATTTAAATTATATTGCTGCTGTTTCAGGAAAAATATAATTTTAGCTCTCAAAACTTGCCCTATTCCCACCCCAGGAACCATTGTTTTATGAATTATTATTCTTAAATAACCAGAAATATTTAAAACAGAATATTGTATGATCGTGAAATCTTTTAATCCTTACTTTTAAGAAGTCACTTACATAATTTTACCAACACAATTTCATCTTACTAAATGGTGAATGCAGAGTATTATGATAAAGTCTATAAAATGTGAAATGTAACTTCTGAGTGGTAAGATATTTGGCCAGTAACAAAATCTGTTTCAAAGACTTTCCACAGTCATACATTTAATTGTGATAATTGCAAATGGCAGCCAAATTGTGAGGTAAAGTCAAAAAGTTTTCCCATACTCCGTACATAAAATAGAAAGAAATAGGTTTTCTTTCAAATGTGTTTTGTATGGAGGAAACTTAACTGTACAATGTTGTTGCAACTTGTTAACATACCTGTGCCACAAAGGATGTGCACGTGTACATGTACATGTGCAGATGTACATAAACATCTGGGCTGTTGCAGTTACTCTAAGAAAATAGGAGGCAGCTTTGTACTAAAGCTTAGCTTCTGAAAGTTGGCTTGACAAACTCACTGCATAAACTATAGCATTCTGCAAATAGAGACTCATGCCCCAAATCTTTTAAAATTAACCTTTGTATACGTCGCCTAGATTCTTAGACCAAGGTGCTCTTAAAAGATCCACAATTTGAAAGATTTTACGTGCTTAGAGGTTCTTTAAGGGCACCTTTTGGAGCATTTTATTCAAATGGCATTTATCCACTTCTCTGAATGTGAAACTCAGACTAAACAAACAGGTGAATGACTGTTATTCATTTCAAATGCAAAAGAATTTCAAAAGCCCATTTCAAGGATTAGCCAGCAGGGAATGCACAGCAGTTTGCACCTTCCCTGAAATGGAACATTTGTTTTATAAGTCACCTGATAGGCACAAGTTTGGATTTTAAAATACTGTCTGTCACAAATGCAGGTTTGTGAATCCTGCTGATTATGTCATTTTACTATGAATGAGTGACTTTACACAGTTTGATTTAGTAACAGTTAGAATTTACTTGTAGCAAATCACAGAATTCGATTGTAATATTTTTAATAGCACTCAATCATCAATGAATAATAAAGTGATTAGACAAAATTGACTAAAACAGTGACTTAGTAACAGATTTGAAGATGGCAGGGTTCACTCTATTACTACATGGAAGCCCATAAAGGAAAATTAGGTTACACTCAGATGAGTGTGATTGTGAATGCCGGGGATAAGGAGGACCCTCCCGTTGAGTCACGAGGTGCAGAATGGACCCCCTTGCTTTCTAAACTCCTTCTCAGAGAGGAGCCGAGGTGCGGCTGGGCCCACTCTTAGTCTCAGACTTGGTCAACGGGTTATAAGAATAATGCTATAAGAATAATGCAGCAGTATAAGACTCCCTTTGAAATTAAATTGTACGGCTACAGACTACTTAAACTGATTCACACATGCATACACACAAACATGAATGCATATATAAAAATGGTATACCTGTTAAAAATTCCCCTTGAGTTCAGTGAAATACTCACGTCTAATGTCTTGGCATTTCTCAACGGGCGAAGGTTGAGCCTTGAGGAGTGAAGGGTTTCAGCCCAGGCTCCACTGTCAGTCTTTGGCAATGGATTTCTGGTTGTAGCAAACTTTCAGAGTTTGCTATCTCTGACAGGCAGTCTCACTCAGAGGGAGATGCTGGTGCAGCCCACGGCAGTCCAGGAGAGCTCAAAGGGCCTCACTTAGGACTGCTGTTTGTAGGATTGTGAGATGATTGGCTTTAATCACCAGTAAATTTCCTCCCGAGCCACAGTTCGGATCGGTAGTTGCTGGAATTCCAGTAACGATGATACCACTCTGTTTCAAGGCTGTCCGGGGTAGCTGTTTGTTCTTTCTCCCTTCGTTATCCATAATATGAAGATTTTGATAAGAACAGAGCCGCTCTCTGCTCCAGCCATGTAGGAGTTTCTGTTACAATTAAGGGGCGCTTAACTGACCAACTTGCTACACAAAAGCGGCGGCCTGGAATTCCTGAGATTGTAAAGCCATTGAAGAGAAAGAGGAATGGGGGGTGGGATGCACCACCACACTCTCTAAAAAATCCCTGAAGATATTACTTGCACTAACTGTAACCATTTTAGATTGTGTGAGGCAGTAGGGAAATGTGTTCATCTCACCACTGTACAATCTGCAGAGATTTCATGCGGTAGGAGTCTTGTTGAGGTGGTGGTGTTTTCTTTGTTTAATAGCTGCACGAGGCAGAGACAAGCAAGGTCTGTTCAGCCCTGGCCCATCAGGAGAAGACAAGTCTGATTTGAGTGGTCAGTTCTCCAAGGAAGTTGGAGCTGAATTGATTGTATCTCTAGTTAGACTTCCTACCATTCAAACGTAGACAGAACTGAATTTTTGGCTTTAGTTTACTGACACAACACATTCTTTTTCACTTTGCTAAACATACAAATGATTTGTGCTTGTCATTGGGAAGCTAAATTGAAAAATATTATAGAGAAACTAAAATACAGGGTTCTCAAATAAACTTTTTTAACAAACAACTAAAAATATGCCCATACATTCCTAAATCAAATAATAACAGCACATCATATTCATTTGCAGAAGAAACAACAGCACACTGTTTATCTCTGGTCCTTCAGAGAGGACTGTTGCATATTTATAGCATACTTCCAGATTACAGTTAGCACTTGCTCAGTGACTGAACGTGAGTTTGCAAGATTATGAAATGATCCAAACCGAAGTGAAATGCGTATAGGAAAATAGTTTATTATAAACATACAATTTTAAAGAATACTTTAAGGAATTATATACTTGCCTTGCTGCTGATCTCTGTCTCTCTTTGGGCCATCCTCTTCACAGTTTTCCTGTTTATAAAAGAAGAATGATGGTTTGGTTTTGAACACTTCTCTGCCAGCTGTTGCAGTTTAACAGTGAAAGATATTTATTAAGTCCTGGGAAATGTTGTGTATTGTTGCTGATAGTTGTGAACACCTCAGACCAGTTCCAGTCACAGATGGTTTTGCTATATATCTCTTTTTTTGTGTATATTGAAAGATTTTTTCCTGGATTAATTTTTCCTTTTTTTTCTGTTGTTTGCTTTTCCCAGATAAAGACAAGGTAGACTGACTGAATTTAATTGCCAAAAAGGAAGTTCTTAGAAAAAATATTCATAGAATCAAACTTTGTAAAAAAAAAAAAAAAATCCTAACATGAACAGACTACTTGTTATGTTATAAACAAAGTTCATTGCAATAAATAATTTCATTTTTAGTTATTATCTCTCTGTTGACATTATTGACACTAAAGAAATTTTAGTAAATCAGGTACAGTTTGTGTTTTCAGCAATAAAGTAATTTCTATGTGTGAATAGTGACATTCATCTGATCCGATCTGCCGCCCGGACCCATCCCACAGGGAAGTCTGCTGCCTCCCTGGGGCCCGGGTTAGGGACATTACGAGGAAACTGCCTGACCTCGTGAGGCCCTCCGATTATTACCCACTGCTGGTTATACAGGTGGGCAGTGACGAGATTGCAGAGAGAAGTCCTAGGCCAATGAAGAGGGACTTCAGGGCACTGGGGCGATTGCTCTCAGGATCGGGAGCACAGGTTGTGTTTTCCTCTATCCCGTCAGTGGCAGCAAGGAACACTGAAAGGAATGGGAAAACTCACCTGATTAACAGGTGGCTCAGAGGCTGGTGCCATCGCTGGAATTTTGGGTTCTTCAATCACAGGGAGGTCTACACGGCACCGGGCCTGCTGGCGGCTGATGGAGATCGGCTGTCTCCAAGGGGGAAAAGGATTCTCGCCCAAGAGTTGGCGGGACTCATTGAGAGGGCTTTAAACTAGGTTTGAAGGGGGAAGGGGATATAAACAGGCCCGCTAGTAAGGAGCCCAGGGGCGGCATGGCAACATTGGGGGCAAAATCGACAGCCCAGCTTAAGTTCATGTACAGCAATGCACGTAGCATGGGCAACAAACAGGAGGAGCTGGAGGCCCTTGTGCAGCAGGATGGCTATGACATAGTCGCCATCACGGAAACGTGGTGGGACGACTCTCATGACTGGAGTGCTGCACTGGAGGGCTATAAGCTCTTCAGAAGGGATAGGCAGGGTAGGAAAGGCGGTGGGGTGGCTCTGTATGTTAGGGAGTGTTTCGACTGCATAGAGCTTGACAGTGGTGATGACAAGGTGGAATGCTTATGGGTAAGGATGAGGGGGAAGGCTGGAAAGGCGGATGTCCTGTTGGGAGTCTGCTATAGACCACCCAACCAGGAGGTAGAGGTAGATGAGGCATTCTATAAGCGGCTGGCAGAAGTGTCGCAATCGCTAGCCCTTGTTCTCATGGGGGACTTCAACTTGCCAGACATCTGCTGGAAATACCACACAGCAGAGAGGCAGCAGTCTTGGAAGTTCCTAGAGCATGTGGGGGATAACTTTCTAATGCAGCTGGTAAGCGAGCCTACCAGGGGAGGTGCCCCGCTTGACCTGCTGTTTACCAACAGAGAAGGGCTTGTGGGAAATGTCGAGGTTGGAGGCCGTCTCGGGCTTAGCGACCACGACATGATAAAGTTCTCAATTTTGGGTGATGCTAAGCGGAGGGGCACCAAAACTATTACCATGGACTTCCGGAGGGCAGACTTTGCCCTCTTCAGGACCCTGGTTGGGAAAGTCCCTTGGGAGGCGGTCCTGAAGGGCAAAGGGGTCCAGGAAGGCTGGGCCCTCTTCAAGAAGGAAGTCTTAAGGGCGCAGGAGCGGGCTGTCCCCGTGTGTCGTAAGACCAACCGGAGGGGAAATCGACCGGCCTGGCTGAATAGGGAGCTTTTGCGGGGACTCAGGGAAAAAAGGAGAGTCTACCGCCTTTGGCAGAAGGGGCGGGCAGCTCAGGAGGAGTACAGGGATCTTGTTAGGTCCTGCAGGGAGGAAATTAGAAAGGCAAAAGCCCAGCTAGAACTTAATCTGGCCAGTGCTGTAAAAGACAATAAAAAATGCTTTTATAAGTACATCAGCAATAAAAGGAGAGCCAAGGAGGATCTCCATTCTTTGCTGGATGTGGGGGGGAACATTGTCACCGAGGACAAGGAAAAGGCTGAAGTACTTAACGCCTTCTTTGCCTCTGTGTTCAACAGCCAGACCGGTCATCCCCAGGGTACTCAGGCCCTTGAGCAAGAGGATAGGGATAGGGACCAGAATGGAGCCCTCATAGTCCAGGAGGAAGCAGTTAATGACCTGCTATGCCACCTGGACGCTCACAAGTCTATGGGGCCGGATGGGATCCACCCGAGAGTACTGAGGGAGCTGGCAGAGGAGCTTGCCAAGCCACTTTCCATCATCTATCAACAGTCCTGGTTAACAGGGGAGGTCCCTGATGACTGGAGGCTTGCCAATGGGACGCCCATCTACAAGAAGGGCCGGAAGGAGGACCCGGGAAACTACAGGCCTGTCAGCCTGACCTCGGTGCCGGGGAAGATTATGGAGAGGTTCATCTTGAGCGAACTCCACAGGCAAGTACAGGTCAACCAGGGGATCAGGCCCAGCCAGCATGGATTCACAAAAGGCAGGTCCTGCTTGACCAACCTGATCTCCTTCTATGACCTGGTGACCCGCCTGGTAGATGATGGAAAGGCTGTGGATGTCATCTACCTCGACTTTAGCAAAGCTTTTGACACCGTCTCGCATAATATCCTCCTCAGGAAGCTGGCAGCTCACGGCTTAGACAGGCATACTCTTCGCTGGGTAAAGAACTGGTTGGGTGGCCGAGCCCAGAGAGTAGTGATAAATGGTGTTAAGTCCAGTTGGCGGCCGGTCACGAGCGGTGTTCCCCAGGGCTCTGTTTTAGGGCCAGTCTTGTTCAATATCTTTATCAATGATCTGGATGAGGGGATCGAGTGCACCCTCAGTAAGTTTGCAGACGACACCAAACTGGGTGGGAGTGTCGATCTGCTGGAGGGTAGGATGGCCCTGCAGAGGGACCTGGACAGGCTGGACTGATGGGCCGTGGCCAACTGTATGAGGTTCAACAAGGCCAAGTGCCGGGTCCTGCACTTGGGTCACAACAACCCCATGCAACGCTACAGGCTTGGGGAGGAGTGGCTGGAAAACTGCCCAGCAGAAAAGGACCTGGGGGTGTTAGTAGATAGCCGGCTGAACATGAGCCAGCAGTGTGCCCAGGTGGCCAAGAAGGCCAACAGCATCCTGGCTTGTATCAGGAATGCTGTGGCCAGCAGGAGCAGGGAGGTGATTGTCCCCCTGTACTCGGCGCTGGTGAGGCCGCACCTGGAATACTGTGTCCAGTTTTGGGCCCCTCAGTACAAGAAAGACATTGAGGTGCTGGAGCATGTTCAGAGAAGGGCAACGAAGCTGGTGAAGGGTCTGGAGAACAAGTCTTATGAGGAGCAGCTGAGGGAACTGGGGTTGTTTAGCCTGGAAAAGAGGAGGCTGAGGGGAGACCTTATCGCTCTCTACAACTACCTGAAAGGAGGTTGTAGTGAGGTGGGTGTTGGTCTCTTCTCCCAAGTAGCTAGCGATAGGACAAGAGGAAATGGGCTTAAGCTGCGCCAGGGGAGGTTTAGACTGGAAATTAGGAAAAATTTCTTTACGGAAAGGGTGGTCAAGCATTGGAAGAGGCTGCCCAGAGAGGTGGTGGAGTCACCATCCCTGGAGGCGTTTAAAAAACGGGTAGATGTGGCACTTCGGGATATGGTTTAGTCTGGTCTACCCTTGATTAGTCTAGAGTGGGCTTGGTAGTGTAGGTTAATGGTTGGACTGGATGATCTTAAAGGTCTTTTCCAACCTAGATGATTCTATGATTCTATGATTCTATGATTTTCTCTTTACTGATAAATGTCATGAGAAAAACTTGCCAAGATAAAGTTCAGCTGAAAATGTAGGCTTTAGGCACACACATGTCTTCAGAATGTCCAAAATATTGAAATACTCTTAGATTAACACCTTCTGACTCTTTATTAAATTTATGTATTGAAAGAATACTTGCCAGTAATAACACAGACATAATTCTTTCTTTTTTTTTTTTTTTATTCCTAATGAAAGAAGTATTTCCTGGGCTTCAATAAAAAAGTATTTGATAAACATGGATATATTTCCTTCTACAGTAATTTGTATTACCTGCGGAGCAAGTAACAGAATTCTACAGCTGAATAAACAATCTGCATGTGGAAAACTGACATTGAAGGTAGAGGTTTATTAAACAATATGAGGCCAAATCTGAATGGTTATTGTCACTATATACATCTGAAGTTCACGACTGCTATTTCAAAGAGTATTTTTCTGGTTTTTTATTCACCAGTTGTAATCAATGAATCAAAGCCACCAAGACAAGACATTACAATACTTAAAGGTATGTATTTAAAATGCAATATAGTCACTTTCAAACTTCTCTAATGTAGACTGTGAAAACGCAGTTTTAAAATGCCATATATGTATCATCCCATTTCATAAAACTCTTTAAAATATTGTCTTAGCTCTATAGCTCTTGAATAAAAGGGACTATTATCTACAAAAAATTCTACCAAATGTATCATAAAGAATTCTCCAAGTAAACCACCAAAACAAATGATAAGGAAAAGAAGATATGTCCTTGGATTAGCAGAAAGCAAGCATAGAAATAAATTGAGATCCTTTTGCAAGCCCCATAACAGAAATTAAAGGAAATATGTCAACATAATAAATCACTTACTATTGCAAAGCAAGATAACTATAATTCTGCCATTCCTGACAGTTACTTCTTCAACTTCCAATCGGGGAGTTTCTATCATTTCCACCAAAATACATTCCTGTGCTTCAGTATTGTAGAAAGCTTGCCATGATAATGTAAACCAAACAGGTCTAGATATGATGCCTACACAGGCTGTTCTACCCAAAAGTCTACCAAGGGAAGGTTTTCTTTCCATTGTGGTTTTATGACACTTTTATTATACATTTAACTATTATTGTTTTATACATTTGTATACATTTGTATTACACATTTAACTATTATTCTCTCTGCCTCCTCTTTAACTTGTCTTCCTAAGTCAGTTTTTCACAAGTCTAATAATTTTCATTCTTTTTCTCTGAACCCTGTCCACTTGGGTTGCATCCTTCTTGAACTGTGGCAAATTCTGCTTGGCAGAGTTCATACCAGTGCTGAATAGAATAAAACAACACATACATGCCTCATGGACAATAATCTGGCTTATGTATTCCACAATGTGCTTCCCTTTATGGTAATTATGTGACACTGTTGATTCATGTTCAGTTTGTGATCCATTAGATGCCTGGGTTCTTTTCAACAGTGATGATGTCTAATCACTTGTTTCTCATCTTGTATTTATGGCAGTTGATTATTTCTGCTGAGTGCATAGCTTGTCATTTGTCCTTACTGAAGTGCATTTTTGCTCTCCAAATTGTTTCTCCAGTTGGCTGTGATCATGTCAAATTCTAAACCTGGCCTCTGTAATGCTTGTAAATAATCCCAGCCTTTTATCAATTGTAAATTTGCCTTCTCACTCTTTTTTATCAAAATTTTAAAAAATAAAAATTAAAAAATGTTTTAAACCAGACTCAGTATAGAACTGCATTCACACAGATTTTCATTTGACAGAGAAAAAATAATCACTCTTTAATTGTAATTTTCCAATCAGTTAGGCATTCAGCAGACATTCTGTCTTGACCATGTTTCCTTAGCATGTTACCTGAGACAGAAGTTTTAGTAATGCCAAAGTACTTATAAATTCTCCGCAACCCCCAAGGCCAGCTTCCCTGTTGTAGAAGCAATTAGATTATCTTTATGAGCCTAGATCATGATAAATTCATACTGGTCTGTATTGATCTTGTTATCTTCTAGGTGGTTATAAAGCACTTGGTTTGTTCCAAGGTTTTCCTGGGAATAGAATTGAAGGTGACTGGACAATAATTTCCTTTTTGTTCCTTCTTTGTCTCTTCTTACCTTCCAACTTTGATAGTGGGCACTATCTTTACACTTCTGGATTTCCCCATTTTCTATAAGCTCTCAAAGACAAGTGTGAATGGTTCTGGGATTACTCCAGCCAATTCTCAGACTGTGATATAGTGAATTTCATCACACCCAGACAACCTGAAAACATCTGTCTTACCTACTGTTTAATACATGCTATTTCTATTGAAAGAAAAATCTTAGTCTTTGTCATTGCAACATACTGTTTTAAGTGTCTGATGACAATGAACCTAGAAACAAAAAAGGCTTTAATCAGTTCTGTCTCCTTGGGATCAACGGCTTCCGTCACCAAGCAGGAGATGAAGTCTTTTGCCTTCCTTCTGTAAGTCTTTCTTTTATTAGTTAAGTAATTACAGACAATGGCTTTAATAACACCTAATTTATGGTATTCATGGATACTTAAAACATAAATGTTTAATCTATGAATTTTGGTCATCTGGACTCCCTCTGCAGCTAGAGGAAAAGGAAAATTATCTATGCATAAGAAAGGTGAGCAGAGTTGTTTTCAGGAGAAGTTCTTCTTTAGCCATTGTTGTCTAGCTCTGATTAGACTTTTTCATCTCTGATAGCTAAATTTAGGTAAGATGTATCCCACACAGAAGATTTCATATTTCTTTCCCCTTGTATTGTTTTTTACGCTTTGAGTATACTGGTTTTTGTCCCTATAGATTTATGCTAATATTCTGCATCATAAATCTAGTATTCTAATTTTGTGTGTGTCTGTCTTGTTTTTGAGGGAATTCAAGTACTCATAATTAAGATTACATAATTTCTTATCATGATTTATCTTATTATGGCCTTATCATGATGACATGGTTTCTTATCTTCCTGCTATTATTTTTCTTTTTGCATTGAAATAATCTGCACTTCTGCCAGTACAATTCTCTGAACTCCATTTTTGTAGTCTACTTACCAATTCTTCTGAGCTCATTAATGCCTTTTTTTAAAAAACATTGCCTCCATTTCTCTCCTTCCTTCCTCTCTTCTTACCTCCTTTCCTTCCTCCCTCCTCCTTCTTTTCCTTTCTTCCTTTCCTTTCTTCTTTCCTTACTTCCTTACTTCCTCCTTCTCTCTCTCCATCCGATCCTTCCTTCCCCCCTGCTTCCCTTTCTTCCTTTCTTCCTTGTATTCTTTCTTGGTTTTCTTTCATAGTTAGACTGTCCCAAGTTCCTTTCTACCATCATAGTCCCAAACATTTCCCAGCTGCTGATAACTGAAACTTGTAGCACCTTCCCCATCTCATTGCTTTTGTAACAGCTCTGTTCCTAGTACATTCCTAGGATGTGTCCACCATTTTTTTTTCCTGGAAAAAAATTCTTTACCATTAGTTGACAGGGGACCACAGTTGTGCTGTGTTTAGTATCCCAGAAGTGATCAGAGTTGCTCCAAGTCAATATTACTATGACTCCAGAGCCTTCTCACAGTGTTGAGATTTTATTTCTGTGAGTTTGATTTTCACTTAAAGAAAATAATCCACTGAACTAAATGTTAAATATGAATATCTTCAAACTGGTAAACGTACTTGGCTCCTGCTATTGGGTCACTAGTAGACTGTTACTACCATATCTGTTTTGGACTCCTTCATTTCCTAAATCTCTATTTTCTTCTAGTTGATATGACATCCCAAGTAAAAAAACAAACAAACAAACAAACCACAAACCAAGAAACTTTCCTAAACCAGATACATTCTGAGAAAAACAATTATCGTAGAGAAGGAGCTGTGGAAGCTCTTCAAGAATTTTGATGGCACAGAAGGTTAGTCAAACTGTAATTAGCTATAATTGGTTCCCACATACATTGTGACATCGTTGCCTAGAGCTAAGTGGCACTAAGTGTGTGTTTCCCCACTCCTGCAATCTTTCAAAACAGAATCAAAGGAATTGTTTTTAAACTGATATTTACAGGATGAAATTAAAAAAAAAGACAACCCGATGAACATCCTGACTGAGGAGGAAATATTTTCCTTCTGGTTTAATAGGAATTTTGGAATGGGAATTGTATATATTTAATTTGAAGGTAGTTATAAATATACATCACAGAATCCTGTAAGCCCCCAGCAATGACTGTGTAAGGGAATGAGCTCCCATTTATTGCAGAGTTCTTCATGAAGCGTTAATGGCTGTGAAAAGAAACATTCATCAAAAGCCATTAGAGGAATCCTTTCCATGCTGTTTTATCAGCCTTTCATGAGCCTCCAAAACATCCTAAAAACATATTTGGAAACTAGATTGTTGAATAATTACCAAAGACACTTGTTTAAGAAAAAAAAAAAAAAATTGTGTATAATTCTGTCAACTTCTTTGCTGTAGAAACAGATGCACCACAAACTGCAGGTTTTTTTTTTTTTTTAAAGACCATGTTTCTATAGTTAATTTATTACAATACTATTCATATTCCTAAATAAGGCTTTGATCATAGCTAACTTTATTTAGAAAAGAAAAACCCTTGAAAGTCCAATTTCGCTCACACCAAAAATATGTTTTTATTCCCTTCCAAAACACTGAGTGAATCTAAAGCTTGAAGAAGAAAACACCAAACAAGTTAAAAAGTCAAGCCAAATATTATGACTTTTGCTAATTTCAGAACACAATTGAAATAAATGTCTAAGCTAAATATTTAACTAAAATATTTTTTATTTTAAAATTTAGGTATTTTTAAATATTTATATTATTTGGGTAACTAAAACCCCCAAACATGTCAAATATTTTTCCTTCTTTATCAAGTATTTTTGAAGTTTTTCCCCCTTGAAGTTTTTCCCCCTTGAAGATGTCAAAATTAATACACATTTCTGCAGATTTTTTTTTGATGGTGATATGCATTTTTCACCAAAGTAAACTTCATGATAAAACTTTGGGCCACATGAAGTTCTCACATCAGTGCATACAAGCAGCTCTTGTCCCCTGCCAGTCCGCCTTGCAGTGCTTGGTCCAGTAGGTAAGCTTGTTGGAACCCCAGCCCTAGATAAAGCAGAAGTAGTCCAGCACAGTTATTTATGTCTCACTCCTGGGTAGAAAATTCAGCTGTGCCAGGTTTAGATCCAGTTTCTTCTTTCATTCTGATCAAAGACTCCATTTGTGCTCTCCCCTGGCTTATTAGAGTACCTTAACCTCTTGGATGTCAGGTATCCTGAGATACAGCGTGCTCAGTCACGCCTGCTGAAGTGTTCCAGTTTGTACCCATAAACAAAGAGATTGATACTACATTGCTGTGGTTGTGTACTTACCTGTGGTGAAAAAAAGCTTTTGGTCTGAATTTGGTAGAAAATTTTCTTTTACCTGTACTATAGTGTTGGATAAAGGGAAGGAAATATTATAATTTTGGTGGGGTTTGTTTGTTTGTTTGTTGTTTTTTCCTTTTTTTTCATTCCTTTCTTTCCTAAGAAAGGCTGACTTGACTGACACATATTGTTTGCTCCATGACTGGCTTTCTGACTGTGATGCCTGTATGGTGACATGTATTTTACTTGATGTCTGTGTTGAGGGTAAGGAGACAGGAAGATGTGGTTTAAGGTGTGCCTTTGAAAAGCAACTTTTTGCTCAGTGAGATCAAAACTTCTGTTAATTCTGTTTGGAGTGACTACTGCTCCCTATGATAGTGGGTATAGGGTGAAAAGAGAATGCAGGGATGGTAAATTTCAGCAGTGTCAAGATGTGAAAAACCTAGTTTACTACAGTTTTCATTCCTTCCTTGACTGCTCTGTCCAGCTTCAAGCATTTCTATGACAGTCTTAAACCTGTATGTGTATTTATGTGTACATGTTTTCTCAAGCAAACTGTTCAGCAACATTTTCAGTGGGTTTTTTTTTTTTATTTATTTTTCTTGGGTTTTTTTTTGTCAATAGCGATATAGTAAACATTTTTAAAGTAGTTGGGTTTACAGTTACATTAACATTAGTCATCAGAAACCCACAGACAGCCAAAGTTTTGGGCCAAAAAGGGCTTCATAGGTAATTGTTAAGTAATCAGATATCTTGCAGGCAGTAGTGACAAAAATGAATTTTTTCCACTTTACATACTTACAAAAATGTGCAGTGCCAAAGTGACTCACAGACAGGGAAAGTCTTTCTTAAGCATTCTTTACCTTTATCACCACAGCAGTTTCCATCCTTTTGTTTCTAGATGGTTTTTTGAACTAACTCTTTCAGGATGTTTTCAAAAATTTTCTTGACCCTTAGCTGGAAGTCTCTGAACCATGAAGAAAATTTTCAATGAAAAAACTTGTCATAACTGAGAAGTATGATTGTACTGAAGGGATGAAAGTAGAAAGAAAAAGAATGAGACCAAATGGATTTTAGGTACTGAACATTATTGTACAATACCCTTTAGTCAAACGCAGCTATTTCGGATTAATGATGTTCTTAAAAGTTCCTGTACAACACAGTCAGTCTCTGTTTAACATTGCTGACCTGTAAAACAGCTATTTCACAAAACCCATTTGCTTCTGACAACTTCATTCCTCTCTGTCCTGTTTTTTTCTTTTTTTTTTCAGAATAGAAAAGAGAAGGAATAGATGATGGGAGGGAAAATATGAAAATAGTAGAGGGAAAAGGCAGAAATAAAAGAATGGAGATGTAACAAGGAAGGAAGCAGATAGAAGAGGAAAATTGCTAGTTTTTTACAAGACATTGCATGGAGTCATTATATGCTTCTTTGGGTAAATAATGTAAAAGCAATAAGACATAGAAAGAGGTTTCCTTGGGCAAATTTTAATGATGAGAATGATACTTTGGAAATGGTTTTTAAAGTTTAATTACCTACCCTTTGAGTAAGTGATCATGGTCAGCATTAATATCAATACTGTTTATCAAACTAGTGTGAAAAGGCGCCTTCCATTTAACACCACCTGTAAGAAAAAGGAAAGGATAGCAGGCAAACACTGCAGTCAACAGTGTAAACACAAGCAGACAAGCTCTATGATTTTCAAGGATAAATTTTATATGAATGGTAACCCTGTATCTCACTTTTTCTAAATAGAAATTCAAACTTTATGGTTTATTGATAAAGAAAGTGGTCCCTCATTAAGGCACCAAAAGTGAACAAGACAGAAAATAGGGGCTGATGGCTGATTCAAATGTAAAAATAAAAAATATTTGGTCCTCAGTCATCTTTGTTTGTGTTGACTGGAAGTCCTTTTGGACAGTGGTCATAGAGTAGATATAGAAAAAATTAATAGATTCTACATTGGCATTGAAGATGTAGTTTGGCTGACAAACAGGGAAATATGTTGAATACAAAGGGAAAAAAGTGTTTTAAACATTGCTTCGCCAACAATTTAATTCATGAAACAGTAGTTTAGAGGTAAACATGGAAGATACAAATGTAGTATGTAAATGTACAGTTTACATGAGAAAAAAGAAGAGGATGTGCTGCTTGAGACTTGAGGTCTTCTTTTCAATCCATTGGTCCTTTGGTTATTAAATCTTTTTAATCTTCCTCACACACTATGTTTCTTTAATTGCTGATTACAATATATGATATTTTTGGAAAGAAATCAGCCACCCATTTTTTACAGTCCTTGACTATGTCTTCCAGTACCACAAGGTGATGTAACCATATGGGGATACTGCCAGAATATATCTGGTATGCAGAATTTATTCTCTTTTTCATTCTTTTAGTATCACCTCTAGTGATGACACTGACTTCCTTCAGTGGAAATGATTTTCAATCAAAATGGAAGAGATTTTTTGGAAATGGAGTGTCAAGCTGTGCTTTAAAAAAACATAAGCCAAATTTGCTGCTGGGTAAGCTTTAGGTTTTGTGTATGATGAAGGAATCAGGAGTTGAAGTTGAAGTGATTGCAAATATGCTTTAGAGGCAGAAGTAGAAGTAAAAGAGAAAGGACAGAAAATGGTAAAAGATAGAATCAGAGAGTTAGTAGTCACAAAAAAAACCCCAAAAAACCCAAAACCAAAAACAACACAGAGAAAGAAATATATGAAACCGGGTACTTGACTTCAAACTCCTGCAGGCAATTCCATAGTAACATGCTTTTTTCACTTCTAATGTCTGATTTTATGATGTCTGCAAGGGTTCAGATTTCAATCAAATTCCCTCCCCAGTCAGAAACTAGCTTTTAAATTCATGTTTTCAGTATGCTAAAAACCTCCTACAAAGTTGAAACTGAAATGTCTTGCTGTTAACGACTGAATATATTCTTTCATACACACTTATGCCTCACCCTCACTCCTCTTATTTTCCATGTTTTCTTTCTTTTGTTTGCTTAGATATTGGGCAGTGAGAAAATATTCTGTTTACTTTATTAAAATAAGACTGGAAAGAGGGGCTAGAATACTCTTTCTGTCTCCAAGCTATCCGAAGATATCCAGTGGCTTGCTCTGATCCCTTTTTACTCCTTTTATCTATAACTTTGTAATATTGAAATGATGAACACAACTCTCTGGGGCGAAGCTTTGTGTTGGGTAGGGATGGAAAACCAAGGGAAGATCATGAAGCATAGACCTTCCCTTTTAAAAACAAGCCAGGGAAAGTGAATCAAGAGCTCTCCAGAATTCAATTCTCTCACCTGAGTGAACAGACAGCTGCTGCCACACCATGCTGAACTGGCAAGTGCTTTCTTAATTACTCAGCCCTTCCAGAAGGCAACACTTCAGTGGTGATGAAGAGGCACAATTTCCAGAGGTCCAGTGGGAATTGTTTTCAGCTCCTCAGAAGATTTATAGGAAGTGTTCTACTAATATTAGACTATATATAAGAAACTTTTTCCTGTCTGAATGCATGCTGAACCATTAAAAAGTCAGCTTTCCCACTTTCATCTCACTGTTGCTACAGGTATCTCCTCTCAGAAGTGTATGGAATACATGGAAAAATGTATACTGCTAGTCCTCTTGCAGATTTCTGTATGACAAACTTTAATCCTACAAACAGTAGGTTGATTTCTCTTGACTACCTTGCATAGAAGATGCCTGAAGGCTTTAAGCTGCTTGAAGGTCACAGGGTGGGGGAAAAAATAAAATCACCATCGCTTAAGTAAGGTATTTGAAAGGATGTTTCTATGCAGATTTGGACACTTTTGTGTGCAGAAACAAGTCATTGATACAATTAAGCAAACCTCTTAATGTAGACCTTTAAGGCGAAGCATAAGAAGACATCATCTCTTCCCCTTACACTCAGCCGATATCCACAATAAAATCTCAGTTTCCAACTTTATCTGCCCTAAGGAAGTTTGGGAATTTGTTTCAAATATTTCCAATGCTCAACCCCTCAGCATTTAGGTATCATCACTTACAGAGGTTTTTTTTCATCTGATGGCTGTAAAGCTTTTTATAAATACTAACAAAAAGGAAACCCAAAATATTTGGAGTAAGGACAGCAACTGATTTTCCTCATTTTTTTTGGATTGCTGTGAAAGAGCAAGTGCTGGAATAAGTTCCTATCCTAAATACTAAAGACATGCATTTCTTATCCACAGTATTATGCTTTAATATATGCCAATTTGCTAACTGAGCCCACTGTTATTTTTATCTCTCCGAGTCATTGAAAAAAAAAGAGTCTTCCTTTGTAGAAATGGATATCTTTAGAATCTTCCTGTATGACAATTTCCTAAAGCTTAGTTTTAGGAAAACAATTGGGAAAACATCTACATTTGCTAAAATTCAGTGAACAATCTTTTTTTTCTTTTTTTTTTCATTTTAGGGAGAAGCAAGGTCTAGTCAACTTGGAAGGTAATTTCTATAATACATATCTTTGTCTTTTGCTTATTTTTATAATTGATTTCTATTCATCGCTCAGACAAGAGAAATACAAACATATCAATTAGTCTATCAAGTAATTCTTTTCTAAAGAATTCGCAAAAATTTCATTCTTTTGCTTCATTATTATATTCTCACAAATAGTCAGTCTTAATTTTCAATTGGCCTAGTGACTAGATATCATGAACTGCTAGTTAAATCTATGTTTTTAACATTTGAAATGGAAGGAAACCACTGTCCAAGGGCTTCTGTGAGTTGTGTGTTAATTACAAATATATGAAAAATTTGCTATAACATTGTGTATAATTTAGTGTTGGATTGATAGTAAGAGAAATGCAGGAATACCAATTCATTACTCAACTTGTGAAACAAAGCAAACCATGCAGACAGTGAATTACATTAATTGAATTTTGTTGCCTCTCTTTACTGATAAGAAATTGCCTGCTAAGACTGAGTGAAACATTTTGGTGTGCATTACATCACGCTGAATGAGGATCTAACTATTGCTGAAATAAGTAGCCTCATTGCTTTTGTATACTGGGGATAAAGTTGGTTATGAAAGGAAAAGAAAAATGTAGGCTGAGTTTGCAGAAGCAAGAAGTAAAATATTTTACCAATATTTACCAAAAAGTATTATTTAACCAAGAAAAAAAGAGGTTGGTTAATAGCCTAATTCTCTCTACATTAATTTTATTTTTTAGTCTCAGTAATATTCATGTTTCACACTTTTTCTTCTCTTTTCTTTCAGTTGTGTGGATAATACTTAGTAGATATAAACATGTTTATAGTGAAATCAGACCTATCTCCATCTTTTCCTCTGTTCTTTAACATGGAGAGATTGCTCAAATTTTTTTCATTTCTTCTGACTGAAGACTATGTATTCCACTTATATGCTCCAAAAATGAATCCCACTCAACTTCATTTATTTTCAATGTTTTCCTTTATTCATTCTGTCTGTGGTCCTGATATATGTTATATTCTATTTTTATGCTACAGCAACACAAGTAAATCAATGGTTCATTTCTGTTCTGAAGATATCTTCTTTTCTATCACAAGAGAGATAAGCTACTGTAATTGCTTGTCACCTAAATATATTAGAATAAAACCAGTTTCTGGCAAATGAACAAAATATGCTATTTTGTTACTATATAATTTTTCCTTTAATGTACTGTTTAAATTTGGAATGCCAATTAGTGCAGTTCATTTTCAAATACACTACAGTAAGACACTGCTGGTTTGGGTTTTTTTTTTTTTTTTCCCTTGTCATGGTTTAACCCCAGCCGGCAACTAAGCACCACACAGCCAGTGTCTCAATGCCCTCCAGTGGGATGGGGGAGAGAATTGGAAAAGTGAGAAAACCTGTGGCTTGAGATAAAGACAGATTAATAAGTAAAGCAAAAGCTGTGCATACAAGCAAAGCAAAACAAGGAATTCATTAACCACCTCTCATGGGGAGACAGGTGTTCAGCCACCTCGAGGAAAGCAGGGCTCCATCATGCCTAACAGTTACTTGGGAAGACAAAACACTGTAACTCTGAACATCCTTCCCTTCCTTCTTCTTTGCCCAGCTTTATATGCTGAGCATGACGTCATATGGTATGGAATATGCCTTTGGTCAGTCACGATCAGCTGTCCTGGCTGTGTCCCCTCCCAGCTTCTTGTACACCCCAGCCTACTCACTGGTGGGGTGATATGAGAAGCAGAGAAGGCCTTGACTCTGTGTAAGCACTGCTCAGCTCTAAAACATCCCTGTGTTATCAACACTGTTTCCAGCACAAATCCAAAACTTAACTTCATAATAGCTACTATGAAGAAAATTAACTCTATCCCAGCCAAAATTAGCACATTCCTTTTTTATTTTTATATATATAAAAGAACATATTTGTACCATCTTCAACCAAATTTATACTGAAAAAGACAGTGCAAGAGTAATTATATAGTACTCAGCTGTCATCAAACCCACTAACCATTTCTTAATATTCTTCTATACATATAAACAGTTCACATACTTCTACTGATGCATTTCTATTATCATCATTAGGAAGCATAAAGCAATCAATACGAAAACAAGCACTTATGATTTGGTGAGTTGTGTATACCACAGATTTTCTAAACAAACAAACAAAAAAACCCAACAACCCAACAAGGTGACATGTAAATGCACCTGTTTTATTATTTATAGTATATAAGAAAAGGTTTGGATTTTCTGTAACCCTGTTTCCACAAGAACACATTTGTACCATCTTTTTAGTTCGGGCTTCTCAAATTGATCTTATATTCTCTTGCAAAAAGGTACCTGAATATCAAAAAGGGTAACAATACACTTAGAAAAGTGAACACACTTAAAATAAATAATTCTTTGACTGTGGTTGGAGGTTTAGATGTTGAAGCTGCAGTCTGCAGTGAGGCTAGGAATCAAATCCAAGAATATATTGGAATTCATTTTTTTATAGTGGAAGTCACACTTGCACCTGCTACATCTACACATGACTGAGTAAACATGATCTAGCTGTAGTTCTGAGGACGTGTAACATGTCATAGAATCACAGAATCATAGAATCATAGAATGCTTTGGGTTGGAAGGGACCTTTAGAGGTCATCTAGCCCAAACCTCCTGCACTGAGCAACAACAGCTTTAACCAGATCAGGTTGCTCAGAGCCCCATCCAACCTCACCTTGAATGTGGCCAGGGATGGAGCCTCCGCTACCTCTCTGGACAACCTGTTCCAGTGCTTCAACAGCCTCATTGTAAAAAATTTCTTTATGTCTAGTCTAAATCTATTCTTCTTTAGTTTAAAACCATTACTCCTTGTCCTGTCACAACAGGCCTTGCTAAAAAGATTCTCCCCATCCTTCCTGTAGGCCCCCTTTAAGTACTGGAAGGTTGCAATAAGGTCTCCTCGCAGCCTTCTCTTCTCTAGGCTGAACAACCCCAACTCTCTCAGCTTGTCCTCATAGGAGAGGTGCTCCGGGCCTCAGATAATTTTGGTGGCCCTCCTCTGGAGCTGTTCCAACAGGTCCATGTCCTTCTCGTGCTGAGGGCCCCAGAGCTGGACGCAGTACTCCAGGTGAGGTCTCATCAGAGCAGAGTAGAGGGACAGAATCACCTCCCTCGACCTGTTGGCCACGCTTCTTTTGATGCAGCCCAGGGTACGGTTGGCTTTCTGGGCTGCAAGTACACATTGCTGGCTCATGTCCAGCTTTTCATTCACCAGTACCCCCAAGTCCTTCTCCGCAGGGCTGCTCTCAATCCCTTCATCCCCCAGCCTGTACTGATACCGGGGTTTGCCCCATCCCAGCTGCAGGACCTTGCACTTGGCCTTGTTGAATCTCATGAGGTTCACAGAGGCCCACCTCTCCAGTTTGTCCAGGTCCCTTTGGACGACATCTCGTCCTCCTGGCGTGTCAACTGCACCACTCAGCTTGGTGTCATCTGCATGTCATCATGATACTGAGCTCGATATTCTACTAGCAGGGCTATACAGCTAAATACAGCTGTCAATTGTTTTATAGTGCAGGCAAAGGGGTACAGAAGAACCTGCAGCAAGCTGTAAAGACCTGGCCTAAACCTGCACTCCCCAATGGACAGATTGTAAGTAACTTACTGAAGTAGAAAAAAGAAAGTTTGAAATGTCTAAATGCTTGGGAAAATAGATATTTGATAGCTCAGTTGATGACTCATCATCCACCTCTATCAAAAACTCAAACGATCCGTAATAGTTGATGACTTCAGTGATGGGAAAAAGACGTAAGTTTCAATAAATGTAACGTGGGCTGAAACCTAACTATTGCCACAGCCTAGAGGTACTTTCTGGTTAAACCAACTAATAAAAGATTTGCTGAGATTGAAGAAATTCTACAAAATCACCTACCCTTAAAGTCTTGTGTGATTGCAGAATGTTCCTATCTACAAAAAAAAAAAAAAAACCCACCAAAAAATCTTAAATGCTATGTACAATGAAACAAACAGATTAAGTATTGTCAAAGCGAGGAGTTTCATGCACCAAGTGATTGCTTGTTATGTAACATGTAAAATGAACTAACAAAAAAGTAGTTAGTGGCTTAGGCTGCTTAGACTGCTTTGAGTTAGTTGCATACACAGTACATTGTCTCTTCTGTGGATGCTGCAACTAAAAATGCCGAAGAATCACAACGGCATGATGAAATCTTTTCAGTCAATTTCAGGAAGAAGCAACAAGGTGGGGAGCACTTACAGTGAGGCTTCTTACTGCAATGGAAAGCACTCATAATTTCCTTCATTGGTTATGAAAGGAAACAGGTGTGTCAGAAAAGATTTTAGCATGATAATTATCATGCTAAAAAAGAAAATAATGCAGAACTTCTGACACAGTTTGCATATAAAGCCTTAGAGCAAATTAATAATGTTAGAAAAATCTCTCGATATATTGTTTAACTTTGAAGAAGAAAAAAATAATTTATTATTTGAATTCTTCTTCAGAGGCCAAAATGACTTCAAAAGGAATTTAATGCAGGACCTTTTGCTTTTAGTAATTACATAGCAACATTATCACTTAAAAGGTTAAAGCTGCAGAAAAGCTCAGTGAAGTACTGATTTCCCAGGGCTTATTATCACAAACATAATACATAATGCAAAGACAGAGCCAAAAAACCCTGCTGTGTATCATATGTGATTCACAATTATTAATAACCTGGTATTGCAACTGGAGCTGTATCTCTTGCCTAAAATGTAGGAAATATTTGTCTAATTAACATCTTTCCCCAAGCTTAAGCTAAGTCTGGCCTTAGCCTACTGTAGTCAACCCATTGTTTGTTAGAAGGCATCATACAGGCAATAAAGTGAATTCCTGATACTCACTTTCAGTTGAATAATGTAGTCATGAAAGCTGGCAACAAAGAAAGGCATGAGAATATCCCAAAAGTCCTTTCTATAGTACTTGCAAGTTCCCAGCAGAGCACTTGCTTAGAACAAAAAGGAAATATTAGATTTCTAATTTGTGCTTTGTCTGTATATTCGTCAAGGGTAAAGAATGGTTGACTTATCTGTTTACTCTCTAAGATTAAATAACAAGACCTGTAGATGAGGGGAGAGCAGTGGGTGTTGCCTGTCTTTACTTAGGCTTTTAACATGGTCTCCTGCAGCATCCTTGTTGCATGCAGACTGGCATATTGTGGTCTAGACAGGTGATCTACTAGATGGATGAGAACCAAGTTGGATGGTCAGTCTGAAAGGATAATGTTTAGTGATTCTTCCTCTGTCTCAAGGCCAGTTACAGGTGGAGTTTCTTAAGGATATGCACTGGGACCTGTCATGAATATGACTTTTTACACGGTTTTGATTTAGTAGCAATTTAGGATTTATTAATATTTTTGAGATAGATCACAAAATTAGGTTATATAATTCTTAACCGCACTTAAGCATCAGCCAATTTAACAGAACAATTCAATGGAATCTGTTACAATCAAAATAGCAACTTAGTTAAAATTCCTTGAATGGCAAGGGTCACCTGAAACTTACACCAGGGTCACACATGCAGATGGGGTTTAAATCAAATCACACACACACACACACACACACACAGAGACAAACAGACTGACAAACAGCTCTAAATCAAATCAGACAGACAGACAGACAGACAAACAGTTCTGAATCAAATTGCACATGTACACACACAGAGAGGTTAACCTGTGTTTAAAATTTCCCTTTTCATGAGTTTATTAATTACTCATTTTTATGTGCAGGCATTCATCAACGGACAGTCAGTGAACCTCATGAAATCAGGCCTTTGAGTCCTCGCAAAATCATCAACAGACAACCCTTCAGTCCTCACAAAGTCTACCCTGAGAGGCATCCCAGCTCAGGGGGAGATACTGGGTCACACAGCCCACTGCGGTCCTGGAGAGCTCAAAAGGTGTCCCTTTTGGGTCGCTATTTATAGGATCTTGAGATGATTGGCTTTGGTCAGTATTTTACATTCTGGCCACAATTTGTGCTGTGTCATTCTGGTATACAATTCAGGCAGCGGATGGCCCAGGTGTGAACAGGGAGTGTCTGACACCCAAGTCACTGCACTTATGACCAAGATTACAGCACAATATGGCTTATCCTGAGATCTCAGAGTGGTCTGGGGGGTTGCAACGCCACAAGACCTATCCTGTTTAACAACTTTATCAGTGACCTAGAGGAGGAGATGGACTACATTCTCATTTGGTTTATGGATGACACCAAACTGGGGAGAACCCAGAGCAGGGCTGCCTTTGAGAAGGACCTGGGTAGGGAACAGCCTGACAGGAACCATTTGAAAATTCCCACACCTGGGATGAACTAGCCCCTGCAACAATACAGGCTGGAGTCTGTATGGGTGGGGGGCCGCTGTGCTGAAAAAGACTGGGGGGGTCTGGGCTGACAGCAAGCTGAGTGTGAGCTAGCAGTGGATCCTGGCAGCAAAACAAGGTCAACAGTGTCCTAAGCCATATGAACAGGGGCACAGCTGGTAGATCAAAGGAAGTGATTTTTCTTCTTTACACAGCACTCACCAGACCAGGTATGAATTATTGTGTCCAGTTCAGACCTCCCCACTACAAGAGAGACACTGACAAACTGAAGTGAGTTCAGTGGAGGGCTGCCAAACTCGTCAGGAGCTGAAGAACATGCCCTACAAGAAGAGGCTGTGGGTGATGGGCTTGTTCAGCTTGGATGAGAGACAGTTTCAGGGTGACCTAACAGCTGCCTTTGGAGAGGTCATGGAGAAGACAGAGCCAGGCTCTTCACTGAGGAATGTGTCATGTGGATCAGAGACAATGGGCATGAACTAGAAAAAGTCATTCAGTCTGTATACGACAAAAACCTTTTTCCCTTTGAACACAGTCAAGAAGAGAAGAATGTTGCCGGAGAGGTTGTGCAGTCTCCATGTTTGGAAGCTTTCAAGACCTATCTGAGCAAAGCCCTGAATGACCTGGTCTGATCCCAGACCTGGCCCTGCTTTGGGCAGGAGGTTGGGCAAGATTGCCTCTTGAGATTCCTTCCAACCTGAATTATTCGATGATTCTATTTCAACAAAGACTATTGTGCCTAGTTGAATTTGGCGAGCAGCTGAGCACACGCACAGCTGCTAGTTCACTTTCCCTCCACAGCAGGATGGAGGGAAAGAATAAGAAGAGCGAGAAAATAAAAGCAAGGCATGAAAACTCATGGACTGAGATAAAGACAGATTAATAGATGAAATAAAACTGTGCATGCAAGCAAAGCAAAGAAAGAATTCATTCACTGCTTCCCATCGGCAGGCAGATGTTTAACCACTCCCTGGAAAGCAGGGCCTCAATACCCCTAACAGTTACTTGGGAAAATGAATGCCATAACCACAAACATACTCCCTTCCTTCTCCTTTCCTTGAACTGTATTGCTGAGCATGATCCCTTTGGTCAGTTTGGGTCAGCTGTCCTGGCTTTGTCTTTTCCCAGATTCTTGCACACCTCCAGCCTACTTGCTGGCAGGCACAGTGGGAAAAACAGAAGGGTCTAGAGGCTGTGCAACAAATGCTCAGCAACAGTCAAAACATCAGTGTGTTACCAACACTGTTTTAGTCACAAGACTAAAACACAGCACCATACAGGCCTCTGTGAAAAAAATTATCATTATCCCAGCCAGATTCAGTACAAACATCTGCAAAAAATCACAGCAAAATGCTGAGGCACCCCATAATATTGTGTATCATAATTACAAACACCCGTGGGAACTGTGAGTTATTAGTATCTTGTCCAACATATCACTATTTCTTCCACTGAATAAAGTCTTATGCAATGTGTAGGTGTCCTGGAAGTTTACATGAAAACTTTTGTCACATAAGAGAATCCTTAAAGACTGCAAGGTATCTTCTACTATAAAGTAAGCTTACGGAAGTTAATCATATGGAGTAAGAGCAGTAATTTTATGGGGTAAGAATTACTGCCTTTGCTTTCTAGATTTCCTACTTCAGCAAAATGTCAGTATTCCTAAATTGATAAAACCTCTGAGTTCTTCCTCAGAATCATTAATATCTCAGTGGAAAGCTATTTACAACTATTGGCTTCAAATATTACCCTAAAAAAAGATGTAGTGGCATTGACTGTCTGAGAGTGGATGATTTCTTTAGCTTCTTATCCATTATGTTGTCTGGTTAAAAAGAATGATCAGACATGCAAATCAAGATATCTCATGAAAGCTGCCAATATAACCAACAAGTAAATGTACTGAAGTAGAACTAATAAAACTGGAAAATTTTATACAGATCAAGTTGCTACAGGCAAGCTTGTAATAAAAAATATACAATCTTGTAGTACTAAGTGAAATATATGTTACTACAATGGGTCGACCAATTTCTTGCCCAAAAGCATTTCTGTTTTGCAAAGAAAACATAAGAATAGATTAAGGGTTTGCTCTGGTGGCAGAGCTACAAGAGGAAGGTTAAGGAGCATCAGGGAGCCTGAGAAAGAGATAGACTGGTGGAACCACGTTCTGCCCTCCCTGAGACAGAAATAGGAACAGCCACCAGAAAAACACCAAGACCAAGGGTATCCTGTACCCTCCCCCCATGAGGCAGAAGGCAGTAGCTTAAAGGATAGGAGTGAATGGAGGCAAGTCCACACTCAGGGCAGCAGGCAAACCCCCTCCTTGCCCACCTCGCCTTCCCAGCTGCCTCTGTACAATAGATATGAGGCTCTGGATGTGGCAGGCCAGTCAATGGATGATGTGGATGAAGGTCTGTCTACACGAGAGATGTTGCCAAGGTTAGAAAGTCCTACCCCCTGTATCACGACCACCTCCACGAGGAAGAAAAGACAGTTGTAGGTGACTCCCTTCTGAGGGGAACATAGGGTCGAATATCATAGAACGGACAGACCTTCCTCTTAGGGAAGTCTGCTGCCTCCCTGGGGCCCACGTTAAGGACATCACTAGGAAAATCTCTAGCCTTGTAGAGCCATCAGACTATTACCCATTATTGCTCTTCCATGTGGGTGGCGATGAAGCTGCAATGTGTAGTCCAAGGGCAATCAAAAGAGACTTCAGGGCCTTGGGATAGTTGGTAAGGGAATCTGGAGCACAGGTAATATTTTCCTCTGTCCTTCCAGTTGCTGGCAGTGACAGATGGACCCAGTCTATCAATACATGGCTTCTGTTGCTAGTGTCACTACCACAATTCTGGATTTTTCAATAATGGGATGGCCTACACAGCACCAGGCCTGCTGGCATCGGATGGCATTAATCTTTCTCAAAGGGGGAAGAGGGTTTTTGCTCACAAGCTAGTGGGTTCATTGACAGAGATTTAAACTAGACTTGAAGGAGGAGGGGGAATAATATCAGGCTTGCCCATGACAAGCTGTGGGATGACACGCCAAGGTTGGAGGGAGAGGGTGCTAGCGAGGACCCTCAGTCTGTTGCTCTGAGATGTGCTGGGTACACTGCAGCGCACACGAAGTATTATGGATGTGAGCCAGGGGGTCCTGAGGTAATAGGACCCAACAGGGAAACACCAGTGAAATACTTCAAAGGAATTAAGGTGTGTCCCTCTAAGAAGGTGACATGGCCGACAGCCCAGCTGAAATGCCTCTACACCAATGAAAGCTATGACCTAGATGTCATTACTGAAACTTGGTGGGATGAATCCCAGGACTCAAATGCAGCTATTGATGGCCACAAGCTGTTCAGAAGGGACAGGTAAGGAAGGAGGGAAGGACATATTGCCCTCTATGTCAAGAAATGGATAGAGTGTGAAGAGCCATCTCTGAAGAATAGCCATGAGGAGGTTGAAAGCTTATGGGTAAGAATTAGAGACCAAGCAACAAGGAGAACCTTGTGGATGATGTTTACTACAAGCCGCCCAATCAAGGGGAACCTATTGATGAAGCCTTCTTACTCCAGCTACAGGAGGCATTGTGCTCACAGGCTCTCATCCTGCTGGGGGAATTCAACCACCCAGACATCTGCTGGAAAAGCAACGTGGTGGGCTGTAGGCAATCCAGGAGACTCCTGGAGTGCATTGAGGATGAATTCTTAAGCCCGATAATAGACAGCCTACCAGAGGGGATGTGATACTGGACCTGATGGTCACCAATGCAAGTGAGCTACTTAGTGATGTCAAGATTGGAGGCAGCCTGTGTTGCAGTGATCATGCACTGGTGGAGTACACAGTCCTGAGGGATATGGGTCAGGCAAAGAGTAAAGTCAGGACTCCGAATTTTAGGAAAGCAAAATTCCAGCTGTTCAAAGAGTTAGTCAATACGAGCCCTTGGGAAACTGGGTCAAGGGAGCAGAAGAGAGGTGGCAGATCTTTAAGGACGTTTCCATGGAGCACAAGAGTTCTCAATCCCCAGGTATAAGAAATCAGGAGAGGAAGGCAAGAGACTGGCATGGATGAGTTAAGACCTGCTGGTCAAACTAAAGGGTAAGAAAGAAATGCACAGGCAATGGAAACAGGGACAGACATCCTGGGAAGAGTATAGGGACACTGCCTGGTTGTGTAGGTATGGAATCAGGAAGGCCAAGGGGCAGCTAGAGCTGAACTTGGCAAGGCATGCAAAGAATAATAAGGGCTTCTACAGGTATGTCAGACAGAAAAGGAAGGTCAAAGAAAGTGTACCCCCCATGATGAACAAGAATGGCAAACTGGTAACAACAGACAAGGAGAAAGCTGATGTACTCAACAACATTTTTGCCTCAGTCTTCACCGGCAACCTCTCTTCCTACACCTCTTGAGTGGATGGACTGCAAAATGGGGACGGGGGGAGCAAAGTTCCTCCCACTGTAAGAGAAGATCAGGTTCATGACCACCTGAGGAACCTGAATATACATAAGTCTATGGGACCTGATGAGATGCATCCCAGAGTCCTGACGGAATCGGCTGATGTAGTTGCTAAGCCACTCTCCATGACATTTGAAAAGTCATGGCAGTCAGGAAAAGTCCTTGGTGACTGGGAAAAGGGAAACATTGTGCCCATTTTTAAAAAGGGTAAAAAGGAGGACCCTGGGAACTACCAACCTGTCAGCCTCACCTCTGTGCCTGGGAAGATCATGGAACAGATCACCCTAGAAGCTATGCTAAGGCACATGGAGGACAGTGAGGTGTTTCAAAACAGCCAGCACAGATTCACCAAGGACAAGTCTTGCCTCACTGACTTAGTGGTCTTCTATGATGGAGTGCCTACAACAGTGGACAAGGGAAGAGCTACAGGTGTCATCTATCTGGACTTCTGTAAAGTCTTTGACATGGTCCCCCACAACATCCTTCTCTCTACATTGGAGATACATGGATTTGATGGATGGACTATTCGGTGGATGAGGAATTAGTTGGATGGTTGCATCCAGAGGGTAGTGGTCAATGGATCAATGTCCAAATGGAGGCCAGTGACAAGTGGTGTCCCTCAGGGGTCCATACTGGGACCAGTACTATTTCATATCTTCATCAATGACATAGTGGGATTGAGTGCACCCTCAGCAAGTTTGCAGATGACACCAAGCTGAGTGGTGCAGCTCACACTCCTGAGGGATGGGATGCCATTCAGAGGGACCTGGACAAGCTTGAGAAGTGGGCTTGTGTGAACCTCATAATGTTCAACAAGGCCAAGTGCAAGGTCCTGCACATGGGTTGGGGCAACCCCTGATGTCAACACAGGCTGTGGGATGAAGGGATTGAGAGCAGCCCTGCAGAGAAGGACTTGGGGTTCTGATGCATGAAAAGCTGGACATGAGCCAGCAATGTGATGTGCACTTGCAGCTCAGAAAGCCAACTGAATCCTGGGCTGCATGAAAAGAAGCGTGGCCAGCAGGTTGAGGGAGGTGATTCTGTCCTTATACTCTGCTCTGGTGAGACCTCACCTGGAGTACTGCATCCATCTCTGGAGCCCTCAGCACAGAAAAAACATGGACCTATTAGAATGGGTCCAGAGGAGTGCCACCAAAATGATCGGAGGGCTGGAGCACCTCTCCTATGAGGACAGGCTGAGAGAGTTGGGGTTGTTCAGCCTGGAGAAGAGAAGGCTCCAGGAAGACCTTATTGTGGTCTTTCAGTACCTAAAACCAGCTTCTAAGAAAGATGGGGACAGACTTTTTAGTAGGGCCTGTTGCAATAGGACAAAGGGTAATGGTTTTAAACGAAAAGAGGGTAGATTTAGGCTAGATATAAGGAAGAAATTTTTTGTAATGAGGGTGTTGAAACACTGGAAGAGGTCTCCCAGAGAGGCGGTAGATGCCCCATCCCTGGAAACATTCAAGATCAGGTTGGATGGGGCTCTCAGCAACCTGATCTGGTTAAAGTTGTCCCTGGTCACTGCAGGAGGGTTGGATAAATGATCTTTGGAGGTCCCTTCCAACCCAAACTATGATTCTATGATTCTATGATTGTAGAGAAGGAGAGTGCTTATTGGTTATTCTTATAAATGTGAAGTTCAATGATATCAAGACCTCAAGAAGTAGATGAAGATCATTTAAGTTTTGTAAAACTAGAAGTCATAATTAGGATTGTACTTTTGACTGAAATAAATCGATGGCCATTTAGTACCTGAATAATAGCCTGTACAGAAAGATCTAATATACTTCCTTTATGGTTAAATGATATTATCCTTTAATTGTTTCACCTTATCTTTCTGAAATGATTTTGAGATGTCTATTTCGCCTTCTGGTTTTGGTTCTACTTTACAGAATCAAAGTGCTAATATCAAGTAGCTCACCTACAAATAGGATGATAATGGACCATGTTTTTTCATTTTGGGTTTTTTTTTAATCCATTCTGTATAGTAAATTGACTCACCTTGTTAAATTATTTTTTTAAGGATTTTTTTTCAAGATTATCAGCACTACTAGCACTGTTAGATGTTGACTAAAAG
This sequence comes from Pelecanus crispus, assembly GCF_030463565.1. Lineage (NCBI taxonomy): Eukaryota > Metazoa > Chordata > Aves > Pelecaniformes > Pelecanidae > Pelecanus > Pelecanus crispus. The sequence continues at coordinate 116,918,361 of NC_134643.1, read as the reverse complement.
CAATTTGCTGATATGTAAGCATAAGTTAAACTGTAGTTGTTGGATCAGTCAAGAAACTGCTTTCTTCAGTCACCAAAATCTTACAGACAAGATATATAACAAGATTTTAAAAACCCCACATTTTCAAATTCAGTTCTAAATATTTTTTTTTCAGTATACTGTCTCTCAGTTTCTTGACTGAAAAAAAGTAATGACTGAAAACTCCAAATTCTCAGCATGTTTACTCTCAGAATTTTTCTCAGATGTAGGAGATAGTATTCAATAGTAGTAATCTTGACTCCATGTAATTGCAATCAGCAGAAGTGGTTTTTGGCACTGCAATTTGAAACAGTCTATTTTAAACTTTTTTTTCTCAAAACTCCTGCTTTATTACCTCCTGCTCTTTACATTCCACAATTCTGTTCTGTTGCTTTTGCAAGTTGGTAATTTTATGTTTTAGGAGTTTCCACAAGATCTCATTCTAATCCTATCTTGTCCTACTCAAGCACTCTTTTTGATTAAAAAGGTTTCAGTGGATTTAAACCATACTGCTGAAATTATTTGAACTTCACAACTTGTGTCTTCACAGTTGTTTCCACTAAAAGAATTTTCAAACATGAGGTAGTTTCAAGTCAGCATTGCAGAAAAAAGGGAATTTAAGGTTATTAAAACTTTGAAAGAATATTATGTATATTTAGTATCTTAGGAACAGAAATAGTGGTTTGTATGTCTAATCTTAGGAAAAAAAAATCCTATAATATACTGAGTCCCTCAAGAGAATCAAAGAAGCTGCAGTAAATGACACTGTAGAATCAACTAATGGCGTTTTTCTTCTTGAGTCAATATTGTCTCAGTATGCTAGCACAGAGTTAGAAGAAATGTGCTGCTGGAGTTGCACAGAAAGTAAGGGTGAAATTAATTGCTAATCTGAACAAAGTAAATTACAAAATGCAGACAAACTTTAATAGAGGCAAGATTTCAGCCAAAAACTAAAGATCAGTATGTCTTCTATAATAAAATTTATTACACATTTTAACACCTTTCTGTCATTGCAAAACCTAGTTTGCACAGTTAGATTCTGCCTGCCTGTACTCAAAATTTGAGTAGTAACATGGGGACATATTCTAAAGCAAAATCACCAGGGTTTATATCACAGTTATCACAGATAGGTCCATTAACTGCAGAGAAATTACTGTAGCTATACCTCAACTAAAGAAAGGAGGCATCTTTTGTCTCACAGCAAGGGTTTTACAATGTTTCCCTCTCTCTCTCTCTCTCTTTTCTATTTCAGGCACAAGAGCACACATGCACGCACACACGCAAACACACATTATATATATTTGAGAACAGACGTGAATAACTGTAGGAACTGTTTATTTATCAATATAATTATATTAAATGGCATATAAAAACACCTGTGACTTCTCTGTGTAAAAATATTAATATTGTTAACTGGAAAACATGCATTGCTCTGAAGTACATACTCCTTCCTGTATTTGTCAAAAGTTAATATCTATACCCATTAAACACCAAACAGAAAGAAAACTTGTCACAACACATAAAAATGTGATTTCTAATCACATTTTGATAAAATAAACAAATAGATATTTCATCTCTTCACAAAATGCAACATAAATTTAATTTGCTTTCTTCCAAGTTAGTATATATATTCTGTGATGCAATTATGGCACAACTCCTGCCTCGAAAGGACTGATATAAATTCAGCATTCAATACTCAATTTGTGATAGAGTCAGCTATTATATAATGAAAACATATACTAGGTTCTCAACATTAGCAGTAACAATGAATGCTCAAAAAATGTCATTAGATTCATTTATAACAAACTTCTGCAGTTGACATCTGCCATAATTAATAAAAGCATTTGCAGTTCCAATATATTTCTCAGTGTTTAATCCTGTATATGGAAAGTCATTGTTTATGGTACAGATGCTTGTACACCATGCAAGAGAAGGGAAATGTTTTTCTTCATCTCTTGGAACAAGTAGAAAAAGAACAATTTGCTTATTGACTAGAATGCCAAAATAGCTATAATTATGGTATAAACATATTGCTAGATTGATGCTGGCGAACTACAAGCCCAATCCGTCTTATGTTGCCAAATCTCTAGAAGTAAGTTTTTAAATATAGAGTCGTTCTACAAAACAGTTTTTTCAATGCATTACCGATCTTTTTGAGATTCTATATGTTTTTAGTGGATAGATCTTAACAATTTAGGTGAAAGTCATGTAAATGATTCATTGGATCCTACACATTTTAGCATCACCACCACCACCATTTCAAACAAAAAGTGGAACCCAGCTGTTTATACTAAGGACTTTGAACGGGTATTAACATTTAAAAAGAAAAACAAGGGCCATACTTCCATAAGAGCCAAGTTTCTCAGTGTTGTTTTGTATCCATTTCTGAGGGTTTCAGCACATTCTGGTGACATGCAAGTTATGTTCTAGCTCTCCCCTGCCAGACAAAAATGCGTTTCATTTTGGATTGGAGAATACTAATGATGTTGACGTAATATGCTTTTTTCAGATTTTGTCTTTTGATTTCAAATTTGGAAAAATACAAAATATTTAAAATAAAAGGAAAAGAATTATATTATGAAACATCAATTTCACAATTGTTTTTATTTCCTTTCCCACTACTTTTCACACTTGCATTTTCCTACTTACCGGTTTTTTGCACTTTTTTAAAACCTTTTTTTCTTTCCCTCTTTCCTACACCAATTCAGCCCATTTTCAAAACCTTCTCTACCTTCCCCTCATTTCTATACTTGATTTTCTCTCTTTCATTCTTTTTTCATACAATCATAGAATGGTTTGCATTGGAAGGGACCTTTAAAGATCATCTAGTCCAACTCCCTTGTCATGGGCAGGGACATCTTTCACTACATCAGATTTGTCAAAGCTCCATCTAACCTGACTTTGTGCACTTCCAATGATGGAGCATCCACAATTTAGCTGGGCAACTTGTTCCAGTGTCTCACCACAGCCATAGTAAAGAATTCTTCCTTATATCAAATCTAATTTACATTTTCCCTCTTTCAGTTTAAAACCATTACCTTATAACTACAAGCCCTGGTAAAAAGCCTCTCTCCATCTTTCTTGCAAGACTCCTTTGTACAGTGAGAGGCCATAATAAGGTCTCCCTGGAGCCTTCTCTTCTCCTGGCTGAACAACCCCAGCTGTCTCAGCCTTTCTTCACAGATAGGTGTTCCATCTCTCTGATCATTTTTGTGGCCCTCCTCTGGACCCGCTCTAACAGGTCCATGTCCTTTTTGTACTGGGGGTCCCAGATCTGAATGCAGTACTCCAGGTGGGGTCTCACAAGAGTACATATAGCTCATTAGAGCCTCAAGGCGCTCATAAAGGCATTTTGAAGGCCTAATACTTTGACCAGCTTGATGAGAAGCCATGTCACTCTCTGAAAGTGATACGGAGGTACAAAATGAACTCCACCCCTACAAGTATGTCCCTCTCCATACAGTGCCAAATGGGATGAATTCTCCCTCCAGATTTCATGAGACTTTTAGCACTGACTGAGTCGCCATCCCAAAAAGGCAGGCTGGAAGTGTCTTGCCTCATAACACACAACATGGAATTTCAGAAGTGAAACTTCCCATGCTGGTGGGTATTTTATATTGCTAGTTGCATTTATTTAGGATGCGTATGATTAGGGCCTGACTCTGAAAATGTAGAGTAGTCTAAAAAAACCCAAAATGTAAGTTTGCAGAAATCAAGCAAAGTAACAAGGCCTTCCTTCCAAGCCCACTTTTTCACCTGCACTTCTTCCTCCAGCACCACTTTTACTTTAGTCTGTGAGTGTCTGTGGATACCAAATAAAGATAGATATAATCAACATGTCATCTAATGAAATTATCAAAGGAAAACAAATACTATCTGACACTGCTTTCATTTTGAGACTGTTTATTTCAAGAGACTCCTTCAAAGATTGATTATGTGCAAAACTTATTAATTCTGTGAAAATATGTACAAAACAGACAGACCAGCAAAAGTTAAGGTATGTTCTTAGACTTCCCTTATCAGGAAATACTATAAAAAATCATGAATTACCTGTTAAAGATTCTTTGCATTAGGCATATCAAAGAATCTGTTCTGCAACGTGTACAGCTGAACTTGTTTTCTGTTTCAACATGCTGCCATATGATAACATTTTCATAGCTACTGGTAGGTGGGGGTAAGTTGCTGTTCCCACTTTAAATGTTTCCATTATAAATCCTATTTTACAAGTGAATTAACTATGGCAGGCCACTTTAATAAGCATCAGACTGAACCTATGGGCCCTACTTATTTCAGTTACACAGCATGTAACTCATGTTCCCATTTGCTTTGAATAATAAAGCTACATAATCCAGCTATCCATTAGAGTACACAAGCGTGATAGTCTCCCATCCAGATAATTATGTGCAACTCAAATTACATTCCATTAACATGTTGGCTAGCTGATTGTAGAGAATGGGGAGTATTCAGCCAGAAAGGGTAAGAGCAGTCCAAATGAACAACTTTAATATATTCAAAGACAAAGTAGATCCAAGGCACTGAGGCTGGCATTTTAAAGTGAGTAACTGAGAGTGCGAAACCACAGATTTTCTCCTGAAGTAACTTATTTCACTTCCCTACTATTTTTAGGGGTGGATGTAACTGAAGTTCAAATACGTTACTTGTGACAAAATTCAGACCAGGAGGTTACAGACACTTGCTAGCGGCAACACAGCTTAAGCTAGGGAGTGGGTGCAGGTTCTCAAACCAGTGTATCTTCACTTAGTCATGATTCTGAGATGCAAAACTATTATCTCTTCAACTGTTTGTCATAAAAGCTGAGCAACTTGTGTAGTTCCTCTCTGCATTCATATATTACTATCTGCATTACAAAGATCGCTGATACACATAAACGTTATGACAATCACAGTGGAGTTTTTATGCCTCCAGTTAATTTCAAACAGGAGAGAAAAAAGAAGTTGGGAAACAGTCCTACAGGGCAATTCTTGGAAGAAGAACATCTGGGAGGAAGCTTAGATGAAATTTTGGTATGCTATTGTTCTTAACTACCAGTGAAGTCATATCCTGCAGGGAAGGACGTGTACAGATACTAACTCAGAGTGCTTTTTGCTTGATGTGGACAGATCTCTCTATTCCTATGCAGTTATGTAAATGTATGATTACATGCATTACCATCTCAAGAACATCTCTGCTTGAAAGCTGAACTGTTCTTTTCCAGCTACTTTAGCTCATGGAAACCAATAGACACCCTCTACATACAAACTTCACTTACGCATTATTACACCATCTGTGAAAGACTCAAAATTTCATGCCTCTATTACAGGGTTACTGAGCTTTGAAATAGGTAGCAGCCAAACACCTCTTCTCTAAGAAACTCTTGACTATATGCAGTATTTAGGGATAGACAAAATATGTATGAGAAGATGGAGTGCAGCCATAACCAGTTCCAAATGAACACAAACATCATCATAGACAGCACTTCTTAATATGGCCATCACACCTCTTGTGTGAATGCATGATACAAATCAACAGTGCTTAGAAATGAATACATGAATATTTAAAATCTCATAGATGCAGAGAAAGGGCTTGACCACATTTGTGCAAATTGAAACAGTTATGAGACATTATGCAATGGAAAACCAAGTCATTATATAGGTGGCACAAAGGGATACCAAAGAGAGGAGAATAAAATGAGCAACACAAATACAGTTCTTGAGAGATGAGGAATAAGAATCATAGCAATAATCACTACATTGAAAAAAGATGTATTTTTGTTTAATGTCTAATACCACAAGGATGAAAAAAGATGTAAAAATGACCTTATTCTCCCACGCCAAAAGATCTTTACATGTTTCATTTGAGACCATTCTTCCTCCTGTGTAAAGTTTTCTTTGATGTGTCATTGCAATACTACAGGTAAATGGCTTCTCTACAAATTTCTCGTTTCCTCTTTTCCAGCTGACTTGAACTTGTCTTCCTTCAACAGGTGTATTCTGTTAGCATATGCTGGAGAGAAGAAAGATCTGAATGAAAAGGACCATGATACATGCTCAGCTTAAAACTTCCATTGCACTATATTTGAGAGTACTTCTAAATTCAGAAACTGGTGATGAAATGGAGAGTGTTACACAACTGAGCAAAATGCAAAAGCTTAAAAGCCTGGTTTATGGGTCACCCTAATCTTATGAAATGGCTTGTATCTTCAAATTAAGAAAATCATTTTCATGACTAAATGAAGACAAAGATTTAGAGAAGTTTTTTTCGGGGGTAGGAAACTGTATTACTTGCAGTCAGAAAGAAATCCCAGATATACTGAAAACTAGAAATGTTTAGCCAGAACAGCTAGCAAATATGTGCAACAGGTGAAAGTGAGGAAAGCAAGAAACACAACCAAACAGACGTGTGGCTTATGACCCCAAATCAGCTGAAGCTGAGGCTTTCCTAGCCCACAAACCAGGCTTGATGATAACAAACTGTGAGTGGGATTTTTGCTGAAGTAAATACTTATTAGAAAGTCAGCCATATTGGCAATATATCATTAAGAAATTTAAGAGGATGTCCTAAAATTATTATTGTTTTATTATTATTGCTATTATTATTACTATTATTTTCAGAAGACCTTGTTGGCTGTTGTATGTAATCATGTTCATCTTATTGTTTTTCCTTTTTTTGTTTCTGTTCAGTATGGCAACATTCTGTTAAACCATATGATGTACTGTTTGTAAGTAGAGAGATGTAGTTCATCGAACACTTAGTTTAACTTAATTTTCATTGGTTTCTGTTTTCTTTGTTTCTACTTGACCTTGCAGTGTTTATGAATCCCAAAACTAGGCACAAGCTCTACTGCTCCAAATTAAGGTGTATATGTAAGGATTATCTATCTCAAGAAACTAGTTCCACCAACATTTTGAGTTTTCTTCTTGTACATCCTGTAAACTTACAAAAACTTGGGTAAACATAATGGTCATCATTGTAGTCCCAGCAGTTCTTCCTAAGGTCACTGCATGTTGAGTTTCAAGGGTAAAATCCTTGATCCACTAAAATATTTTCCAAATTATCTTTATTTCAACATGACAATATTTCTTTCAAAATTCTAATTAAAGTCTTCACTGCAGTTAGCCCAACAGTATCACTTTTGCTACAAAAGTTGAAGATGAACTTTATTTGTGAAATACTTTTATCTTTGTCTGCAATACACAAAAACTTAGCAAAGGAAATATAGGTTCTCATAGTTAAGTTCACCATCCAATAACCAATAACTATGAAAAGAACCATGGATAGAGGTTTAACAAAAAGGAAATGTAATTAATTTCAACATGTAGCAGGTAATGAGAAAAATATAAGGTAAGAAGCAAAGAAGCAAACAAATCCTTGGATGGGATACAAAAGCTTATTTTGGACATATTCTGTTGCAAATATTGTTCTGGATATGTCATAGCCTAATCATCAACATCTATGAAAATCCAAGCACAGAAGGTTTCCTGGTAGACATCCACAGTATTGATAAATGAGTATGGTCTGGCTGGAAATGAGTGCATGGGACCCTTAAAAAACATTGCATAAAGTTTCTCTGATATGAAGACTGAAGTTGTAAGAAAGCTATGAAAATGCAATAGAACAGAGTATATGAGTAACAAAAGAAACAAAATGATCAGATAAAGATGAGACTGATAAGAAGAATCAACAAAACAGAGCTGGGTTATTACAGAATAAAAGACTGACCCTACCAACCAAAAAAGTTTCATTTACGTTTGTGGAAAGCATCAAATACCAATAAATAAGATAATAAAATTAAGCAGCAAGGAGAAAAGTGTGGAAAGATTCAACCTCTGCTCTGAAATCGCATGTATATCCACATAACTGCAAATACGAGGACATATATTTTGGTGTGCATGAGGATAGGGACAAAACCATCTGAAATGAGCAGACCCTCACTTGTCATAGATGTCACAATCAAGAAAAATGTCCTTGAAAAAAACTCATATGAAGAACTAAGTTTTGAAACTATTGGCAGATACAGTTCAAATTTGCATTAACTTATTTAGTGTTCTTATTTTGTAATCATGTTTCTGTTGTTATTATCATGCACTTAACTTTATTGCTTTGCAAGTGTAAGGACTGTTGTTTTAACTTTTAACTTACCTGGAGGAGTAAAGCTGTTAGTGGCAAACCTACATAAATGAATGTTGCAAACTAGCAACATAGATGGACATTTGCAGTGCAAGACAAAAGAAATTAGGAGGTGTTTCCCCCTACAGTGCAACACGATAGGGGCTGATACAGCTTAGCGCCAGGTAAAGAGGAGAATTTCCTGGGGTGGAAGGAAATTTAGTGCTTCCTTAGCAAGAGGCAAGACTCATGAAACAGCCATGGGGTGGACCATCTTGTGAGGCTGATTATGGACAGACAGAGAAGAATGACTTTCATAGCAAGGATGTTGAAGATTACAGAAAAGCTATGAATAACAGGTTGAAATGTATGAGATTGCATGTTTCTTGACAGAATTCCTGGATTTACTTTGGTCTCTGTCCTGGTTTCAGCTGGGATACAGTTAATTTTCTTCCTAGCAGCAGGCATAGTGCTGTGTTTTGGATTTAGTAGGAGAAGAATGTTGATAACATGCTGATGTTTTTAGTTGTTGCTGAGTACTGCTTATGCTAGTCAAGGACTTTTTCAGCTTCCCATGCTCTGCCAGGCGCACAAGAAACTGGGAGGGGGCACAGCCAGAATAGTTGATCCAAACTGACCAAAGGGCTATTCCATACCATATGACGTCATGCTCAGTATATAAACTGGGGGGCGTTGGCCGGGGAGCAGCGATCGCTGCTCGGGAACTGTCTGGGTATCGGTCGGCGGGTGGTGAGCAATTGCATTGTGCATCACTTGCTTCGTGTATCATTATTATTATTATCATTATTATACTGTTACTATTAGCATTACTATTTTACTTTATTTCAATTATTAAACTGTTCTTATCTCAGCCCAGGAGTGTTTCTCACTCTTACTCCTCCAATTCTCTCCCCCATCCCATCGGGGTAGGGGGAGTGAGCGAGCGGCTGTGTGGTACTGAGTTGCTGGCTGGGGCTAAACCACGACAGTCTCAAACTTGCATATACAAGGTCTTGGATAATGATGCCTAGTCCAATACGTACTCAATAACAATGAAATATTTATTTTCCTCTACCTAATCTTTAAAAAATAAATTCCAGAATGCTGGGGCCGGGGGGTGGGGGGCGGGGAGGTGGAGGAAAGAATGTTACCTTTTAATTAATGGTACACTCCATACTTGTAAATTAGATTGTAAATTACAGAAAACTTAGATAAAATGTATTAAATTCTAGAAATCCAGAAGAGCTTGTTTAGAAGATATAAAAAAGATAAATTGAAATTATAAGTAAAATGTACATAAAAGGTCAGAAGATTTTTCATCTGAAAACACAGTTTTATTAAAATCAGCATGTTTCAATGGAATGTGTCAATTTGACAATATGTTGGAGAAAAATCCAAAGCAAACAGTTTCAGATTTATCATTTCCTCTTTATAAAGAAAAAGTACTATTTTGTTTTTGCAATATTAATATATTCATTTTGTTCTGAATACTAAAGCACTATTTTCTTCTTATGTCAATGAATTAGGGCTCATTATGAGCATTGCCAGACCTCCAGATCCTGGCAGAATGTAAAGGAGGAAAGAGCCCTTTGCCCTCACTCAGTGCTCCCTTGTAGCTTGCCTTTCTTATTCAAGGTCAGATTAATCTCATTTCATTTTGGCTGCCTAAAGTAAGGTGTTCAGCCTATGCTCATTTTTTATAGTCAACAGGCTCTCCAATAATAATCATTCTAGTTATTTTAAGGCAGGTTAAAGTACAGCAGTCTCTCTGAGGCTATTTGTTTAATGCCATAAAGCTATGTCTGCCTTCTTAGATCAATAAAATACCCCTATGCCACAATCCCAAACAGAAAGCTACATTGTTTGGGCATATTGTCTCAAAACTATTTATATGAATTCTAGCTTTCTGGTTAGCTCATCAGTGAAAAGACAAGTAAAATAAATTAACAAATGAACATATGTACACAATAATTAATTTTAATCATTTTTAAAAATGGAGAATTACTGATCTAGGTGACACAATGTATTAAAAACTTTTGAATCAACCTGTAAAATTTCTAAAGATTGTGTCTGATCTGTTCTGATTCAACCTTTTTGGTGTCTGTAAGTCAAATATTAAAGGTACTTCTCATCTGAGAAACTGAGGTAACCTGGTAGAATTCATTACTGACTAGATATCTGGAAACTCTAAATCTTCCAATTTCAGTGATAAATTAGGTTGCAGAGGGACTAAAACATTCATTTATCAAAATTCCTATTCATGTAGTAATCCCCAGTTACAAGTGGATCTATATTCAATAAAATATTACATTTTAAAGCAAGGGTGGGAGAGAGATCAAATGCAATAGAAAATGTTTCTCTTAAAGGCTTGGTCTAATTGTTTGTTTATACCCCAAAATTCTCTAGAGGAGGTTTTGTTTTAAAGTTTAAAATGCTAAGTATAGTCAAGCATATCTCTGTGCAGTTGCCTGAGTATGCTACAGATTTCTTGCTGGAGATAGAAAGAAAAGAACACAAAAGCAAAATGATTCTACAGTATGTTTTTATTATTGAACAGCAAACAAAAAATTTAATCTATTATGGTAAACTCTGAAATGTATGTGGTAAGGATCTCTTGGAGCTAGGTACAGTGATTTAGCTATTGCTATTCAAATAAGACTACAAATGGGACAATCTAGAGGAAATGAAAGTAAGTCCACTTTTTATAATATAGCTACTCAAACCAGCAAAGAAATAATTCCTCCATCATCAGTGGGGATAAACTTTAGTTGTCTGGTTTCATTCAGGTTAGAATGGGATCAAAAGAGATCTAAATATTCTCCCACTTCTGGCTAGAGAAGTTTGAAGGAGAAGGAAGAGCCTGCCCAGTTTGTGCCTGTACAAAACTGTCGAACAAGCACATGTACGCAGAAGGAGGAAGATGAAAGGGCAGCAAGGAGCTCTGCAATTTTTTCTTCTACTGATTTATTTCTTTTCTCTGTCAGATAGATGAAGCTAGCATGAAGGATTTCCAGAGGTGTAGCCCATACCCTACACTCACACTTTTCATTTTTTTAATCCATATTCCTAAATACTTTGTGCCTTTGAGCACTGAATAAATAATGCTTTGTTTTGAAATGTTGTTTTAATGTCAAGAAAAAAAAGGCTAATGTTTACTCTTTTACACCAGAGGAAATAAGAGATATGAGGTAACTTTCATTCAGATGGAATTACAGTATGGAAATACCTATGGAATCATTCCAGATTAGCTAAAACCAGATTTAGAGTAATAGCAGCTAGTTTTATGTTAATTTTCCCTGTATGTTTACTCTAAGGTAGTTGCAAAGATAGAATGAGCCTATTTGATGGCATTTCAGTTCATCAGAGCAATCAAAATAAAGTTGTACTTGAGTTTCTTTTAAATCATTATGCTTTGCTGAATCAAGATTTTTTGCTTTGTTAGGACCAGTCACTAATCAGTGTTAAACCCTAGGTCCCTATCACAAACTTTGTCTGCAATTTATACTTGAATTACAAAAAAAAAAAGAGAGTCTCAGAACCAGTTTTACTTTGCTTCTGGTCTGCAAAATGGATCGTAAAGACTTGCCTCTCAGGCATTTCAGTGACCCTTGGACCATTCAACTCTGGGGCTCCAGCTACTTCCCTCCCTCATCCCACTTGACCTCCTCAGAGAACCAGGACCACTCCTCACATGGCCGTTTTTTCTGCTTGCTGTAGTGGGTGTGTTATCTACATCTGAGTTTCCCTCCAGTCTTCCCAAGGAAGGCAGAAGGTTCAACCTCAGGACCCAGAGGGATGCTGGAAGAGTAGGCAGAATACCAGAGAAAAAGAGTAGATGTTAGTACGTTTAAATGTATAACGATATTAAGGGTATTGTTAATGGGGCTTTTCTGTATTAATTGAATTGTAAGTGTTAATATCATTACAAGTTGGCTAATAGTTCCACTATTAGGCTGTGAGAACATTCATTGGACTAAAACAAACTTGGGGCTTCATATATGTACTTTGTTCTCTTTTGGCCATAACATTATTTTGAGTATTCAGAGCATAGCGTGGTCGTCTCTTTTCTTATATCAATTCTTCTGACACTAGTATTACAAATTCAATCTCACAAATTACTTTGAGGAAAACCTCCACAATTCATTGTTTGGGTAAAAGATAACTTTGTTTATTCTTTTGGTTTCTTTCTTTGTTATTATCAAATAAGAGGCTGAAGAACTGTGAGGGTGAGAGGCCAAGGTCCAGAGCGGGGCTGGATGTCAAAGACTTGGCAATACAAAACAAATCATCAGGCAAGGATTTGGAGCAAAAGTCAGAAACTTCAGCTGCTGACTAACCAAATTTTGGAGATGCTGCCAGTGTACCCCAGTAACAAATGTAACTGTCCTGGGAAGGTCTACTAATCAGCTGCTAATAAAGTGTTTTTGTTGTCTTCAGGACAATTCAGCAACCCCAACAGTGTTGATCTGTGCTGCTCTACCAAACTGCTCCCATCATAATTAACCTCTAAATGGTGACAGTATGTTGTGGGTTGACCCCGGCCAAGAGCTGAACACCCACACAGTTGCTCACTCACTCACCTCTCCTGCAAGACAGGGAAAAATGGAAAGCAGACAAGGAGACTTGTGGGTCAAGATAAAGAAAGATTAATAAGCAGAGCAAAAGCTGTGTGTGCAAGCAAAGCAAAAAGAGGAATTCCTTCATGACTTCCCAGTGGCAGGTTATGTCCAGCCACTTGCTGGAAATCATGGCTCAAGCGGGCATTACAGACAAACACCATAAACAAGAACAACCCCCTTTCCTTTTCTTTTCCCTAGCTATGCACAACTTCAAATAGTATGGGATATCCCTTTGGTCACTTTGGGTCAGCAGTCCCAGCTGTGTCCCCTTCCAATCTCTTGCCCACCCCCAGCCAACACACCGCAGGAGCAGGGTGGGAAAAAGAGAAAGCCTTGACACTATGCAAGCACTGCTCCGCAAAAGCCAAAATGTTAGTGAGTTAGCAAGACTGGTTTAGCCACAAATACAAAACACAGCGCCATACAGGATGCTATGAAGAAAGTTAACTCCATCTGAGCCAGATCCGGTACACAATGTCAGGTTTTAAAAGAAAATGGATGGCTCATTGCTTATGTCTGCCAATGACACTCCAGAATCTATGAAAGCCTGAGAGACCCAATGCATTTCCTGATTCAAATCGTTGATCTTTCACTCCAAGTAATCTCCTGGTACCATGTAGATTCATAGTAGTATCAAATGTTAACTTTAAAGTTTTTACTGCTTTTCTGTAATAAGGCAAATATTTAAGCTGCTTGGACACACTGTAAGAATTATAACTAGGAAACCTGGTTGGAAAATTCTCCTCAATTCTTTAATAAGGATACAAGCTTTATAGTGATCATGACTTCTGGTAATGCAATTTCTCCAAACACTTGAAAGTGTCTTGCAAGCTAAGCTTATTAACTTTTATATAAGTTTTATTTTGATGTTTAGTTTTATTGCAACTTCACCAATGGACTGTATAGCATTTAGGTATGCTGCAGGCTGGTGTTCTGTTCTTTACAACATCTAAGAAACTGATTTTATATCCCTGAAACAATCAAATAACTGATAAGAACTTATATAATGCACACATCAAGAAATATGCATGGATTTCAGGAATAGCCTTCAAGCAAATCCAAGTCTGTCTAAAAATTTCATACCACAATTAAATTTATTTAGCTACAAACAGATTAACAGAACTAGACTTTTTTGTGGTTGTTTTGTGAGGGTTTTTTGGTAGTTATGCTTTCTCACATGCACAACAATTTTCACTGAAGTGGAAAGTACTCTTAGGTGTCTTGTGAGAAGACAGACTATGTATGCCTTCAAGCTGCATAAATTAGTATAATGCTAAACTTTGGAAGCAGTGTGTGTTTATCTGAAAAATTCACTGTCTCATCCCCAGACACCTCATCAGCACTCCACTGCTCATGCCCTATAGGCAGAGAATAACTGAAAGCCTTTTCTACTAACTTTTTCATCCAAAGACCATAGGTTTTATTATAACACAATTTTTAAAAGCTCCTAAAACCACCATACAATTCAGATTTCTATAGACCTAATTGTTCAGACAAACTGATCATCTTGAATAAAATTGAAATAGCTTTTCCTCAGTCACCAACTGTCCTGGTTTTGGCTGGAATAGAGTTAATTTTCTTCCTAGTAGCAGGCATAGTGCTGTGTTTTGGATTTAGGATGAGAAGAATGCTGATAACACACTGATGGTTTAGTTGTTGCTAAGTACTGCTTATGCTAGTCAAGGACTTCTCAGCTTCCCATGCTCTGCCAGGTGCACAAGAAACTGGGAGGGGGCACAGCCAGAATAGTTGATCCAAACTGACCAAAGGGCTATTCCATACCATATGACGTCATGCTCAGTATATAGACTGGGGGGGTTGGCCGGGGAGCAGCGATCGCTGCTCGGGAACTGTCTGGGTATCGGTCGGCGGGTGGTGAGCAATTGCATTGTGCATCACTTGCTTTGGATATTATAATTATTATTATAATTATTATATTGTTATTATCATCATTACTCTTTTACTTTATTTCAATTATTAAACTGTTCTTATCTCAACCCCGGAGTGTTTCTCACTCTTACTCTTCCGATTCTCTCCCCCATCCCATTGGGATAGGGGGAGTGAGTGAGCGGCTGTGTGGTGCTTAGTTGCTGGCTGGGGCTAAACCACAACACCAACTTCAGCTACTTAAAGACACAACACCAAAATGCTTTCAGCTATATCATAAACTAAATAACCATATAAGTACTGCCCTCAAGAACAGTTATGAGCATATGGATTTAAAAGATCTGAGAGATATATTGGGCTATGTCCACTGCAGAATGTCTTTAAATTAGAGTATAAAATCTTAAAAATAATACAGCATTTTATAGAGAGCAAAGGTAAAGACTATAAAAACAGGGAAATGGTTCTTCTGAAGATTTGAGAATGTCTGAGAATGGATGCACATGTATTGTGTATAAACTATATTTTGAGGATGCTGTAATTAGAAACTCCCACAGGTAACAAGATAAAAAAAAAAAAGCCATAAATGAATAGAAAACTATACGTGCTAACTGCAGGCCATTCTGGTTATTTCATGCTGTTTATTAAAATAAAAAGAAAGAAGAAAAAAAGGGGAAAAAAAAAAGATAGAAACCATTACCTTCTTCAATCAAACACATAATCTGTGGACAAGAAAGTTATTCAAAAAGCTGTGGGATGTTCCATGCCACAGTAAAAGAAAGAGCATCCAGGCAGGGATTCTGAAGCTTAGAAGCCTCTGTGTTTTAGTAGACATTTCTATGTTGGCAACAGCTGACTGTGTAATTAAATATATATTTATAGAGAGAAACCAGTTACCATTTATGATCCATCTTCCTGCTCTCCCCATGAAATTTAAAGCAGAATGCATTGATCCAGTTGGTGGAAAGGCTTTCAGTACAAACTCTTGTTGTCAGTCCATGGCTGAACAAGCTGTGGTATGGCATTCATTGGCCACTGACTCCTGGAAAGCAATGCTGGAGAACTCAAGGATGCCTATAATAAATGAACAAACCCATATAAATAGGAATTATACTCTACATATCAAATGCAAAATCAGGATTCTTATCACCATTGTGAAATATGTAGATGGAAAGGCAAATATATATGTTGAGTTGGATTTTGAGGAATCAGAAGCTGAGAGTGTTAAGAACGGCATTATATGTAGTATTCTAAACAATTATTGCATCATGAATAATGCAAATGGTGACATCATCACTTTAAAAAAGTTTTTGTATTTATAGAAAAATATTTGTATATTGCAGCAAGATTACTTGTGACTAATAATTAAAAAAATACCTGACAACACAAGCCCAGAGCATTTTAAAATACACTACTTTATCAAGAGGCTAGTGGTGATAATGAGATGAGGCAGGTTCAGGAGTGTACAATTTGATTGACTGAACTCATAACATGACAGTAATGTGAACAGGTTATTGCTGAAAAGAGGATTTCTCTGAAGCAGTTTTGATAATTGTAGCAGTTTAACCCTAGACAGCAACTAAGCACCACACCGCTGCTTGCTCACCCTCCCCCCGCTGGGGGATGGGGGAGAGAATCAGAAGGGCAAAAGTAAGAAAACTTGTGGGTTGAGATAAGAACAGTTTAATAACCGAAATAAAAATTTAAAAAATAAAAACAAAAGTAATAATAATAACTTGTAGTGAAAAGGAAAACAACAAAAGGAGGAAAAAACCCCAGGCAAAACAAGTGATGCAAACGCTCAACACCCACCAACCGACACCCAGCCCATCCCCCGAGCAGCAATCGCTGCCCCAGGCTAACCCCCCCCAGTTTATATACTGAGCATGACGCCATATGGGATGGAATAGCCCTTTGTCAGTTTGGATCAACTATTCTGGCTGTGCCCTATCCCAGCTTCTTGTGCACCTGGAGAGCATGGGAAGCTGAAAAGTCCTTGACTAGCATAAGCAGTACTTAGCAACAACTAAACCATCAGTGTGTTATCAGCATTCTTCTCATCCTAAATCCAAAACACAGCACTATACCAGCTACTAGGAAGAAAATCAACTTGATCCCAGTTGAAATCAGGACAATAATATACCAATGATAATGTCATAACTAAAAGATATTAATACAAATAAGTAACTATATATACATCTGCTAATGAATCAATATTTTTGTTCAGTGAAATGCTCCAGGATCCTACAACACAAGTGTTGGTGTTACTAGGTTGTTCTAATAAAATGTTTGTTACTGGGTAACTGCAGCTTAAAGGCTGTTGAATGAGAACAGGAAATTTTAACTGGGACCTCCAAAAGTACAGGCACAAGAACATAACTGGGGTCTTGAAAGTATAAGTACAGAATGATACCAGTGGCCCCAAGGTCATAAACAGAAATCACTAAAAGTATATTGACCATTAAAGCTCACTACTGGTCACTATGGGAATGCAACCTTGATAGCTTGGTAGAATCAATTTTAGAGTATGTATTCTATGTGCATAGAATTATGTGTGATAGACAGCATGGGTAGAAGTGTCTCTATGTTATGTAAAAGACCACAATGAAAACAAGGAGCTGCTCAGACAACGTACTTCAGATGTGGATATGCGGAACAGATCACTGTTCAGATCTGTAGATATCCTGGACTATATACACGTGTACACATATTTTATTGTCATTAAAGGGAGATATGCTTCCATTTCTTGTTTTTGACCCACTGTTCATTGCATTTGGTCTGGCATACCACCTTTGGGGCTTGGTTATAATTTAGATGCATAACATATACATACACATATATATGCATATATACTTAAGCCATTATAAGATATATAATGTTATATATAATATAATAGATATAATGGTTTCACATTTATACATGTATCTATGCAAATATATAGCCTAGATGCCACAGGTTTCCAGACTAGGGTAGAGGGGAAAGGAAGAAAGGAGAATTACAGGACAGCAATTGGCGTCATTGGCTATATCCCACTGGGCACACGAAGCTCCAGTGGAATTCTTTATTGCTTTTTTCTCCATTATTTCTCCTTTTCCCCCAATCTGTTTTTCCCTCTTTCTGGCCTGAAATTTCTCTCTGTTATTTCCAAGAGCTCTAAGAAGGATGTAGTGTCTGTTAAGTCAGTGTGAATGGTCTGGACAAGGTTCAAGCTTGGGCTGTAGCACATTTTGTACTTGTTATTTTCCCCAGCTGCCTCGGGAAAGTCTGACTTTTCTTCCTCTCCCAAAAAGTCTGTTGCCACTGCACCAGGCTCACAGGTGTGATTCATCACTTTTTCCCGGCAGAGTCCAGATTTGCCCCTCAGACTAGGGTGTCCACAGTGCCGTTCAGAGAGGAGGATGTGCAGCATAGCTTGTGAATGCTAAGTTGGGGACTGAGATTGCAAGGGGCTGGCTCTGGTGGCATTTGAAGCAACGAGATGTCAGAAGGATGTTGTCTCAAGATGAAACACATCAGCTAAGCAATGAGAAGCACTCTTTCAGGGAAAAAAGATTAGATGGAACAGCAGAAAGACTGTTATTCAGAAATGTTTAGTGCAGGAAGTCTTGTAGGGGATTATATGAAACAGTTATTACAGTCGGGAAAGCTGGTAGCTGGGCCAACCAAACACTACCAGCAGACATATTTAAGAAGACATGGAAGGTGACTCTCTCAAAGCAGCACAGGAAGGAAGCAGTGGACAATGAATATAAACCACCTGGCACACTAGTTTACTAAAGACATATGCTTAGTCTTTGAGTTTTGTAAATATGGACGTATATTATTGCAAAAGTTGTATCTAAAATAAAGTGTTGAGAGGATAATGCTTGTGGAGATAAAATATCTATCCCCCCAAAATGCATGACTTGGCCCTTTGTATGTTAGCAAGAAATTCTGGTGAAGAAAACCTGAAAGAAAATCAGATGCAACTGCCCTGTAGATCCTGTACTCAGAAAAGTATGCAAAGGAAAAAAAAAACAAATGTTAACAAAAGGGTGTGAGTCTTGCTCAGCAAGTTCCTAGAGCCAATTAGCAAGATTTCCATTATATTTGGATGTAATTTAATTAAATAATTTAATTAAATTATGCAACAAGAACAACCAGCTGTCTCCAAGAATTAATAGATCATTTTTACTCATTCCTCTGAAGTATATCCAGTGTTATCCTCAGATGCATATGTAGCTATTGCAACACAGTCTGAATTACATAGCACTGTATGAATATTACCTTTTTATGCATAGCTCATAAATCACATGAAACTACTGATAGCTCCACCTACAGTACTTAATGTTTTGCACTGGAAGTTAATTAAAGTAGTCCATTCAGAATGTTTAATTGTTTAAATATAAATTACATTTTGTGCACTATAACCGTTGTAAGTCTTTTACTCCATCTGTTCTTTCCTTTTAGTTTTTACATAAAATGAGAAATATGCTGACACACTGCTTTTCACACAGCATCTGCCTTAACCACGCTAGTGAAATGGTCCTCGAATATTCACTGAGCTAACTGCGACTTGACAAAAGCACAGATACGTCAGAATTGAAAGCTTTTACTGTATTTTATGCATTATACTGGGACACAGAATATCACTTCTTGGTTTGACAAAGAGCTTTTTTTCCCTAACTTCGGTAAATCATAATTTTCCAGAGCATTGATTCCTCCCTTACAGAATGAAAATAATATATTCCTTTCTCTTCCCTGTTTGCTGTAATAAAAGTATTAGTAGAAACTATACCTTACTGTTCTCATACAAATTCAGTACATACTGGCCTTTCTCAGACCTGTTAGTGCTATTGCATTCAGAAAACAGAACTACTATTTGAATGTCAAAGTTAATTTAATTCAATATTTCATTCTGTGTAGCAAAGTAGTGAATAAAATGTTTTGCAATAAAGTTAGATTGAACAATTTAATACAAGAAGAGACAAAATTAGAAATTATTTTTAAAATTCTTAGTCATATTTTGGCATTCACAAGTAAAGCTGTAGCACGGAGAAGTCTAATTTAATTGGCATGTTTCATCACATTTGAGTTTGGAGGGGAAAGCAAATGAGGGAAGATATCTCCAAGTGAGGATGAGGGAGTTCATTTGTACGTTTTAAAGAAAATGCACTATTTGGAATACATAAACCAGAAAACATAGTATTTATTTTCTGGGGATTTTTTTTTTTTTTTTAATAGAAATATGGATTTTAACCTTTCATTTTGAAATGACAACTTTGTGTCAAAAATTAGTTCCAAAACTTCTCTAGTGAGTGATACCAGAAATTAATTTAAAAAATAACTATTTACAGAGATCCATCACTCACCACAAGTTAAAAAAACACATTAAAAAAATATATATCAGAAGTACTGCAGAATCCAGGACCTTAATGATAGCTCTCAGTTGTTCTTAATTACGTGTATTAATTCTGATCTCTAGGATTGTAGAATGGCCACATGTTCATTCAAAATTGAGGGGGGGAGGGGAAAACAGAGAATATTTTAAAAAAAATTTCCTCCTTCTGGGATTTGTACAGCAACTTATCCTTACAGCAACTTCCCTTGAGTGGTCTCTGCTTCAGAATTCCAGGCAAGATAAAAGATTCAGTTTGAGGATCATATATTTCACACTACACCAACACTTATGTGTTGAGTCTTTTTGCTATACATTTATCTATTGGTGCACAAGATGTGTTCTGTTCAGTTGGAATTTTCAAAAGTGTTCGTCACTGGCTTTTATCACTTCTAAAGGTCACTTCAATAAGTACATACAGTCTAATTTCAAAGTAACCCGTGGCTTTTTGCCATTCCCTGTTCACATCAATGCCAATGCCAAGTTCCACCTGCTATTGGTAATTAGTTTTATTAAAGCAAACAAGCTATTTTGAAAAGGTTAAAATAGCTGAGATTTTTCTTTTTTGTTTCAATGAATGTTTTATTATGACAGTAAAGTTTCTAGCAAAATACCAGACGTTGATCAACATGAAGCATTCACCATATGCAGATGTTTAGTTCCAGCTGGGCACCTCTTCATCATTCTGATTCAATGAATTTCCAAACCACATGACAGTGAATACCTTGTCAAAGAATATCTATCAAAGTCCCATGGACAGAGCAATGCTACACTCCGCTACAGTCAGTTTCAAATTTTTGAGTGTTTATCTAATTTCTCTGTATACTGTCTGCAAATGCTTTGAAAAACCTGTTGGCATGAGCTCCTTTAAAGAGCTGCTTTACTTTATGTTGTGGTTTAGTGCTTGTCTGCAACTAAGCACCACACAGCCACTTGCTCACCCTCCCCCCACGGTGGGATTGGGAGAGAATCAGAAGGGCAAAAGTAAGAAAACTCGTGGGTTGAGATAAGAACAGTCTAATAATTGAAATAAAATAATAACAATAATAATAATAGTAATAAAAATTGTAACAAAAAGGAGAACGACGAGAGAGGGAGAAACATAATGCAGGGGAAAAAAAAAACAAGTGAATGAAACCGCTCCCCACCCACCCACTGATGCCCAGCTAGTCCTCAAGCAGCAATCGCTGCTCCCCGGCCAACCCCCCCCCCCCCCCCCCCCAGTTTCTATACTGAGCATGACAACATATGGTATGGAATAGCCCTTTGGTCAGTTTGGGTCAGCTGTCCTGGCTGTGCCTCCCCCACCTGGCAGAGCATGGGAACCTGAAAAAGTCCTTCACTGGTGTAAGCAGTACTTGGCAACAATGAAAACATCAGTTTGTTATCAGCATTATTCTCATGTTAAATCCAAAACACAGCACTATGCCAGCTACTAGGAAGAAAATCAACTCTATCCCAGCTGAAACCAGGACACTTTACTAGTCTTATTTGAAATATTCACCATTAGCTTACTTGCAATACATATGCATGTATAAATCAAAAATATTAGTTTCAGATTTATTTTTTACAGAAATATCATTCAAATGAATAATAATAGAATGTAGAAGCCCAGCCTCTCCATCTCTCATTCAGTTCTTACTGAAGAGAGTAATTTACATGACAGTAACTCAGCTGTCTGACAGTAAATTAGGGGAGTAAAAGAAGATGTCTTTAATAGTCAGACCAGTTATTCCCAGGGCATTCAGCCCCCTGAGCTGGAAGACAGGGATGGGAAGCAGAATGGAGCCCTCATAGTCCAAGAAGAAGCAGTTAATGACCTGCTACACCACCTGGATGCTCACAAGACTATGGGGCCGGATGGGATCCATCTGAGAATATTGAGGGAGCTGGCAGAGGAGCTCACCAAGCCACTTTCCATCATCTATCAGCAGTCCTGGTTGACAGGGGAGGTCCCTGATGACTGGAGGCTTCCCAATGTGATGCCCATCTACAAGAAAGGCTGGAAGGAGAATCTGGGGAACTATAGGCCTGTCAGCCTAACCTCAGTGCTGGGGAAGGTTATAGAGTGGTTCACCTTGAGTACGCTCAACAGGCATGTGCGGGTCAACCAGGGGATCAGGCCCAGCCAGTGTATGTTTATGAAAGGCAGGTCCTGCTTGACCAACCTGATCTCCTTCTATGACCTGGTGACCCACCTAGTGGATGAGGGAAAGGCTGAGGGAAATCCTTTGACATTGCCTCCCATAGCATTCTCCTAAGGAAGCTGTTGGCTCATGGCCTAGGCAGGTGTAGTCTTTGCTGGGAAAAAACTGGCTGGATTGCTGAGCCCACAGAGTTGCGGTGAATGGAGCCAAATCCAGTAGGAGACCAGTCACAAGTGGTGTTCCCCAGGGCTCAGTTTTGAGGCCAGTCTTGTTTAATATCTTTATCAAGGATCTGGATGAGGGGATTGAGTGTACCCTCAGTAAGTTGCAGATGACACCAAGTTGGGTGGGAGTGTCGATCTGCTGGAGGGTAGGATGGCCCTGCAGAGGGATATGGACAGGCTGGATCAATGGGCCAAGGCCAACTGTATGAGGTTTAACAAGGCCAAGTGCCAGGTCCTGCACTTCGGTCACAACAACCCCATGCAACACTACAGGCTTGGGGAAGAGTGGCTGGAAAGCTGCCCAGCAGAAAAGGACCTGGGGGCGCTGGTTGACAGCCGGCTGAACATGAGCCAGCAGTGTGCCCAGGTGGCCAAGAAGGCCAACAGCATCCTGGCTTGTATCAGGAACAGTATGGCCAGCAGGAGCAGGGAGGTGATTGTCCCCCTGAACTGGGCACCGGTGAGGCCGCACCTGGAATACTGTGTCCAGTTTTGGGCCCCTCAATACAAGAAAGACATTGAGGTCCTAGAGTGTGTCCAGAGAAGGGCAAGGAAGCTGGTGAAGGGTCTGGAACACAAGTGTTATGAGGAGCAGCTGAGGGAACTGGGATTGTTTAGTTTGGAGAAGAGGAGGCTGAGGGGAGACCTTACCGCTCTCTACAACTACCTGAATGGACGTTGTAGTGAGGTGGGTGTTGGTCTCTTCTCCCATGTAGTTAGCAATAGGACAAGAGGAAATGGGCTCAAGCTGCATCAGGGGAGGCTTAGACTGGAAAAATGTCTTCACGGAAAGGGTGGTCAAGCATTGGAAGAGGCTGCCCAGAGAGGTGGTGGAGTCACCATCCCTCAAAGTGTTCAAAACATGTGTAGACGTGGCACTTTGGGACATGGTTTAGTGGGCATGGTGGCATTGGGTTAATGGTTGGACTGATGATCTTAGAGGTCCTTTCCAACCTTAATGATTCCTCGTTTTACTTTCATTAAAAAATAATCTAGCCACCAAGCCAGGAAACATGAAATTATTACTCTCTCCTTAATTGGTTTAGTGGTGGACTTGGTAGTGTTAGGTTAATGGTTGGACTTGATGGTATTAAAGGTCTTTTCCATCCTAAATGATCTATGATTCTATGATTCTATGTATCTGAAGATGTACATGAAAACTATATATACATACATAAGGCAGAGAAATTTAGAGTCAGAGAGAGATGGGGACAACTGATGTCATCCTATTTCCTAACCATACCAAAATTCTTTAATTAATTTTTATTGGAATTTCACAGCATATCTTTTAAGAAAAAAAATAAAAACAAAGTTTCATTTTCCAAAAATGCAACTCCACATCAGCACTGCTGCTCAGACTGAGCCACGGGATGACCCACAACAGCAGAGAGCTGCTCTGATTTCAGTGACCTGTCTTAGTTCTGGCAAGAGGGTGACTGTTTTGTAGTCCAGCTGCAAAGCGCACTAATGAAGCAAGAGGCAAGGACAGTTGAGCCTTAAGCTCAGAATCACTAGTGGAAACTTTGTGCCAGTCTGCAGGGGTTATAAAGTGGATTTTTAGACACAGAGAGTGCTTTATTATAGCTCTAACATTACAAGACAGAGTTATCTTGTTGCTCTTTCCAAACTGACCTTCCAGACACACAGAATGTGATTTTCATCAGTCTTTCTGGGCTCACCTTAACCTTTCTAACAAGCACTTTTTCTGCTGCCTGATAATATGAATTAGCAACATATCCACCTGCACAAAGCTCGAGCATGGCCTGAAGACATTATAAATTTAATAATCAGCTTCTTTCAAATCACCCCATCACCTCTACTTGACGTGATCCCAAAAGTCATCTCTCTTTCAATTCCCCCATCTCCTTCCATGGGCACACTCATTCATGTCAATGCACGGAAAAAGGCAATAAGCAGAAGCTTATTCTAAATGTAGACTTAGAGGTTCACTCTGGCAGAGATGGATTATTAGAATTGCCACCTGATATGAACAAAACCCAGTGTTTTCTTGACTGGTCTCAGCCTGAGTAACCTGATTAAATGACTGCCAGGGTTTCTGAGTTTTGATTAGACTTTGGGCTAGGGTTAGGTTTGGGGTTTTTTTTGATCAGGAGTTAATGTGCTAGGTTTAAGCCTGATGCTTAGGAGTTCACAGGTTTTAACGGTTTAGCATTTGAGCCTGACCAGACTGTTGAGTAATTGCTATTGCATGATCAAGTCCAGCATTAGAAGTTAGAATTCATAACACTTCCAAGGTGGCAGTTAATTGCAATTGGTCACACAGCTTCTCAGGCTGTCGGTATAGGTTGGTGCTTGGAAAGCGCTACCACTGCTGGTATATGGCATATGTCAGCAAAGGCTAAGGAGATAGGAAGCATGAATTAGTTTTAAAACATGCAAGAAAAAGTCTATTTAGATTCTTTGGACAGATTTAACTGCAGCTAATATTTTCAAGGGGAGATAACTTTGAAAACATTCTGAAGTACTTTGGTTAAAAGCTCAACTTTTAAACCATTCTGGTGTAAATTGTGTTAAAGATCAGACTGCCAGCCTTGTCCTTATTATAAGTATCAAAATTATACCACAGTTCATTGTTTTAATGAGACCATCTACAATTGCTGCTTGAAAACCTGTTGCATAATTCAGAAAAAAACCCAAAAAAATATGCAAAAAATTCTCTGTGGTTATGCATATACTTACCCCAGCACAGTAATGCAGGCTCAGGCACATTTTTTTTCCTGTAAATAAAAATCCACAGAAAGCCTGAAAACCTGCAGACTTTTGAAGGGTTTAATATACCATACCAGTCTGGGTAACTGATTGACAATGAAGATGCAGGAAAATAAGTCACAAGATGACAGGAAAGCACACCAGTAGGAAAAAAAAAAAAGTGCTGATTAATGGGAATTTTCCCAGTATCTCCCTCTGTAATTCAGAGAGCAATGTTGCATTACACCCTGACTGACCCTTTAGCTGCTCAGCATGAGAATCTAATAGCAAAACATGAGTCAGTTCACAAAGGAGAAACTGGAGTACCAGTCAGGTTTGGCACAATTCCTCCTCTACACAATACCTCCTCGACTTACAATTCCACCTTTACTTACAATTCCAAAACACAAAAGGGTTATAAAGATCAAGCAATCTGTTCTCAACAGTCTGACGTTATGGAGACAAAGGTGCCATATTCATCACAGTAATTCCCAAAGTGAAATTTCTTAGTACCTCATATCTTTAACCAATTGAAGAGTAATCCATACTTTCTGAATTAAGATATTACTGAGTCTTTAACAAGCAAAACATGAGTTATAAACCAGCAATAATCTAAATGACTGCTGCATATTTGTTACAGCACAGAACAAGGATCATTGGGATGTACAGATGATGATAAAAATAACTTGTTGTCTGAGTTACAGAGAGGTAGATATATTTTTAAGAGATTTCTTTTTAAAATCAGTAACTTCCACAATGAAGTACTGGAATAAGTTGGCTCAAGTTATGAGGAGTTAAATGTGGAAGTAAGCGAATTGCAGCAGTGTTTTGAAGTAGCAGTGGGCTTCTCCAGTTCTTGCCCCTAATTTGACTAAATGGTTATCAACATTTTTGAAAAAATAGCTTTGGATTAAAAGCGTATTTGCTGTAATAAGGTCATAAGCATTTTCACCATGTTAAATACTTTTATCCAGATAGTTCTAAGGAACTGCCTTTTTCATGTGTTTTAATAAAGGAACATTTTTTTTCTTTCCTTATTTTCAGTAGTTGGAAATATTGCACTGTAGTTTTAGCGCTATCATTTTAATAGGCTGTGCTAGCTAAAACTCTGTATACTACAAGGACTCATTCTATCAGAATGTTTTTGGGACATTTTGTTGGTGAAATTGTTGGTGAAAACAAATGAAATCTAATGAAAAGAAAACAGAAAGTCCAGTTTTCACTTTGAAAATATTACTATTCCTAAGCAATATTCTGGACTTGCAAAAATTACTGTGACAGAAGAAAAAAAGCTTGAGAGATTCCTTCAGAAATGTCCACCTTCAAGGCCAATATTCCAGATGCTAAAGCACTGGTTTATGTCAGGGAAAGAGAGATTTTCTTCAGGTCAGTAAAGTTTTCATTATAGTTTTTAGCATGATAAATAATAATTTCTTGATCAAAAATCATTCAAGAAGTAGTATTTTCTCAGCTCATTGTTGTTATTATAAACAAAAAAAAAATAGGTTTTTAAAATGATATTTAGTAATATAATACTGAAATCTAAGAAGCGTAATGATACAGACATGACATTTCACCTCTACAATCAATCTATATCTGTCTGTTACACAAACTTACCCTGATAGAAAATGTACAACCTCAAAAATAGAGATGTCTTGCACAATATTTCTTGTGTGGTATGGAAATACTAGCCCACTGAACTCTGTGACAACTGAAGGGTCAGGTAAACTCTCCATATGGCAGCTTAAATTATGCAACAAAAATTCAGCACCTTAAACAAAAACCTGTATTTTACATAAGGCCGAATAGAACTGCAATGGATAGATGTCAGAAAACTAATAGGCCAGAGTGTTAAGACATTAGGGTGCTTAATAAGGGTTATCCTTCTCAATCCTCCTTCTCCTATTAGAAACAGTCATTGCCAAAATGGGATTCACTTTCAATGTTTCTGGTTATGTTCAGTATTATGTTCTCTGTTAACTCACACTGCTCTGATGTGAAATGATGTTCTCTGCAGGAGTTCTCAGTTTTTCCAAACCACAGCTCTGCGGTATTTTTCTGTCTGTTTAAAACTGTAATTTTGCTTTATTTTAAAATGAATGTACTGATCTTGGATGGGGAGTCAAGGACTGCTTTATTCAAAAAGCATTCTGCCTACATCAAGGCCCACAGAAATGATTTCTTTTGCAATTTAAGATCTGGCTGTGTGCTCAGAATGTTTTGCTAAGTAGATATGGAATAAAATAGACAATAATAAAGTTTGATTTGCACTGGAAACAGTGCAATACATTTTACTTTAAAGAGCTCCCTTCCACTACACGAAGATGGGTGCTTTCTCAAAGATATGCAATACACCGCATGTAAGGAATGTGGCCTGAAATGCCTCCTTTCCAGTCCTTTACCCATGAGAGGCAGAAAGGCTGAAATAATAGCTCATGTACTTTTCACAGTTTTAAAAGTGATGGAGTTCCAGCTCTTCTATAACTTCCTTTTGACTGAGAAATGAAGCATTATCAGGCTCTGGCAGTAACATCAGGACTTATGGCTTAAGCAGCCTGTCCTGTCTGCTGCTGAAGAGGCTCTGGGATGAACTGGAGTGCTCTAGTCTATGAGCAGCCATGGGATGGTGCCAACTTACATGGAAAAAGCAACTTGGATTGCATTCTTTATTTGGAGACTTAGCCTGCCTAAAAGCCCTGGAAATACTTTTTTTTTTTTTTTTAATTTTGAGCAACTACTAATGTGGGTTGTGCCACTGCAAGTGGCTATAGTGAAGGACAAAGGGACGCTTCTCAGATTCTTTGTCTCAGAGCCTGCACTAACCATTGCCCATCCCACTTTCACACGGGATTTAAAGCCAGCTGACTAGACAGAAAAGAGCTACAGTGTTTCTAAGAGGTTACCTGGACTGAAAAATCTGGGACTGTGGAGTAAGAGTAGAAATTGCCTTCTCTATAGTAAAGACATGAATCAGTATGGACAGAAATCAAAGACAGTAGGGTGAAGTTCCTGATGGTCCAGATACACAGAGTGCATTGATCTTATTGGGAGCTTTGCACATCTGATTCTGGGAAATAACAAGCACTTACAACTCAATGTGAAGCCAATAAGGGTTGTGAATGCTCAGTTGGCATTTGAGGCTATTCATTTCAGCTGCTCAGCAGTGTAAGGTGAATACGTGATCCTGAAAGTCTGTACACTAATGTGAATTCATTGATTTAAAAACAATGGCTCTGAGCAAGACAAATAGGATTTGTCTCTTAGTTCTTAATTTCACACTGTAGATGGCACAATATTCTGCAAAACTAATCTTTGTAACACGTCTGTCTTTCTGATTCTCTTATCCTACCATTTCTGGTTTTCAGTCAACAAAAGAAACATCACAACTACTCTTTTCTACATCTTTTTGATACTTAGATTTGCTTCATTTCTATCCAAGTACCCATAAAGACAGAATGCACATTAAAAGTTTTCCTTCAACCGGTGTTTGACCATCACAGTTTTCCTGAACTAACTGATTCCACTGACTGTTAAAAACAATTTCTTCTTTCAAAATGAAGAAATGCTGTCTCTGTAGAGGGAAACCCCAAGAAATGTTATGTTTTCCAATGGTAAAATGCAATTCAAGAGTCTCTTTAGTGACAGAAAACTCTTTTGTCTGTCAAATGCAGCACTAATGAAGCACTTTAGAACCTAAATGTTTTGCAATATTGGAACTTTGTTACCTTTGAGTATGTCTAGGAAGATTTTTTTTTAACTGGTATTTTTTGTCTAAAAGTAATCTTAAAAAAAATCTGCTGAAGAGTTAAACACATTTCACCAATTTCAAGTACAGATCTTATAGATAATATTTTTCAAAAATACCAGTGCAATTAAGTTGACAGTAAATGTTTCCAAGAGCTATAATATGAATTGCAGTTTCTCATATATACCCAGTGAATTTAATTGACATGTTTCCACTGAAATGGCTGACAGTATCAATTGCTATGCCTTATGCGTATGCCACAGTGATTAGAAAGTTAAAAACATTATGTTATTTCTAGTGACACTCTGATTACCTCAAAAAGGATATATATGGAGCTCTTTTGTTTTCCATGGGACTGTTCTGAAGTTATACAAATTAATGGAAATAGCATGCATATTTGTCAAATGTTCTAGCCTTTAAGTTGCCCTTAGATATGTCCAAGACAGATTGCAATTTAAAAGTAGATTTAAAAAGTATTCACCTTCAAAGGGTAGTGCAATGAAAAAACAAGTAGTATTATGTCCAGTTAGTGCAACCTCACAACACCGAGATCCCTCACTGGTTGGAAATTGCCTGTTCTAACAAAACCCCAACAAACCAGTGAGCTAAAATACATAATGATAATCTGGCAAGTTGTCTATAGGCCCCATCCAGTTTCCACTGTCTGTAATGAGTTTTGAAATAAAATTATGTGACAAGAGTTTTTAGCATTAAGGATTTGGAGAAATAGATCTTGAATAAATGACATACTGTGAATTGAGTGCACCCGTACAATCAAAATTCTGTGTGTACATTTTTAAGATTTCATAGCTATTGTATTATGTGACTTGAGTTTCCCTCTACTTACAGTAACAGTAGGGAAAGAGTGCCAAAGGGTAGTAGATTAGGCGGCTTAAAGGTCTGTTGGATTAGTTAAGTAAATGTATGGAAGTGAAATGAATCTCTCTGATCTGGGGGTTGTGGGTAGAACTTTTCCAAAATCCTCCCCTAAAACTTGCAAATGCCTCATGTCACTGGGAATAAACTGTAAAGCAGATTAACTGACTAACAGGTACAAATCCTGCCCTGTTATGCCACTGTGACATGGGCTTTCAGACTCTTGGCGTACAGGTTACTTCCCTACTGGTTTGCCATATGTCACAGAGCTTTCCATGCTTATGCTTACTTTACCCTTACAGAGATTTATTTTAGCAGGTATCAAAATAGCTCACAAGGATAGGTGGAAAAACATCTTGTCTTTAAATATCCAGGAAAATACATCTCTATAGAGGCTGAAGGGTGACCTTATTGCTCTCTACAACTACATGAAAGGAGGTTGTAGAGAGGTGGGTGTTGGGCTCTTCTCCAAGTAGTTAGCAATAGGACGAGAGGAAATAGGCTCAAGCTGTGCCAGGGGAGGTTTAGACTGGATATTAGGAAAAATTTCTTCACAGAAAGGGTAGTCAAGCATTGGAACAGGCTACCCAGAGAGGTGGTGGAGTCATCATCCCTGGAAGCATTCAAAAAATGGGTAGACGTAGCACTTCGGGACATGGTTTAGTCTAGTCTACCCTTAATTGGTTTAGTGTGGACTTGGTAATGTTAGATTAATGGTTGGACTGGATGATCTTAAAGTTCTTTTCTAACCTAAACGATTCTATGATTCTATCTTTACTAATAAATTAAACTTTGGTCTTTGAAGCACTGAGTCAGACAAAACACAGAGTCCTGTCTCTATACAATTAAACTCTCCTAACTTCCAAAATAGGATGTTCATGTCAAAATTCCTACTGACAAAACATCCTTTGTTGATGCGCTGACTCCTGGAAAGTACCTACAGCTTGTTTCAGAGACTTCTGGATGACATGGGATAAAACAACACTGGGAAACTTCTAACATGTTAACAGCACAAGGAATCGAATTCCAGCCCTGGGAATTTTCCCTGGCATTTTTCAGTTTACAAATATGGGCACTACTTATAAGAACATGCAGTATCCTATTTTTCAAGGTTTTAGCCAGGCTAAAATAATTGAAAACAGAGGCCATACTTGCAGCATAACAGATAAATAAATAGTCTATGTGCAAGATCAGCTCAAATTTTTTCCATCTGGCCAATTCAGCTGACAGACCAGACCTCCATTCAAAGCACTCCTAGCTGAAGACTCTGCTGTGGTTTTGAAATAGACTATTAACCTAAGGAAACCTTAGTCCCATTATGGTCCAAATCCATCCGTGGGATCAATCAAATTCACTAACTTGTTCACCACATTAACTATTATTTATTTATACAAACAACCTGGTTAGTCCTTTCTGACACTGCACCTTTGTTCGCCCTATTCTGGCTTGGAGATACTGATGTCAATTTGAAATTACTCAAACAGTTCAGATAATAATTATCTTCCTGCTTGGCAAAGCCATATTAGGTTATTTATTGTGAAGCAAGACATCCCTTCCCACTGGAATAGAAAATACCTAAGTGTAACAGCAAATATTTTTCATGTTTGAAAAGAATCACATTTTCACTAACTGGCAAAAACCTGTAAAAAACCTGTAACTGGAATTACATCATGTGGTTTATTGTTGAATCATTTGAAATCCAGCATAACCAATCATTCTGAAGTGGTAAGTAGCTAAAGAGCTGCCGTACAAGAAGTTTCTGATATTTTTAGAGATACACCATGACATCAGCCCATGTGAAGCTGGCACAGAATGACTTTCCCCAGTACAAAAGAAGAAAGAAGACATTTCTGCAAAGCCATTCTAGTAACTCATCAGTAAGAAAGAGTTGTAAGTGTTCTCAATATTGTGGTCTACGCTAGGGATTAAATGTCACATACTAAGATTTTATTGACTCCTTTTCTGCCAACTCTGCTTAAAGGGATGACTTTCCAGACAAGATTGAATAGAGGGTTACTCACAGGTTTCTCAGTCTCTTAGGATTCTAACCATGGCATTTATCTTTCATAAAAAGTACTTACATAAAGTAATAGCCACAGGCAAGTTGTCTTTGTGTGCAAAATCTGATTTTTATTGTTACGTTCTTGCTGGAAATGACCCTATCCTTGGAAAGAATTATCAAATCTAGAGGTATGTTTTCTTTGCTTTACACTACTTTTCAAGTTTTTTACTATACATCTGTTTATCTTTGTGTCTTTACACTGTTAAAGGAGGGTTACTGTTCAAGATTTACTTTAGCTTTTACTAATGGAAGCCCCAACATTAAAATGTTTCTAGCAGCTGAACTCCTTTCAGTTATTATACTGTATAAATGTGTCTGAGACTGTCTAACATCCAGCCTTCTGGTTACAAGTTACCTGCTGAGCTTCTGAGGTCTCCGACTTCTGAGATGTATTTATGGATCAACAGGGACTCAGACCCTGACCTCAAAAATATTGAGAGGTTAAATTCTGCTAAGGAAGTCAAATGTTGAAGCACTTTCAAGGATAAGGACATAGGTGCTAAGGATGGTCTCAGAAAAATCTCACTTATAGATTACTGAACTGGTATATACTTATTGTGAACTTTCTCAAGTATACAGTAAGCAGGCTTTGAATGCTCTTTTGAGAGCACTCTGACACAGTGTAGGGATAACCAACTTCATTGTCTTTAGCTGACTGATTAGCATAAGATAGGCTGTCTTCGACATAGATAAGAAGCACTTTCATAGTCTGTGGACAAAGGTTAGCTTCTCTAAGAGGTAAGGTAAGGTACCCAAACTAAGACTCTGAAAATCACCCCTTAGAGGAGATCCTCTCTACTAGATATGGAGTAAATCTAGGCAGAACATCCTATTCACATTATGAATAGTTCCCTAAATCATTGTTATGCTTTTGCATTTTTTATGGTAATATTCAATTACTGAATACCTTTTGATGAATTTCAGAAAGGAAAAAGTATTTCTAGGGATAGATTACTTTCATGCTGAATAAAATACTATACCTAGCAATATGTTTGTAGCTTAAATTTGTCACAATAATAAATTACCTTGTAACTATCAGTAGTGTTAAGATCGGAACCATAAAAACAGGAATTGATGATATTGTCACTGCTTAGCATTCGACAAGGTAGTCTTGCTACTGATGTACACAGAGCAGCAGATCTGTGACTATAAAAGTAATTTTGATACAATATTTAACTATGTCTTAATTCCACGATAGTAGTGTATTGGGTTTGTGTGGCAAAGTTTTGGGAGCAGGGGCGCTACAGGGGTGGCTTCTGTGAGAAGCTGCTAGAAGCTTCCCCCATGTCCGAGAGAGCCAATGCCAGCTGGCATCAAGACAGACCCACTGCTGGCCAAGGCTGAGCCAATCAGCAACAGTGGTAGCACCTCTGGAATAACATATTTAAGAAGGGGAAAAAAAAAAACCCACTGCAACACAAACTGCAGCTGGAGTGAGGAGTGA
Source organism: Pelecanus crispus (assembly GCF_030463565.1). Classification (NCBI taxonomy): domain Eukaryota; kingdom Metazoa; phylum Chordata; class Aves; order Pelecaniformes; family Pelecanidae; genus Pelecanus; species Pelecanus crispus. The sequence continues at coordinate 116,885,150 of NC_134643.1, read as the reverse complement.
GAATAAGTGAGAGGAACAACTCTGCAGACACCAAGGTCGGTGAAGAAAGAGGGGGAGGAGGTGCTCCAGGCACAAAAGCAGAGATTCCCCTGCAGCCCGTGGTGAAGATCATGGTGAGGCAGGCTGTGCCCCTGCAGCCCATGGGGGTCCACAGTGGAGCAGATACCCACCTGCAGCCCGGGGAGGACCCCATGTCAGAGCAGGTGGATGCACCTGAAAGAGGCTGTGACCCTGTGGGAGGCCCACACCAGAGCAGGCTCCTGGCAGGACCTGTGGACCCGTGGAGAGAGAGGAGCCCACGCTGGAGCAGGTTTGCTGGCAGGACTTGTGAACCCATGGGGGACTCATGCTGGAGCAGTCTGCTTCTGAAGGACTGCACCCTATGGAAGGGACCCGTGCTGGAGCAGTTTGTGGAGGACTGTCTCCTGTGGCAGGGAACCCATGCTGGAGCAGGGGAAGAGTGTGAGGAGCCCTCCCCTGAGGATGAAGGAGCTGAAGAGACAATGTGTCATGAACTGACTGCAACCTCCATTCCCCATCCCCCTGCGCTGCTCGGGTGGAGGAGGTAGAGAAATTGGGAGTGAAGCTGAGCCTGGGAAGAAGGGACAGGTGAAGTGAAGGTGTGTTAAGATTTGGTTTTATTTCTTGTTACCCTACTCAGTTTTGATTGGTGATAAATTAAACTGATTTTCCCCAAGTTGAGTTTGTTTTGTCCATGAAGGTAATTGCTGAGTGATCTCCCTGTCCTTATCTCAACCCATGAGCTTTTTCATTCTATTTTCTCTCCCCTGTCCAGTTGAGAAGGGGAGTGATAGAGCAGCGTTGGTGGGCACTTGGCATCCAGCCAGGGTCAACCCACCACAAATAGACAATTTGCTATCCACAAAATACCCCTCTTCCTTTGAATGTGATGTAGAGTTCAGTCCTAAAGATCTCAAGGGGGTTTATTAGCTTGGACTAGCACCTCACCAGTTATGTTTACAAGGCTTCAGTTTGTCTCAGAGGCAGAGCAGACTTGCATTTCTTTAATGTATAGATGGACCATATTATGGTCTCCTTTGCAAAACTCTGTCAAGACAGAACCATAGATGATCACTGATTCCATGACATCTCTGAATTTTAAGAGCAACATTTACATTTGTGTATGTGGGAAAGATAAATACTGAGGTTTTGTAAGTTGATCTTCTGGTGCTCAGAACTTACTAAGGTAGAAGTCTAATTTTAGCCAAACTGAAACCCTTTGACAATCTGCACTTGATAAAGTCTAGAAGTAATTAGTAGATGAAGGAATTAATTTCAGCTCACAGCCACTATTTAATTTTGTGAGCCCATGCTGTTTTACTGTCATCACTTCTGACTTAGCAGGAGAAAGGCCTCAGGTAGATGTAGACATAGAAAATACAGAAATCTGTACTGTAAACTGAATTAGATATGTGACTATAATGACTACTTTCTGTCTTTTTTCTCAAACACAAAGACTAGCTCTGTCTGACTCTGTGGTAACCATGAATAACCATAGGAAAAGTTAAAAGCTTCCAATTCCAGTAATTGTCTAGGTCTATTTTTCTTCATGGGGAAAAGCACTGAATTATATTTCTCATTAAAAAATGAAGAAATGAAGGAAATTTGACTTCTTATCATATTTTGAGGTATTCTGGTGGAATGCAAAATGATCCAAATCTCACTATGTGGCCATTGCAACTTAAAATGTTAATATTTATTAATGGATATTCTATTTTTTGAAGTATAACATATTAACCACACAAAGTCAGTATTATAACAGATCAATATGTATTATTTTGAAAGCAGAGTGTTTTGTAAGTACACATATTCTCAGTCAAGATGGCTCAGCTGGAAGATAGTTACTTAATAACTCTGGCTTGTGCCACTACACCTCAAATAATGAATATCTGAAGATGAAAGCTCACAAAGACCAGACTAGAGACCAGCCTGCTACTGAAGTATGAATGCTAAAACCTAAAAATGTGAAACATTTTTCATAGAACCATAGAACATCCTGAGCTGGAAGGGACACATGATGATCAAGTCCAACTCCTAACTCCACACAGGGCAAACTACAAGTTAAACCATATATCTTAGAGTGTTTTCCAAATGCTGCTTGAACACTGACAGGTGTGGGGCCATGACCACATCCCTGGGAAGCCTGTTCCAGTGCTTGACCACCCTCTCAGTGAGGAACTTTTTCCTAATAGGCAAACTGAACATCCCCTGGTGCAGATTTAAGCTATTCCTTTGTGTCCTGTCACTGGACATGAAATAGGGAAGAGATCAGCACCTCTCTCCACTCCCCTCATAAGGAAGCTGGAGACAGCAATCAGGTCACCCCTTAGTCTCCTCTTCTCTAAGCTGAACAAACCTAGTATCCTCAGTTTCTTCTCATAAGTCATGCCCTCCAGTCCTTTCACTATTGTTGTCGCTGTTCTTTGGACTCATTCTAGTATTTTTATATCCATCTTACATTGTGGAGCCCAAAACTGCACAGAGTACTCGAGGTGAGGCTCCTCCACCAGTGACAAATATCATGGGACAGTCACTTCTTTCAACTGGTTAGCTATACTGTGCTTAATGCACCCTAGGATATGCTTGGTCCTTTTTGGCCAGCAGGGCACATTGTTGACTCATATTGAGCTTACCATCAACCAAAACGCCCAGATCACTTTCTGCAGGGCTGCACTCCAACCTCTTGTCCCCCAGTCTTGCCATACATCCAGGATTATACCACCTCATCCTGCATTTGTTCTTGTTAGATTTCATACGGTTGGTGATTGCCCAGCTGTAATCTATCAAAATTTGGCAGCAAAAATGTTATCATGGACTTCCGGAGGGCAGACTTTGGCCTGTTCAGGATGCTGGTTGGGAAAGTCCCATGGGACACAGTCCTGAAGGGCAAAGGGGTCCAGGAAGTCTGGGCCTTCTTCAAGAAGGAAGTCTTAAGGGCACAGGAGTGGGCTGTCCCCATGTGCCATAAGATGAACTGGTGGGGAAGACAACCGGCCTGGCTGAACAGGGAGCTTTTGCTGGGACTCAGGGAAAAAAGGAGAGTCTACCACCTTTGGAAGAAGGGGTGGGCAACTCAGAAAGAGTACAGGGATCTTGTTAGGTCCTGCAGGGAGGAAATTAGAAAAGCAAGAGTCCAGCTAGAACTTAATCTTGCCACTGTTGTAAGAGATAATAAAAAATGTTTTTACAAATACATTAACAATAAAAGGAGAGCCAAGGAGAATCTCCATCCTTTGCTGGATGTGGCAGGGAACATAGTCACCAAGGACAAGGAAAAGGCTGAGGTACTTAATGCCTTCTTTTCCTCCGTGTTTAATAGCCAGACCAGTCATCCCCAGGATACTCAGACCCTTGAGCTGGAAGACAGGGATGGGGAGCAGAATGGAGCTCTCATAGTCCAGCAGGAAGCAGTTAATGACCGGCTATGCCACCTGGACACTCACAAGTCTATGAGGCCGGATGGGATCCACCCGAGAGTATTGAGGGAGCTGGCAGAGGAGCTCACCAAGCCACTTTCCATCATCTATCAGCAGTCCTGGTTAACAGGGGAGGTCCCTGATGACTGGAGGCTTGCCAATGTGACACCCATCTACAAGAAGGGCCGGAAGGAGGACCCAGGGAACTACAGGCCTGTCAGCCTGACCTCAGTGCCGGGAAACATTATGGAGCGGTTCATCTTGAGTGCGCTCAACAGGCATGTGCAGGTCAACCAGGGGATCAGGCCCAGCCAGCATGGGTTCGTGAAAGGCAGGCAGGTCCCTCCTGACCAACCTGATCTCCTTCTATGACCTGGTGACCCACCTGGTAGATGATGGAAAGGCTGTGGATGTCATTGACCTGGACTTCAATAAAGCCTTTGACACCACCTCCCATAGCATTCTCCTTAGGAAGCTGGCAGTTCATGGCTTGGACGGGCGTAGTCTTCGCTGGGTAAAAAACTGGTTGGGTGGCCGAGCCCAGACAGTTGTGGTGAATGGAGTTAAGTCCAGTTGGCAGCTGGTCATGAGCAGTGTTCCCCAGGGCTCTGTTTTGAGGCCAGCCTTGCTTAATATTTTTATCAATGATCTAGATGAGGGGATTGAGTGCACCCTCAGTAAGTTTGCACATGACACCAAGTTGGGTGGGAGTGTCGATCTGCTGGAGGGTAGGATGGCCCTGTAGAGGGATATGGACAGGCTGGATCAATGGGCCAAGGCCAACTGTATGAGGTTCAACAAGGCCAAGAGCCAAGTCCTGCACTTGGGTCACAACAACCCCATGCAACGCTACAGGCTTGGGGAAGAGTGGCTGGAAAGCTGCCTGGCTGAAAAGGACCTGGGGGTGTTGGTAGACAGCCAGCTGAACATGAGCCAGCAGTGTGCCCAGGTGGCCAAGAAGGCCAACAGCATCCTGGCTTGGATCAGCAATAGTGTGGCCAGCAGGAGCAGGGAGGTGATTGTCCCCCTGTACTTGACATTGGTGAGGTCGCACCTGGAATACTGTGTCCAGTTTTGGGCCCCTCAATACAAGAAGGACATTGAGTTGCTGGAGCGTGTCCAGAGAAGGGCAAGGAAGCTGGTGAATGGTCTGGAGCACAGGCCTTATGAGGAGCAACTGTGGGAACTGGGGTTGTTTAGCCTGGAGAAGAGGAGGCTGAGGGGAGACCTTATCGCTCTCTACAACTACCTGAAAGGAGGTTTTAGCGAGGTTGGTGTTGGTCTCTTCTCCCAAGTAGATAACAATAGAACAAGAGGAAATAGCCTCAAGTTGCATCAGGGGAGGTTTAGGTTGGATATTAGGAAAAACTTCTTCATGGAAAGGGTGGTCAAGCATTGGAAGAGGCTGCCCAGAGAGGTGGTGGAGTCACCATCCCTGGAGGTTCTCAAAAAAACAGGTAGACATGGCACTTTGTGACACGGTTTAGTGGGCATGGTGGTGTTGGGTTGATGGTTCGACTGATGATCTTAGAGATCCTTTCCAGCCTTAATGTTTCCTAGTTTTCACTTTCATTAAAAAATAATCCAGCCACCAAGCCAGGAAACATGAAATTATTACTCTCCCCTTAATTGGTTTAGTGGTGGACTTGGTAGTGTTAGGTTAATGGTTGGACTGGATGATCTTAAAGGTCTTTTCTAAACTCGATTCTATGATTCTAAAATCTCTCTGTAAGGACTCTCTACCCTTGAGGGGTTCAATGGCTCCTCCTAATTCAGTGTAATTGGGAAATTTCCTTAGTGTGCACTCAACTCTTGTGTCCAGGCATTGATGAAAACATTGAAGATATTTTCTTTTGCCTTTATGAAAGTACACAGTACTATTTTGTCTTCAATGTGTCCATTCCTCGTATTTTGCTTGCTTGACTCTAGCTCCCAGACCTCCCCCTCCAAAAAAAAAAAGTCAAAATCCTAGATTCAAATATATCTTGACTTTGAGAAAGTTCAGATTCATATTTGAACTGAGATTTATGTCACAGTGTGTGCTTCATCCCAGTTTGAAGGAAAAAAAGTAATGTGGTTCTTAAAGAACCACATTATTAGTGAGCTGCAAAGGGAGAGCTGGCCAGAAGACACAGTAGAGTGAGACTTTGGAAGGGGTGGGAATAAAGTAAAAGAGAAAAGAGTTATTTTTCCTTTTTATTCCTTTTTATTAGATCATGTTTGTTACAGCTGGGACCCATACTCTCTGCTCCCCTCAGAAAGGGACCTCTGGAGATCATCTAGTCCAAATCGCCTGCTCAAACAGGGTCAGCCAGACCAGGTTGTCCAGGACTGTGTCCAGTTGGGTAAATAAGATAATACTTAACTGTAAATTGATTATGGATCAACATCATCACATCTAGGCATTATTTTTTCTGAACATCCTAAATGGATAATGATTATGAATGTACAATTATACATTTCTCCTGAAGTCAATCTAAAGCAGATAGGTTGCAATTACTAGTTTACTTCATTTTGCACATAATGAAAATAAAGCCACTTACTATACAGATACAATACATAGGTTCCTATTCTCCCCCCCATCCCACTGTGGGGGGAGTGGATGAGCAGCTGAGTGGGGCTTAGCTGCCTGCCGGGGTTAACATGCAACAGAACCATGTATGGTACATGTGTAAGTATGTGCAAGTACTATTGCAACTACTATTGCAATCAAACCTTATCTTCTTTCAGGCGTACAAGAAATGAAAATTATTCAGCAGGATCTGATTTGGCCAAGGTTGTGGCAAACTACATTCAATTACCTGCTTTATGACAGTTGGTCTACATGATGCTGCACTAGTCATCAGGAGCTTTAGTGAAAATGTTTCTCAAAGGCTGTAATAAGGATAAAAAGTTGCTATTGCAAAGATGTTCCAAGAAAACAGTGGTACCCAAACTCTCATTTATGTGAGCTAATCGGTGAGATGCAAGCAATAAGGTATGCAATTGCCACAGTACAACCCGGTGCCTGAGTCAAAAATCCTTACTGAGACACAAACTGTAGTAACTAAAACAATATTTATGTACTTAAAGAGCTCCCAGGTGAGCTTCTAGGTAGATCTGCTGTATATACTTTTGGGTATATATGTGCCCAAAGACTTCTCAACTTCTTAACTTTAAAGAGCAATGATAGCACATTTTTAGTGATTCTCACCGCTTCCCTTGCATTTGTTTTTTTCCAGTTGCTCTGCAACTTTCTTTCTCCTTTTCTTTTTAAAGTGATTATTTTCCAATTCTCCCCCAATTTTCCATTGCCTTGCAGTTTCTCCTGTTTTCCCTCAATTGATTTGTCCCCCATTTTTTTTGCCAGCCTCAAGACTTTACAAATTATAGATGGCTGTTCATTTTCTCCCTCACCAATTATACCCCAGCAGATGTCTGTAAAAGAAAAATTACAAGTTAGTCACTTCCCTGTCTGTATTGAACTGTGGGCAAAAGACTGAACTTGGTGCAGGGAGGAACTGACTAATCAGCCTTCCTTTACAGCCAGATTCATGTTTAAAAGAATTCAGAAAAATGAATCATTCCCAAAGCTGATAATACATTGCTTTGCACCTTGGGGGAAGTCATTTCAGGCTCTGGCAGATGAGCCCTGGCATCAGCAATTTAAGACAAAATTGTGCCCAACTCTCTGCCCACCCACAGATTAACCTTCTGTAGCAGTGTGCAGAGGTGGTGTGTCACCATGCTTTACTGCTCCCACTCATTAGCCAGCTGCTCAGGCTAAGTGAGACTCGAGCCAGGGGAACAGAACAGCTAAAATGTGAATACACTGTTCTTTCCCCATTGTAGATGGAATTTTTGTGCCTATATTCCTTCTTTAAATTGTGATTATAACCTGGAACAGCTGAAACTTTTGGTGAGAGTTGAGACACAAGCACATTTCTGTACACTTGGACACAATAAGGTCTTAAACCTTTACATCTTTTGGTTAATTAAGATCCATTTAAGTTCATACTAATGCTCAAAACACACAGCAGAGGAGCTATTGATGATCTGTGAGGAAGCAATGGAGAACAATCTGAGAGGAAGAAGTGATTTGTGAAGTTGTAAAGGAAATAATATCATTTCAATGATCTCCCTTTTTATCAGACATATGTAGGTCTGCATATATATTACATGAGTTCTCTAAGGTAATTGCTAATGACTTGAGGATCTCCTTAGCCATCCAGTTTATCACTCCAGATGATCTGAAAACATCTAATTCATATAAGTACACTCTAATCTGTTCATGTAAACTGATGCTGAATTTCTGTCATCCTTCTTAATCTCCACTATTTTATATGAAGTAAATGAAGAAAACTTATACATTGGCCAAGTTGATTTCTTTTTATTCCTTCTATCTTTTCTTAATTGAATTAGTTACATTTGAACCTTCCGGAACTGGCATTTCCTTGAGGGAACATCATCACTGTTATCATCTTCTTCACTATTATTTTGTCTTGGAGCGGCTTCCCACAAGAGCTCAACAGCCATTTGTCCAACACAAGTGAAGTAAATTTTCCTAAATCCATTATTTTATTTTTTGTTCATTCTCCTTGGTGTCCTAGAAGTTTGAAGTCTATCACCTCGTGGCCATCCTCACTCAAGTTACCTTCTATTCAGCATTATTAAAGATCCCTCCATGGTAGATGAGAAACACATCTAGAACTCTCGTGTTTCTTTTTTTCTACTTTTCCTATAACCAAGCAGGAGTTCACAAGACATCTGGCTCATTTTAGACATGTCAGAGTTTTTGAGATATCTATATGAGGCTGGAGATATGATTTGAGACCAGTGGACTATTCTCATCCTTTTGGAGGGGCAGCAAGAGGTCCTTCTCTACAGTACCTAAAATACTAAATTCAATGTCCATGATTAGGCACTGAATTCCATCCTCCAGCATCTGCCTCCAAACAGATGTTTTGATTCACCTTTACATTGAAGCCTGTGCTCTGAATGACTTTGCATTTGTGCATGAAAAGCCCCATCCATCTGATACCTAAGGTTGGCAATGTTGGTTATTAAATATTTTCAGTCTCCCTCTGCGACGGACCTGAGAACAAGTGTATACATCTCTGATGTCTGAAGCAGGAGCTATTTCTTTATTCCTTCCTCCTTCCTGAGCCAGACATTCCTCTTCATATTAATATTCCTTTTCTGAATTAACCTATTCTGTCTCCATTATACAAATTTATACTTCAAGTCATGAATTAAAATTTCAAGATCCTCCTTCACCTTCCTATATTTGTATGCTATCTGGAAGACACAGAAGACTAACACAAACACATATGCAGTTTGATAAGACAGGATAAAATTAGAACTGCTTTTCTTCAGTTTTTTCCATGACCTTGTATTTTCTGGAGATAAATACCTTTACTTTTGTGTATTGTCTACTGTTGTTTTATGTATAAAGTAGGGCTATTCCAAACGGACTTTATTCCTTATGAAAGAAACAAATCTAGTTTCCTTTGCTGGAAGTTTCTCTTCTTGAAATTTCTTTCCGCTACCTCTGCTTTAGATCAAAGATTCTTAAGGGCATAGACACATGGACATTTATAGTAATGAATATAAGTTAGTAAACAGTTTGAACTATAAGGAATTGCAACTTATTAGTAATGATTTGCTAACAACTTTAACATTCTGTCTCACTGCACCATTTAAACTATACATGTTCGAAAACAAATAAATCAGTTGCAAAAAGAAAAAGAAGGGTTGCTTTGAAAACAAAAGAGTGTTTTTTTTCTTACAGGTATCTCATATGAGAATGAAAATATTTACTTGCATAAACAGTAATGCTGGATACCTACCATAAACATTTATCAGAGAGAAGACTGTGCTCACTCATGTTGTGAGGCTTAGGATAGATCACCATGGGCTGTCCTCAGAGTCTACAATTCACCTTCATAGCAGAAGTAATTCTTTCATATGGAATTGGGACAAAACTCAGTTTGTTAACAGGAATGGCAACAAATGACCTTGTGAGTCACTTTTGTTTATTACATTTCAGTATCACTGAGGAAACCACCTGATGCATACTAAAAGAAAAATTGTTAGGAATCTGCATGATACAAATAGGAGTACACTGACAGGACTAAATTAAGGAGTCACTCTGCACAGAAAAAATTAAAAAAAAGGGGCATGCCCCTGTAAACAACCTTTTAAAACAGTTCAGTTTCATTGGAATTTATTACTTTCCATGCTGTAGAAAACTGCTTTTAACTTCTGAATCTGTTTTAAATTCTGAAATTTTTAATTGGCTCTGTCTTTGATACAATAAAGTTATTACCCATAAAATCTAAGATTTCTGAAGAATCAAGGAGTCACATTAGAATGCTTTCCTTTCTTCTTTCAAGAATTATTAGAAGATGTCTCCTATACTATTCCCTGAACATTATATACTTTCTCTTCCTCCTTATTTTCATTATTTTTTTCCTTATTATTTTCCTCTTTTCTTTCCTTATTTCCTTATTTTTTTCCTTATTGTGGAAGAACTCCACAGTCAAGCCCAAGATTTGTGCCTCTCTCACCTTTTCTTAGTAGGGTTTGCAGGGAATAATGGAATAAGTAAAGGAGAAAACAACAAACACAAGCCAGAAGAATCCTCCTCATCTCGAATACCACAGAAAGAGACATGTCATGGGTCAGAATAAAAGTAATTTTTTTTCTGAAATCAAAAGTCTAAGACTTACCACAGAACTAAGATGAACTGAGATCATACCCATTCCTTACATTATGATCAATAATCCCGTGAAAAATTAATTTGATGGATTGCTTGCATTTAAAAGACTACCTTTCATACCTATCACACACTAATAGAATATCTTCACAGAGTCACCACACTTTTTCTCCTCAGTGATATCTGAAGAGGTGCCAGTTTCTGCCTTCTCAGTTAATCAGCTATCACAGAAACAGATATTTCAAGTTAAAATCTTTGTTTTCTGGAAAATTACACATTCTGTTAGCACATAAACAAATTGTAAGACAATTATTGATCCAGCTCAACTCTTCCTGAAGCCTCCAAAGGAACCACATAATTTTCTTCTGTATCTGACCACATGTAAATATTTGGAATTTCTGTCTCAGCTTATTGTAGGCTATTGTGCTCTTTCCAGACTTGCTCCCAGTGATTGTCCTTTTCTCTGGTCACTGCAGAAAACCAAATTTTTTTCAGTTCCTAGTCTGAAATCTGCACTTTTCTTTCCTTTGGTCCCATGACCATATCTGATTGTGCTGATGCCAGGCAGCATAAAGACAGCACTTAGCTGATTGCATCCATATCCATCCCTTCAGGTTTGGAGCAGGGCTGGCAGCTTATGAAGGATCACAGCCACTCTCATCAAGTGAGAGAATATGTATTAACAAGATAGAGCTTGCTCAATCTCAAAATGTAGAAATGAATTTAAATTAAAGTCTGGAGATATAAAAGCACAGGCAATCTGAGCCAGGCAGAATATGATCCTTACATAAATACCTCAAATTTCAAAATTTTCAACTCTGCTTAATCTTGAGTAAGATCTAGAGTCTATCAAGATAGCCCTTGCTAAATAGTAATCGTTATTTATTCTAATAAACTGTGAACCAATGTTAACTTTTCCTAGATAGGACACAAGATAAGACCACAAAACTTATTTGTGGGCTTTGCATATAGCAGGAGTTTAGCTTGGCTCTTCAGAAAGTGAATGAAAGCAGGGATCCAATCCGTCAGTCACATGAATATTCCACAAGACTTTTGCATCCTTTAACAGATGTGTCATTGAGAACTTGTGCAAAATGATAGGGTATAGCTATAAAAAGAAACAGCAATACAAAAATGTATTGAATGTAGTGTTAAAATAATTTACATCCCAAAGGAAGAACAATCTTCATGACAATAACCATCCCAGAAATTTGAACTTAACTTGCACTTATTCTGCCTCTACTTCTACAGATTCCTGGGAATCAGCTAACTTAGCAGAGGGGAATCAAAAGTAGCCACAGTATATGCCTTTTACTGTGCATATGTAAATCATTCTAACCTTAATGGAGATTCTGCAGACACACCATCAAGAATATATAGTGTCTTATGCCAGAAGGCTTGGAGCAAAACGTAAGTGCATTAGTAAAATGTACAGACAGTAAAATAACCCAATTAATTACAAAGTTCATCTTAACTGGAATCAATTAATAACAATCATAACATAAAAAAGAGACAGAACTAAAGCCACCCTAAAGTCACACATTAAAAAAATAATAATAAGGATGAATATAAGCTTCGAGATAATAAAGAAAATAAAAATTAACTGAAATTGTGAGACAATAACTGTATTCATAAATTGTTGCCCATGGGCAATCGATGAAGGCTTAGATCTGTGGATGGTCACAAAATAATATTAACTACAAAACTTACTGACTTCATCAGTTTCCTGTGACTATGTTAGTTGTTGAGAAAGTCTGAGGGCTAAGGCTTGCAAATTGGTCTAGAAGTTGTTTAGTGGTGACTTAGGGAGAAGCTCCAAAACTGATAATGCATTTTGCTGTCTGGTTGAAAACATATCACTGACCTTTAAATTAAAAGCTATGTGAAGACAAAGACCAGCTGACTGCTAACACAGCCATTTTTCCTTCTTAATAGGTCACTTAGATCTTCTACGAGAGAGCTTCTTAGGGTTGAAATGAACTTTAAATAATGGAAAGTCCTATATTCACTTAGTCTACTCAGATTTAAGTATTGGGATTTCTCCCAAGATCAGTGTATTATTCGCTCCTTTCCTCTGACATACTATAAACTTCTCCCAGCATGTAATGTTCACTAAAATATGTCCTAGAATTTCCTTAACTAAACTAAGGGACTGGGGACATAGATTTTTGCTTTCTTAGTGGGTCATGAGAAGCAAATATATAGTTTTTCTTATCTTGGAAAACATTGTTTCATTTCTTCTTAAACATCTCAAAGATCTCTACATCAAAAAAACCCACCAAAAAAATCGCCTCCAAAAAACCCTCAAATCTCTGGCAAAATATACTAAAGTCTGTCATCACAAAAAGGCCAGCCCTGTGATTCTAGTTTTTAGCATCCTTTCCTAAGTATTGTATCTTCTGCAGCAATTTCCCTCTTTATGCAAACCTTAAGGCTTTATACATCTCTATACTTCTCTTTATTCCATTAATAGCTGAATATTTTCATCTGTGCTACAATGGGTTCTATAAGCTCAAGCATGCGATGATGTTCATGCGTTTGCTACAGTGGAGTATGTTTTAAGTCTGTTCTGATTTGACTGAATTTTTAAGAATTTACAAATCTCAATGGGACATGAAATAACTTTAAAAAAACCCCCATCTTAAATCAGAAAAATGAACATGCACTGGTCCTTATGTCACCCAGTAGGACTTCAGTGAATGTGGTGTACATGTATGAAATAAAGTAGATTTTTTTTTTTTCTTGCTAGTAGTTGAGAGATTGTCAGGGAAAAGAATTTTTTATAAAATTTACAGTGCTTAAAAGTATTCACACATAAAAAAAAAACAACAACCAACCAACCCAAAAAAACCCCAACCTTTCAGGCAAACCTGAGTCTAGAACATTAATAAAAAGTGAGCTATAAATTTGATAACAGTTCTTGAAGTTCATCATATCTTTGTCTAGTTATTTACAATTTAGCAAACCACTAAATGAAAAGCTCTCACTGCAGCGTCTTAGAGATCTATTGAAAAGTAGTGATTTTATCTTCACAGTTAAATGCTTTCTAAATGGCACTGACATCTTGTTGCAGCTAAACACCAAATTAAGCAGGGGTGGTGGTGGTAGAAGGGAGCAAAAGCAAAAAAGCTCAAACTCTCAACCCATTATTGTAATCTAGATGCATCTGAGTCCAGCATTTACAAAGAATCTTTGACTGCTCTAATAGAAGCATTCCTAACTGAGGGCTGCAAGGGGCAATTGCCTTTTTTATATCATTGTAACCAGTATTACAAGAAAAAGAAGAAAAGTTAGATAGTAAGATATATACAGAAATCACAACTTGGAAATAAATCTTCTGCACCTAGCCATAGAGTGCTCAGAAATTTCACTTGAACACCAAATTCGCTTGCCTTTATGGTAGAAGTGGAATTTCTGCTATTTTATCCTGTTCCTGAATATTCTGGAAAAAGTTTCATGTGATGACATTATTTGTAAGCTATGCCACAAAAATCACCTTATAAGCCGCATTTCTGACAATATTTATATGTAACCCTCTGTCTGGGAATTTATCCTTAACCTAGCATATTATTTATATAGCACCAATAGCCTGCAGGATTTATTACAGGCATGCAGGAAGACATATGGGTAGAATCTTCTCTCATTTATACTAGCATAAATCAGAACTAATACTACTGAAGTCACTGGTGTTCCATTTTTTAAAGGTGGACTAACAATGCTCAGAACCAACCCCAAACTTACCAGTAAGTTTTCTATCTTAATGGGATCATGTCAGGCAGGTTTTAATTCCATTGTCCAAACTCATCCTTTTATCCAGCCTTAGTAAGAGTTATTTAAACCTTTTAAACAGCAGCAAGGCTTTGTGCCATTGTCTTGCCATCTTTGACTCAGCCATTATCCAAATTTCTCCCTTGAAGCCATACTTATGTCATTGGAGTAGTGCCAAATAGTATTCATTTTGTCATTTTTTGAATTTAGGGACAATATTTAAAAACCTTGAAATATTTATGGCACTTGCACATTACTTAGTACAGCAGTTTGGATGTAGTCGCATCTGTTCAGAACTTTAGATGCTCAAGGACATTTGGAAACTGAAAAGCTGCTATTGTGAGAGCATTTGGTAGCTTGTAGTAGGTTAATAATGTACTGCTATGCATAGCTGCTTGCTAACACCTTTGATTGATAGCTATAGGGAACATGGACCTTTCAAGAGCTTCAGTTTAGAAAAGGTTAATATAAATTTATCAATATTTATCAAACTTTTTAAAAACTAAAATGGCATATAAGCTCAGTCTATCAATTCTTTCTTTGAAACTATGAAGTCTCTGTCCTGTAAAGCATTTTCTGTGCCTATGTGTTACTCGGGAAGTAATTATAGTTACTTGGTCAACAGGGAGACTTGAAGCATTGACTTGTACTAACCAGAAAGTGAACAGGTGCTCTTCACACCTCCAAACGTAACTCTCATGGGGCAATTCATTTCTGATCTACTTTACCCTGTTCTGTCATTTTTTTCCCAAATGAATCAAACCACAAAACAGCTTTAGTGAAGGAAACCTAAGACAAAGTGTCTACAACCTATTTCACTGGCTACTAAAACTGCAAGGTGACAGGATCTGGCCTCAGAGGTTTATTGCATTTTAAGGCTACACATTTCTTATAGTGACCAAAAGGTGTAAACTACTTTTTTCAGAAATTCTTTGTTAAGGAAGGGGGGGGGGGAGAAATAAATTCCCCTTTCTACTTCAAAAAAACAGGTAAAAGCCAGACAAATCCTGAGCTGTTTAGCTGCTGTTCTTGTGCTTTCTGAAAGGAGGAAAAGAAAGGATAATGTTAGTAGCAGTATTTCAAGAAGACCTCATTCAGATTTTTTGAGCTCTCATTGTGTAGGCATCTATGAGTTGCATTCATTATATTGATAAATGCATACATGTAAAGATGGAATGGACTCTTCATCTTAACAGCTAGCTTGTTGCTTATGGATCTACTGACTGAACAGCAGTAGTGAGTGCTGAATGAGTGGATGTAATTGGAGACTGAACAGAGTGGGCAGGAAAAGGCCACTTGTTTTCCTAGAGCCCCACTGACCCCAATGGAGTTTTGATCTGCTTCTGTAGTGAATCTTCACACAAGAAATAACAAGTTCTTAGTTTTTGTGACAGTAAGAATTGAAATAAAACAGGATTCATTTTATAATTGCAAGATGAAAATCCTACATATGCTTAGATAACTTATGGAACAGGACATAGAAATGAGAAACATATTTAAAACAAATTAATCTGTTTAGAGGTGATTGTCTTATATAACTACCACATTTTGCACACCTCCATGTCTGGAATTTATGCAAATTATTTCAGGAAACAATTTGCATAATTGAGTAATTTGCATATGCTCACCTTAAGCAAAAGGATAGATTTCTTGCAGGAGGATGTGTCAGCCTATTTGACAGCTTGGGTGAATGAAGCCTACAGGCTAGCAACACAGTATGCTTGTGTTCATTGTGCCTTCCACCATTTCTCATTATATTTATAATAGTGAAAACTGGAATAGCAAAGAGCTGTGAACTAGAAAACACAGGGAATCTGAAAATCTATTTTCATTTTTTGTTCCCTCTCTGTGTTAATTGTAGGCGCTGCTTTTTCACACTCCTTAAATGTTCTCTCTTCCTCTTACTTGTCCTTATCAACAGTTGTCACCCTGTTCTTCACAATTTGCTTTTCATACACAATACTAGTTAGTCAGCAAAATCATGCTAACAAGCATGCTGACACGGATTGTTAAATATTTGAAGCATGTAGAGCAGCCCTTCTTCTTCACACTAGGAACAAAATTTACCCCTCACAGAGGATCCAGGAAATGGCCTTGCATTACTTTTGGTGCTCATATTTAAAAGGTACTTGCAGCAAACCTAGACATTGTGTTGGCCTTCAGCATAGGTATGAAGTCTTACCTTAGTTTTACATTAGAATTTCATGCCCTTGGTGAAAATGAAATAAGCATTATCCTTGGTGTAATAGTGGGCATGAGCTTCTAGCCATAGATCCACCCCTTGAATTCTTGTTTTCAGATACCAGTATTTGAGCTATAAGCCATTAGCTTTTCACTGAGTTTAGAATAAAACTTGAGATTGCTGCTCCCTTGCAAGTATGGAGGGATGCAGGCTGCTTGTGGAGTCTTTTCTTCATGCCACTTCTAAAAAAGCCTACGGATAGGAAAAAAAAAAAAATCCCATGATTCCTTGTCATTCTACTTATCCAACAGAAATCCTTGGGAGGATCTTGCACAAAAGTGTGTGTAGATGCATTGGAAAATATTTATACTGACCTGAGGATTCATTTTACTGAATTACATTGGGATGCTTTCACTGGTATTGTCAATAAAACTGACAGAACAAAACATCAAAACCTCTAACATGGCAGGAGGTTCAAACACAAATTATTAGATGCATTTCACTGTTACTTGTACAGCTGGATCAGTAACATTTTGTAGCCATTTGGATTTTGGCCAGAAATTACTAAGCTTCTGAACCTTGAAATTTCATAAATAACAGAAAAGGAAGTTGCTAGTCTTTTTTTTTTTTTTTTTTTTGTGAGATTCCAGCTGTGCTACTAGTGAGAAGAATTATCACAAAACTAAGAACTGTGATGCAAGTATTCCTACAGGTAAACATTTAAATCCCAGTGTCGCAGAATGGAAATCTAAACGTCAGTGTCTACCTTTATATGCTCCAACCTTATTGTTTCTTTTTATAGTCATACATACCAAATCTAGGAAGTCCCTGCTGCCTTTTTCAAAAGTCTAACAATGTCACCAGAAATATTTACACTTTGGCTTTTCTGGACTCTTTCCTAGGAAATCATCTTGAAAGTTGGCAAATACATATATATATGTATTTAAAAAAAAAAAGAAAAAAGAAAAAAACATTATCTCTACTTCTGATGATTCTAAAGCATATGCCTTGAAAATGTGTTTTGATGAGTTATGTCAGAGACAACACATTGAGAGAAACAACTTCCTGCCTGAATACAGAGTTCAGAGTACTTTAATTTTTTACACTATAAATCTTGCTATTTTTTAAAATTCTGTAGAAATGCACTGATCTTTTTCTGGTGAAGCTCACTTCCTTAAAAAAGTAACAAGAGAGCAAGAAACACAGAAAAAACCCACCATTTTTGCTCTGTGCCTATAAATAAACTTTCAGAGCCAATGATAGTTTTGGAAAGAAGTATGTGAACCACAATTCTTTTGTTTTATTTAATTCCAACTAATACCATTCCCGCTACTGGAGCATGTACTCAGCTTTAAACACACACCTCTACCAATGATCAAAGACAGGATACTAGTTAAGTTGTGTTCCCCATCTGTATGGAATCAATAAAACAATTCCTATACTGCGGGAAGTTCTGCAACATGACACTAACATGTCTCTGAGAACAAAGTTATCCCATACATGACAGCTCTTTCCCAGATTAGAAAACTGTTCCCTGACAAATGAATCATTAGCCACTGTCAACAAACTGGAAGTTTCCTCAACAGCAGCAAGGCCAGGGTGAGGATGAACTGCAAGATGTCTGTCCCTATAAAAATATTGACTTATGCTGCTGTGCAAAGCAAAGGACAGCAGACAGGCAAGAATACACAATGCCAAAATACACAGTGCATGCCTACAGTCATTCTTAAGAACTTCAACCAGCTGTAGAAAAGTAAGCTACAACCTACTCCTCCCAAAAAAGAGACCTTTAAAATTTTTCCAAGTTTTAATCTTGACAATTGTTAGTAATAATGGTGATATATAGAATATTTCTGCCTAAGAATGCCCAACTTTTTTCTGAGACTGGGCAAACAACTTCAAAGAGCTTTCGTCCAGGGACTTTTGGGCTTTGTCTTAACTTGGATGAGATTAAAGACAGAGTCCAAATTGAAACTACTAAGAACAAGCAGTTATCTTGGAAGTTCAAGATGAATTTGGCTGAGGTAGAAAAGGAATGTTATCTGGGAGATAGCTAATTAAGATGTGGAATAAGTAATTAAGTGTTTCTTCTGGCCTGACCTAGAATAAAATGTTTCCTACTGGAAAATCATAGTTAATTTAGGTGAAACAGAGGTCGCCTGTTTAAAATACTTAAATCAGTGAATTTTGAATGTATTCTTCTTTTATCCACCCTTTAGATTTCTAATATTACATCCAAATCAAGATATATGGCTGTCTTCATTCTGTAATGATTTCAAAGTGAAATGGAAGTGCTACAGAAACTTAAAAGTTAAGTCCTAAAATAATTTGATGAGATAGACATGATGAGAGGACTCAGATAACAGTATCTGTTGAAAGATTCTTAAACCAAATAATTACATTAAAAATATTAGCCTTGCAACCAGCTGTGTAACACAGACTTGAAGGTACCCAGTTGAGTAACTAAAATGGGAACAGACCTCAACACAGGCAGTCTTCTCAGCAGCTAGATAAGAAAATGGGCTTGACTCAGGCCTGCTTTCATAAACTACCATAGGACACCAGTGTGCACTGATAGCATGCCTTCTGGCGATCCCCTCAGCCTGGCAAGAAAGCTGCCATGGAGAAACAGGGGTACGAGAGAGGGTGAGGTGCACTGCCCTGCTGGAAGGCTTCCTGCCTCATGTAGGTAGCGTTACACATGAAATGGTGAACCTTGCTCCCAGTGAGCACGTAGAGCGTGACAAGATCTATGGGGCTTAAGTGAGACTCAGGCTTCTTCTAGAATTATAATTGTGGTTTGGCTAGCTTTTAGGGCCTGTGTACACACCTGCTGCTCTTAAGCCATGGTTAACTCCCTGAGTGAACAAGCAGCTCCTGGCTGGCTCTCTGCACAGCTGAGATAGCAGCCTGGTTTGAGAGAGAGGACCAACTTGAAACTGCACGGTTACTTGAGCTCCCAGCAACTTAAATATGCTGTCAACATCCTTGGTGGACTGACCTAGAGAGTCCTAGACAGTTCCTGCTGTAGAAATGATCAAATTGTACATAGATAAGACTTTTATATTGGGAGCAGGTGCCCAGGTGCCAGCAGCGGGGTGCTGCAGAGGTGGCCTCTGTGAGGAAAGGCCAGGGCTGCCCTGTGCTGGACACAGCAGGTTCCAGCCAGCTCCAATGGACCCACCACAGGGCACAGCTGAGCCCTGCAGCCATGATGGAGGCACCCTGGGGAAAGCCTGTGTAAGAAAGGGCAAAAGACTGCCCAGCAGCCAGGCGTGAGGGGAAAAAAGTGTGAGAAACAGCCCTGCAGAGAGGATGAGAGGGAGGAGATGCTCCAGGCACCCCAGCAGGTGTTCCTTGCAGCCCCTGGAGAGACCACATTGGAGCAGATATCCATACTGCAGCCTGTGGATGACCCCGTGCCAGAGCAGGTGGATATGCCCTGAAGGAAGCTTCAGCCTGTGGAGAGCCCACACTGGAACACGTTTATCTTGAAGGACTGCAGCCAGTGGGAAGGACCCACTCTGGACCACAGGAAAGTGTGAGAAGAAGGAGCAGCAAAGAGAAGCTGTTATGGACTGACCACAACCCCCATTTCCCTTCCCCCTGCAGCACTTGGCAGGGAGAGGTGAGGTAGAGGAGTAAAGTTGAGCCTGGGAGAAGGGAGGAAGGGGGAAGTTGTTGTTTTAATTTTTCTCTTTGTTTCTCACCATTCAACACTATTCTAATGGGAAATAAATTAAATTAATTTTTTCCAAGTCGTATTGGGTTTGTGTGGCAAGGTTTTGGTAGTGGGGGCACTACAGGGGTGGCTTCTGTAAGAAGCTGCTAGAAGCTTCCCCTATGTCTAACAGAGCCTGGCTCCAAGATGGACCTGCCACTGGCCAAGGCCGAGTCAGTCAGCTGGAGATTGGAGTGAGAATATGCGAGAGAAACAACTCTGCAGACTTCAAGGTCAGTGAGGAAGGAGGGGGAGGAGGTGCTCCAAGCACAAAAGCAGAGATTCCCCTGCAGCCTGTGGTGAAGACCATGGTGAGGCAGGCTGTGCTCCTGCAGCACACAGAGGTTAACAGTGGAGCAGATATCCACCTGCAGCCCATGGGGGACCCCATGCCAGAGCAGGTGGATGCACCTGAAAGAGGCTGTAACCCCATGGGAGGCCCACACCAGAGCAGGCTCCTGGCAGGACCTGTGGAGCCATGGTGACAGAGGAGCCCATGCTGGAGCAGGTGGATGTGCCCAAAGGAGGTTGTGACCCTGTGGGAAGCCTGCACTGGAGCATGCTCCTGGCAGGACCTGTGGACCCGTGGAGAGAGAGGAGCCCATGCTGGAGCAGGTTTGCTGGCAGGACTTGTGACCCCATGGGGGACCCACACTGGAGCAGTCTGCTCCTGAAGGACTGCACCCCGTGGAAGGGATACATGCTGGAGCAGTTAGTAAAGAACTGCAGCCCGTGGGAAGGACCCATGTTGAAGAAGTTCATGTCTCCCATGGGAGGAACCCCACGCTGGAGCAGGGGAAGAGTGTGAGGAGTCCTCACCCTGAGAAGAACGGAATGGCAGAGATGATGTGTCATGAACTGACCGCAACCCCTACTCTCCCTCCTCTTGTGCCTGGAGGAGGAGGAGGTAGAGAAGATTTGGAGTAAAGGTAAGGCTGGGAAGAAGGGAAAGGTGGGGGGAAAGTGTTTTAAGACTGATTTTTTTTAATTTTCTCATTATCCTACTCTGATTTGATTGGTAATAAATTAAACTGATTTTCCCCAAGTCAAGTCTGTTTTGCCCATGATGGTAATTAGTGAGTGATTACTCCCTGTCCTTATCTCAACCCATGAGCTTTTTCATGATATTTTCTCTCCCCCTGTCCAGTTGAGGGGATTGATTGAGCGGCTTTGGTGGCCACCTGGCATCCAGCCAGGATCAACCCACCACACAAGTCAAGTCTGTTTTTCCCATGACAGTAACTGGCAAGTGATCTCCCTGTCTTTATCTCAACCCATGAGCTTTTTCATCTTGTTTTCTCCCCCCACCATTCCTGTTGACAAGAGGGAGTGAGAGAGTGGCTGAGCAGGTGTGAGACGGCCAGCCACGGTTAACCAGAATAATCAGTAGAAATGACTCATGTAGATGCAGAAATGGTTACAGAGAACAGACTTATGCACACAGTTGAGATATTTAAGAGATATTTCATATGTAAGTAAGATAATTAATAGAGATGGTGCATGTGCTGGGGTGTCTTATAAGACCTCGGTCAGCTGGAGAATAAGAAACGAGGAAAACAGTGGTTTGGGGAATTTTACCTGATTGAGCTAAAGATGCTGCTGTCGGCAACGAAGACACTCATCTCCACTGAACAGTGAGTGACCATCCTGTTCAGGAGATTAGACTCCCCATGTGAGCATTATTCTATGCCAAGATCTCAATAAATTGGTTTCTTTTTTTAACCAACACTCTGTCCCTGAGGGTTTGTGCAGTGAAAGTGTTATCTACAGCACTAGAGGAACATACAGAAGCCTAAATGCTTTTCCTAATCACCATCTGAGGTTAAAATAATCAGTTCTGTCAATGTTTAGAGAGGGAATGTAGACAGCTGAAATAGCAGTTAGCATTAACCTTAAGCATACCCTGGCTGACCCTCTGCAGAGCACTGAGTTTCAGATTTATTACATAGGGTGGCTCTGTACTTTGGCTTGTATTACTGACTTTCTTTCATCTCTCTGATGTGTATAAAGTGAAAGAGTTCACTAACTTATTTTACATTTTTTGAGTTTTAATTACCAGTAAATTTTTGCTAAAAACAGAACAAAACACCCTCCCACACTGCTACCAGCAAGTACTATTTTAGCACTGAGCAACTATTATTTTTAATATGTTCTGGAAAGCCCACAGGGTGTTTCATTGCTTACTTTACCTGTCTTTTCATTCTCAGATTTTTATTTTTTTTTTTCCTTTGAGAAAACATAATGCAAAGTGTAGGGGAGTAAATTGAACCTCTCCAGGGACCTGGGCAGAACCTCTGGGTATTACCAGGCACTGGGCACTGTATGATGTGGGGGAAGGTGATGTCATTTCTCTTGGTCTTTTACTCCCATACCCTGCCATGCCCATAATCTGTCTCACCTCTTAAAACTATAGGCTAAGAGAGAGCTACCCTCACTATGTGTACTTTAAATGCTTAGCAGAGTGAAGCTGTAATTTAAGACAGAACCTTAAACGCAACTGTAATAAATATTTATCTCAAATTGTAGTGATTCATGTCCTACACAATCCCTGCTGTGTAATGTATTAACAATGTTTTTGGATATTGACAGTAAAATATTTTTGCATTTATCTTGAGATTTATTTAAAAAATAGATCAAGTTTCTTTGAATATTGCTTCTTAATGTTTGGAATTAAGAACACAGGTATAAAAGTCTGTCTTTGAAAGCAAAGAGTTTAATATTCATTATTTTATATGAAATTCCAAAGAAAGAATCTTCCTACTAATTCTATATTCTGAAGTGTTCTTCTAGTATTTACAGCAGTTTAATAAAAAGCAATATCCAATTTGAAACAGCACAAAGGTTTCAGGTTTTTTTGATGAAAAACAGGGGTAGTGGACAATATGCAGAAACAATTATATGGTGAGATAATATAAAGACTGCAGGTCTGTGTGTCTTCATATAACTCTACTGGGTATGAGATCTGATGTTTGTTAATTAAAGACTTTTCTATTTCCATTAGATGGCTGCTTCTGAAAGACTAGCTTCTTAGCATAAAAATAATTAACCTTCAGAAGACAGTCCGAGGTACTACAATGACCCCATTGCTGCCAAAAATATAAATCACATTACAGGATCTTTCACAAATCTTTTAAAGGCCTTCTACGACATGTGTGGTGAAAGAGTATAAAATATTAGATACCCTTTTACTTTACATTATGTGCTAGAAGAACACAGAAGGCAATTATTTCTGCACCATATATCAGAACAGTGTCCCTTCTCACATTTAAAAGGTATGGGGACATTATGAGGAAACATGTGTAGGATATCATATCAATTTCACTCTCCTTCCTCCTTATCCTATACATCTAATATTCAACTCTCTGACCTCCTTCCCCTTCCTACCAAAAAAAGTATTATGCAGGTACTAAATATCAGACGCTATTGAAGCAGGCTTGTTTTTAATTCACATCTGAAAACTGTCACAACTTTGGTCCAGATTTCAAGTAATTTGAAAATACCTTATTTTTACCCTCCTTTTGCAAGCAAGGAAAGTGAAGGATGCATCCTAATCTGGTACCAAAGCTGAAAGAAGAGCAAAGATTTCATTTCTAAGTCCTCCTTTTGACCAAGAACTTTATAGATGGTTAAAGAAAAACACCTAGTATCACCAATAAACCTATTGAAATGTCATTGTAAAATCTGTTTTGATTTAGACAGCCTTAGTGAATTAATTTAGGGATGAAATACCTTCTCAAATGATAGAACTTATCATGGCTAATGATAGGAAGTTACTCAGTGGTCTGACTTGCATGCATCAGATTTTTATCATATACTTTGGAGTACTATAGGGGCCTTAAGTGTGGGTAAGAGTACATTGATGCCACACAGACAGAATACTGAATTGAGACTCAAAGTATGAGCTTCCCTGTGGCTTCTGTGCTTCATTTCCTGTTTGACTTTGGGTGAGTTATTCTGTTTCTGTGATTTTAGTTTCCCTATCTGTAAACCGAGAATAACAGTGTTGCTTCTCTTAAAACAAGTCTTAAGATCAGAAGATTTAAAAGTAGACTTTATTATTGTACTAGATGTGCTATATACAGAAAATTGCATGCTTACATGAAGGAAAAGACATATGTATTGCACCTAGCATTGTCATACTCCAGTTCTACATCTGTTGCTGCCAGACATTTGCCAGCTTTCCAAGACATTGCTACTTAAGCTCAGATGCAAGAGAAACAGGAAGTGGAGAATGATGGGATTTGATCAAGTCTTGTGTGCCAAGGCTAGTCCTTTTTTGTCTAGTGCCATCTAATAAACCACTTAGCAGTAGCTGCCTCTTGCAATCTTCAGAAGTTATTGGACTATTTTAACATTTCTTATTATAAAAGAAAGACCCATTTGCTTGTTCTGTCCTTACTACATTTTCTTTCTAATGGAAACTTCTAATTTTTTTTTTAATAAAGCTAACCAATTTAACTATAATGAATTTTATGATCAGGATGCCTGTATAATTCTTTCCTTCCTAAATCACTCTGTAATTTCTTCTTACCCCAAACAGGGAATTCTGCATCTGCCTTTCAAGAACCCAGGTCCCAGCACCAATACTATGGCTCAGAGATCAGAGGAATTTGTTACATTTTAAGAGCAGTGAGAAAGTCTGGGTAGCAAGGCCATGCAAGATAAGAAATGTAGCCAAAAATAGGACTGTAGAGATAGAGATTATTAGTACCTCAAAAATTCAAGCCATAAACCCAATGAAATGGATAGGTTTAAAACCCTAAAGGGAAAATGCAGAAAAGTATCAGTGTCAGAGGATTTGCAAGACAGCAAGCTACCAACACTGAGGACTCCTTCCTACCTGATTGATGTCTGCCTGGTCAGCAAAGGCTCTTCAGATGTCTTACTGGGGTGTTGAGCCCACTGCTGCTTATCCTAGTAGCTTCTTAAATCCTAATGATCTTGTGTGTGTATTAGCCAATACATAATTACCTTATACCTTTATTTATTTTTATATGTGTGTGTGTGTGTATGTATATGCACATATATAAACATACACGTATGTACAGATCTATCAATATTCTACTTGCAAAGACTTCCTGCTCAGCTAAAATACAACCAATTACAGTGACCCCAAAAGACAGAGTAATACCAGTAAACATTTAAAATATTTTAAAAAGAAAATGTAAATCTAAGAGGTCACACAGTCTCTTTTTTAATATTACAAAGTAGGGCATTTAAAAGCATTAATATAAAATCACATCTATACAAGTAGGTAAATGCTATGCTCTTCACCTCCCCTGGAGAGAGTTATTGAAACTCTGGGACAGTTTAAAATAAACATAATTAATAGTTATCCATCTATGCTCAGTCATTCTGACACTCCAGAATTTCAATATGAAAGGCTGACTTTGCTGAAGGATAATGCTGGGCATTCTAAGTCACCAATTAGGATGCAAACCTGAATGCTACCTATTGCTAAAATATACTCCATTTGCATACAAAAAAAGAGTAAAACAAACAAGAATGCTGCTTCTGGAATCTAAACTAACTGAGATATTAAACCTGGCTTTAAGCCAAGGAAAGAACCTTTTTTGGAAAAAAAAAAAAGGACACGAGGAAACTTTCTTATTTCAAAGGTTGCTTGTAGTGAAAAAGATATCAAGTCCCTCATCGTATCTGGTCAATCCATACATTTCTGCATCCCAAACAGAAAATAATGTATTTGGTAGAGCTTGTTTCATTATATGAATCACAGAATTTAAAACAAAACAAACCAAACAAACAAGCCACAATATAGTTGCAGACTTACAGAGTGATTTAGCTGTATTTTCAGACTCATACCATCTAAAGCAAGAAGAGTTTGCAGTGCTCAAACCATCTCAACTCTTTTCTCTTAAAAGTTGTTCAACAATAAGATATGCAGATAAGAGAAGCCTAAATACAGTCAGGATCTAAAAATAAATTTTTCTTTATGGTTCTCCTTAAGATGAAAATTAATTGGTGAATCTGTGTTCCATAAACAGCTTCCCAGATTTTTCTGATATCATCCCAGCTGAGTTCTGTAGTCACCATTTTCTTTGTTGTATAACATACATGGACAGAAGTAGCTCACTTGTAGATGTAAAATGTACTGAATCTCCTGTCATTGTTTTAAGCATCTTCAGCTAAGCAGAAACAACGTTTTCCAATGGAGCACCACACTGTCTTTAAAGTAGTTGAAGTCATGCCTCTCAGTTTAATTTTCTTCCTTCTGGAGTTTGAAAGTGAGAGGAAAATGTCATAGTGGCATGCCACATCTACACATTTACACAAACAAAGCTATTAATAGAACACTAGAGCTTGTAAAAACAAGCACTCCAAAGTAGGAAATGTCAGAGTAAAATTTATTCTCTGTGACCCCAATTTGTTCTTTTTCACAGCATGTTCATTACAATGTAACATCTAATTACATAATCATATAATACAGTTGGATTTTCTCATTAAATCCACACAAATTACTTGAGAAATAATTTTTAATTATAATAAAACAGGAAAAAAAATGCACTTGTCACAGATTCAGAGGAATCACCTCCAAAACCAAAACTGCACAACTGCACTCTTAAATTAGCTGGTTAAAGTAAGTGTGGTATGTATATTCATTCTGCTGAAATGATGTGACTGTGTTCTGTATAAATTAAAAAAAAAAAAAAATTGTTACTAAGGGAAAAAAGGAACTGAAATACTCAAGTATTTCCAGCCAAATATATCATGGTAAAACATGCACTTAGATATGTTTTTGCTAACCTTGAAAAGGATAGACTGGGATTCTGTGTGTGGGTCAAAATCCAGCAATGAGATTTGCCACTCCCCTAAGCATTTAAAAACTGCTCCTAGCTAGCTTCAGTTTATGTCAGCAAGTAACAGCCCTGAATTGCAAAATTCAGTATAAACAATGCAAAGGAAAGAAAGCAATGTCTTTCTTTGCAGCATGTGGCATAATGAAACCACAACATGTTTTTTTTTTTTTCCCTCAGTAGCTGTTTGACATACTCTACTTATTTAATCCCACAGTCAGGGACTTCATTCTGTTCCATGTCCTGTGTGATAGCTGTTAACAGAAAAAAAAATCTTTCCTGTCACAGTCAGTATATATTTTTAGCAGTTTCCAAAGGGTTCCACTTGACTCTTCCTCCCTTGTCTGGTCCCAGAATTAGTGATCTTGAATTCTGGAGTTTTGCATTCCTCCAGGAACAACACAAATATCCTCCTGATTTTGTAAATGCTAACAACCCTAGGGATGATTATGTGCTATCTAGTGGACTTGATAAGCTATTACTGAATTGATTGCTTACTGAAAAGTAAAACCATGGAGATGATGGGTGGCTCTCAGTGTAAAATTTTTCTCTGAATTGTTCATTTGACATTAATAAGTATAGGGACAATCATAAGTAATGCATGTAGATACATGGGATTGATAACGTGCAATCTTGACCGAGACCTTGTGAGGGACGAAATGGCTGTACATTTGTCTCAAAGCTTGCCCACATGAAGCGGGCAGGACCTTGCAGGAAAGTGTGCGGGGTGTCGCCTGCTTGCATGGCAACAAGGCCGGCGGCGAGGCCGTGGTAACAGCCTGCTCGGAGCAGGCGATCGGCTGTGGGCGTGTGCACGCGGTTGGGGCGTGAGACCCCAGGCATAGGGGGGCTTGGAGATGCGGGATACCTGCCGTTGCCCTGGGCAAGCAGGACGTGAGGGAGTTCTGTGCAAGCATGAAGTTGTTGCCTCAGGCACGCAGCCTATAAAAGACCCCCACGCCAGACCCCCATGTGATCACTCGCGACCGAAGACCCTGGTGTGATTCACCGGCCACCGAAGACCCCAGAAGCACGGACCCCCAGGACACCGCGGTTCCATGGTGGTGACTGTTTGCGCTTTCCTATCCTGAACCCTTGCTTAATTTTCTTCCCTTGTTTTCCTTCCTTCACCTGTCACTATTTTTCTGTCTTCTCTGAGTGGTTAATAAATGGGTGGACATACGACATCTGACCTTGTTTGTGTCTTAATCTCACTCGAAGGGATCGAACCTGAAATGAGAGGTTGGTCTAGCCACCCCTGGTCCCCCAGACTCGTCTGAGGTCGGTTAGAACGCAAGGGGACCCTCCTCTCATCCAAATCAGATCGTAACAGACCTTGACTAGATCTTGACCAAGACCCCCAGAAACCATAGTGCAACTGAACCCTATGTCTATTTTTGATGGCTATGTAGTCAGAAAAGGATTAAAATAAGAGTTTTTATAGTAGATATATCAGCAAAAGAAAAAATTTATGGAAGAAAGGAATGACAGAGATTGAGAAGAAAACAAGCTACACTGTGTAATTATAAACTAAAACCTGATTAGGTATTCTTTTCAAAGCCTTCTTCTACCACCGGTTGTTTCATCTGAGGAGACTTTGGAAACGCTATTCACTGTTGGCATTTATGAATATAGCTATTTGCTTTTGGGGCACAATTGATTAGGCTAGAGTTTCCTTAGCACTTCCCAATAATTATTTTTTTCTGAGAAACAGTAATACAAACTTCTCATCAGAAGTTAGCCAGAAGATGTAATTTCTAAATTGTTCTGGTATACTGAGCAAATTACAGTCTACCTTGGTTTTTATATTGGCATTAACCTTTATTGCTTTTTAAAAAAAAAAATCTTCAATACTTTTGAAAACACAGCAAAATGCATGTCTGTCATGGTTTAGCCTTTGTCGGCAACTAAGCACCACACAGTCGATTGCTCATCCTCCCGCCTGGTGGGTGGGGGAGAGAATTGGAAGTGCAAAAGTAAGAAAACTCTTGGGTTGAGATAAGAACAGTCTAATAATTGAAATAAAATAATAACAACAACAATAATAATAATAGTAATAAAAATTGTAATGAAAAGGACAACTATGAGAGACAGAGACACAAAACCCAGAGGAAAAAAAAAAAACAAACTAGTGATGCAACCACTCACCACCTGCTGACCGACACTCAGCCAGTCCCAGAGTAGCAACTGGTGCCCTCTGGCCAACTCCCCCCAGTTTCTACACTGAGCATGATGTCATATG
The DNA here is from genome assembly GCF_030463565.1 of Pelecanus crispus. Classification (NCBI taxonomy): domain Eukaryota; kingdom Metazoa; phylum Chordata; class Aves; order Pelecaniformes; family Pelecanidae; genus Pelecanus; species Pelecanus crispus. Next base: position 116,856,288 of record NC_134643.1, on the reverse strand, counting down.
GTGTGGAATAGCCCTTTGGTCAGTTTGCATCAACTATTCTGGCTGTGCCCCCTTCCAGTTTCTTGTGCACCTGGCAGAGGAAGGGAAGCTGAAAAGTCCTTGACTAGCATAAGCAGTACTTAGCAACAACTAAACATCAGGGTGTTATCAGCATTCTTCTCCTACTAAATCCAAAACACAGCACTATGCCTGCTGCTAGGAAGAAAATTAACTCTATGCCAGCCAAAACTGGGACAATGTCCTACATTCATGCGGGCACATAGTGAATGAAATGAGACAAAAAAGTATATTTAATCAAGAATTAGTATCCAAAGCTAGATAAAAAGTGTGTAATCTGATGGAATTATTTAAAATTTAAATAAGCCAAAAGTTCTCCTGGAGTCAGAGCCTGCAAAGGACTGGTGTGTAGCTTACCAATACACACATCAATACAGGGTCTGCCTGAAATATCAGAGACCTTCTTCAAAGATCTTTTTCAGACCAATGAAAATGTAATGTCCTTTAGCACTTGTCTAAAGAGGCTTTTAAATCAGCAACTATTTCTTTACTATAATTGATTTCTACTTCAGTAATGGTTACTTTCAAGTAATGTACTCACATCATAAACTTAATCAGCTTTTACCTCAACTTCTTGATCTTCAGAAATCTTAACTTTTGGCTGGTAAAACTTCATTTTCTTTTCTACCAATTTCTAACTCACATTTCCTACAATAGCATTTCATTTGGCACACTAAACTTTGACAATTCTCAATAAAGCAAAGAGACTTTCATAAGAAAACAAAGACCATAATACATATTTGATTGACATATGCATCAACAAAATTAAAATTAATCCAACCTTTCAGATTTTGGTTTATTTAGTCTTTTGCGCCTACTTAGTCCGTCTACTTTAACACATTGCACTTTTAAATCCAGATAACCTTGACATATATACAGATGAGGTAGTTACAATACCAGATTGCTCTTTCCTTGGTATCTGAAAACTGTCTAAATGGTGCTGTTATCTCTGTATCTTTTCTGAACTACTTAAAACCTTGGTGAAATAACACCGGACGGCTGTTTGGTCCCTTAACATTTTTATTATTGCTTGCACGTTTCCCAGTGACTCAATTATTTCCTTACATTTGATGTCCATAAATCTGGCTATTTTTGTACTGCCAGGTCATGACTGTTTCAGTTGTTATTCAAAAAACTGTCTTTTTTGTGGACAATATAATTAAAGACTCAGGATCACTGTTGTCAACAGTTATCTATTGGAAATGTTGACTGCCACAGTGAGATAAAAGACCCATAATTCAATTTGATCAAAGTGCTTTAAACAACTACATACAATGATGAAACTTTATGAAATATTGATCAGTTCTTTCAAGCAATTCTGAAATAACCCACTTAAAATCTTAAAGACATACAGACGTTTCCTATTTCAATTGTCCAAAACTACTAAAACTCCTTTTATGTTAATAACTGAATGGATTCAGTAATGTTTACAAATAAAATTATCTTAATATTTTTGATACTTAATAAGATATTCAATTTATTTCCAAAACTACAAAGAGATTTGAAGGAGATTTAGGTTAATTGGATAGCCATTATTTGTTTTGAAAATATATTTTCTTTCTTCTGAATATCAATTAAATAAAATTACTGATCTGCCTTCATATAAAAATATGGCTCTTTTTATTACTCATTACCATAATAATACTACTTAACCTTTATATAACCCATTTCATGTTCAAAACACAGTACAGAGGTTAAGTAATTAATCCTACCTAGCCTGCTTGTGAATGAAGTGTAAAAACATTGTCATCCTCATTTCATGTTGATGACACAGAGGTGAAGAAGTGGAACGGTTTGCCCAAGGCAATGCAAAGGGGAAGGGATGGCACAAATATTATGAACTGAGGCTCCTTTTATTGCAAGATTACACTTTATTCCCATGATAAACTAATGTTTACATCTACTGAAACAATGCCTCTCTTCCTTCTCTCCAGTTTTAACGAATCATCCCTTTAAAAAAAATGTTTCCATCTATAGCAACATCTGCCTGAAAATGATGATGATTTTGCTCAAGGATATATTTCATTGTCATAAATCATATTATCTTTTTTTATTTCCCCCCTCTAACATTTTCTGTATCTTTTCCTGTAATGCCAGATGTAAAGCCCAACATGCCACAGGAACGATGGAAACAATTTCACCTACTGCCTTTAAAAAGAATATTGTGTGCTTAGCTATGTACCATGTAGTTCTGCATTCATGCACCTCAGCACAGTATTGACATTCACTGCCATTTGGGAGTATATGATGCCATTTTGTGACTGTACACTCCAGAGCAGTTATGTTGGATTTTAGGAGGCTGTATACTTTGTATGTTTTTTCCCTCTTACACTGTCACAAAGATTGAGAAACAGCTCATCACTGATGTTCACTGGGCCCCTAATATCATCTTTCCTCCTCTGCAGTCCTTGGTGCCCACCTGGAACTGGTACCAGTTTATTTTATTCATATTTTTATACCCCATCTGTCACCTTAGCTTCTCACAGTCTTATACTCTTGGCATGCTGTAAACTGTACTGTCTTAGTTACAGGAATGACTCAAAGGTGGAAGAAGCTGATGGGAAAAATACTAATTGATTTGTTTACTATTTGTTGTTTTGTCATACTCATATGACAAATACTGTCAAACCCTCCACTGCATGGAAAGGACCCTTATTTACCGACTAATACCAAAATAGTTCAAATACCCCAGCCTTTCTACTCCATAGCTCTGTAACTTTAGGACACTCATACAGTACGAGTCAGTCACCCTACAACTACATGATAGACATTCATTCTAGTTTAAGTGGAGATTTGATAGAGCATGATATTGGAAAGAAAAAAAAGAAGAGAAAAGAAAGAAAAAAAGAGCTTTTTCCTAGATTATTACCTAGTTTGTAATTTCTAGACATTTCAGACAATGGAAGAAGACAATGACACCATTGTCTATGGGGTGTCAAAATAAGAGGCTGCCATACAGATCAGAGGTAAGTTTGTTCCCTTAGCTTCTGCTTGCTATGGCTGAAAAGAAGGTAACATGAACTTTGCAAGGATATTATTTGTCCTCAGGCAGATATGGGAGTTCTATATGCCAACAATAAGAATATCGGGTTACAATATTTAATATCTTGAAATGTTTTGCAAGGTTAATAAAAATTAATGGTTCATAATTTGAATCTCTAAATATGCAGGATAAAGATGGGACATTTATGTATGATAAATTATCTTGCATCCACTTGCTGCAGGAGTCTTTCATGTGAAATATTTGGTTACTGTTGGTTACGGTTAGAGATAGGATAGATAATTCAGAAGACAGACTTTTATTCAGTATAGTAAATATTATTTTTGTAATGACTAGGGCAGTACTTTGGGTTCCTGAGATGAAAGGTGTTAAATACATTAACATTATTTTTTTTGTAGGGAAGAACTTCCATCACACACAAAATTTAAAGTTTAATTCCATTGATTGCAGTGTAACTTCTCTTGAGAATGATGTGATTAAGTATTTTAAGGTTCTTACCATAGTCTGATCATCTGTCTTATCTGGTGCAATAGCATTCATGCCATATCTCTATCAACGAGGAGGGAAGTTATCCTTTCACTTACATCCATGCAAACCTGCTATCTGGTAAGTTAAAGGAAAGCACTGAACCATATACAACTAAAGTTTTGAGACAAAATGCTAACTTGGGTACAGTAACTACTATTACAAAGCCAAGCCACAAGCTGACTGTAGTGAAACTGAAAGGGAACTGATTACATCCCTGTTAAAAACCAGAATCTGGAAAAACGTCCTCTCACATCAACACTGTCAAGGCTCTTTCACTAGTATAGAAAATAAATAGAAGCAGATTTGTTGTACAAATTCTTTGTTGTTTGAGTACTGACATCTGTAGTTCTAGGTCTAGGTATCATTGCCATATAGAAGGCTGAATGGGAAAGACAAGGATGTTTTGGGGACTCGGTCTTGGCAGGGAGTAATACATCTTATTTTACATTGGAAAGAACAAAAATTGCATTAGTTTCAGTTTAAGATAAACAGAACTTCTCTATATGGAAGGAAGACCTCATAGTATTCGTGTATTATCTCTGATTGTTTTGGAGACAGAATAGTCTCAGTTATGGAGTGTAATTAACATCTAATAGTTTAATTGGTGTTTATGTGATATTTAAGAACAGCAAGGTGAACCTTCTATGTAAACAAGATGGACTTAGTTCAGTTACCAATCCAGTGACCCACTATAAACTAAGAAGTGGTTGACAGTACACCCAAAACAACATTATATATCACTTTAGAAAATGATTTTGAGATCCTCTGGTAAAAGACTATTATAACACTTAAATCTAACTTTCATGATAGGAAATAAAGCAATTAGGTTTTAAACCCCTGAAACAGTTTTGGTTTACTCACTTCCTGTTAAATGTGAAATCCTTGCTTATTTTCCCTGAAGCATTCATAATCAGGGGCTGCATGCCCCAAATACCTCTGATATGTTGGGGAATTAATCTCCCACTGAAATACAAACAGAATAAGTATTTAGAATATGGGTAACATTATACAGGAGACAGGGTAAGATACAGAATGCTGCAGTTTTCTCTTAAAGTATTAGAAGTTATCTGTAGCTAATATTTGATATCTTTTTGGAAAATCAGACTGTAAACAGCTGGTGATATTATAAGCTATAGTTTGTCTGACACTACTGTGGATGGTCCTGAAAGAGTATATCAATAGTGTAAATTTATCTTCTGCCAATTACAGATCCTTTGCAAAGGACAAATATTTTGGCAGTCCTTAAACAGCTGCCTCATGAGAGAACAGAAACATGTTTCCTCCCAGAAATCCCAGGGGCACTAATTACTTCAAAAAAGATAGAGAAGACATGGGACACTGACTTGCTCATGTACAAATGTAAGTCTGTGAATAAATAGTTTAAATAATTTGAAAGTTGATGCAGCTTGCAAATTTTCACTGCTCCTCTGGGAAAAAAGGTAGTTACCTCCCCCTCCTCTCCCCCCCAAAAAACCTAACCCAACCCAATCCAATGCAACCCCAAATCCCACACAATAAAAAGGACAGGTTCTATCAGATTAGATACTAAAAAATCCTTGGGTTTTTTTAAGTAGGCCCAACTAAAAGTGACTAGATCAGACACAGTGGAAACAACACCAAAAAAATCACACCCAACTCTCTCTGCTTGCTCACTGTGTCTTTGAAAATGGTCCTTTGTCCACCTTTGGTCTGAATTAACCCATGACTACAAATTGTAACAAACTCCCCATAATCTCCAAGAAGTTTCTTGATGTTCTCTCTGATGCCTGGCCAGCTGCTCTCTCCTTTTCTCAGATGAGTAACCTGACCCTTCAGGCTCCCCCAGCGTTTTGCTGGCTCTTCTGCCTGCTACGTCTTGCATTCTGTGAAGTCTTGTCTCCCCTGAGCATGGTGAGTAGCTCCCTGTGGAAAGCACATTCTCACCCATGTGAGAAACATGACTTGCAGCACATTGTGAAAAGAGCAAGATGACATTTTTATCAGATCATCCATACACCATGATACTGTACCATATTGCTAGAAAAAACTTCATCCAATAATTTAGCATATTCATACTTAGCTGACACTTAGTGTACTTAGTGACATATTTTCAGCAGATTATGTTTTTGATTTCATAGCACATACAGGTTTCATACTGCTCCACTCCCTTAATGGAACATAACATACACAGAGAGCAAAGGAAATACACGATGTCTCTCTCTGGTGTGGTGCAGCGTCCCAGAAATGCGTTTATGTCTATCTAGCTTTCTACAATATAATAAAAAAGTATGTATGATTGTGTTATGGGAAAAAGGTCCATCCAAATTATTAACTCAAGAGTTAGACTTGAGTAATATGTATTTAAATATGTACATAGATCTGAGTGAGTGAGATTCCTTTTATTGACTGTAAGAAAAGATCCTCCCCTGTAATAGAGCCCTTAAGGTTCAAGGACAAGCATTTAAAACAAATGGAGTATAACAAGACCAGAATGCCATAGTTAAGTGTAAGAAGTTATCTGTAAATTGACCGGTTTACCCTGGTAATGGTAAGATTTGTCATCTCCTGTAGTAATGACTACAAACTATTTTTTTTACACAGTCATATTTCCAACCTTTCTTTCTCTCTTAGAAACACAATATGATTATCTTGAGGCATTTTGAGTAGTCACTAGCAAAAATGGTATTAATTTAATCTGGATCAGAATAGGTCTCTATCAGTTTGCTATTAAAAGATATAAAAGGTGTTAATTTTAATTTTCAAAGGTTTATCTAATGTTCATTAATATTTATTCAATTTTCATAAAAACAATAATAAACAAATTTGCTAATAATGATCAAAGAAATGCAAATTCTTATGTTAATGAGAAAAGAAAATACTGTATTAAAACATGATTACAACATATCATGAAACATGCAACATTATAATTTTACCAGCTCATCTATGAACAGCTCTTGCATATTTGTATATAAGCTTTTGTAAAAAAGGAGTTTAGCATGCTCATTATATTTAGTTCTATGTGTTCATCCTAAAAAGAAAACAACTGGCTTTCACAGCACGTAATATTTGTGATCTTATGGAGGGTATTGTCTTTCTGCAGTCAAACTGTATTACCCCAAACACATTACAAATGAAATTTCACTACCATTTGTTATTTATATAAAGTACTGTATATCATTTGCTAATATAGTCACATCTGGAGAGCAACAGCTTTGTGTTCATGCATGTACGCATAGTCACGTACACTTTACTGACATTTGCTGAATTTCTGAAATCATTGAATATTATAACCAACAGTGCTTGTAGAATTGAATACTATATGTTATATAAGTTGTGAATATCTCACATAGACAAAATTTATTTGATTCATGTTTCAACAGCAGAGGTCTGGTCTTTTTTTTACTATCCTAGAGAGTAAGATGCTGTACAAAATGAGATCAGGTAGTGTTACAGGCTAGAATGGTGCCATTAGGTGAAGAAGCTGCAAGACGACGCAAACTGGCTATGCACCATCAGGGCAGCTAAGCAAGATTGCCAGTGTCTTTGGATAGGCCCTGCAGAGCCAAGACGTTTAAGGAAAGATCTAGAAAATACCCTCAGATGAGTAGTGGATGGAGATCTCTGCAAAAAGAAAGGCCGGAAACTTGTGACTTCTGGCAAAAGGAGGAAGTCTGCTTCCACACCAGCTGCAGGTCTGTAGCTTCAGAGCAGACAGAGTGCCCTGGGGAGCCAGAGCCAAGTGTCTGTGTGAGGAGGAAAAGGCTGGTGATAGCTGTCAGGGACTACTCCCTGCAGGGAAGAAAATACCCACCTGATGGGCTCTAACTTGCATGTCTCAGAAGGCTTGTTTCTTGCTGGGTGCCCTGTGGTGGGTTAACTTTGGCTGGCTGCCTCAGGAAGGCAGGGGAGAACATAAGAGGAAAGACTTTGTAGGTCAAGATAAGGACAGGGAGATCACTCAGGAATTACTGTCACGGGTAAAACAGACCTGGGGAAGATTAATGTAATTTTTTTGCCAGTTAATAAAGAGTAAGATAGTGAGAAATAAAAACAAAACTGAAAACACCTCCCCCTCACTCTCTCTACTTCTTCCCAGGCTTAACCTCACTCCTGACCCTGCTATCTCCTCCCCCACCAAGCAGTGCAGCGGGATGGAGAATGGGGGTTGCCATCAGTCCAGTCAGTTCCTCTCCATTGCTCCTTTCTCCTCACACTTTTTCCCTGCTCCAGCCATGGGTCCTTCCCACAGGCTGCAGTCCTTCAGAATAAACCTGCTCCATCCTGGGGTCCTCCAGGGGCTGCAGAGTGGATATCTGCTCCAATGTGGTCCTCCACGGGCTGCAGGGGGACAACCTGCTTCACCATGGTCTTCTCCACAGACTGCAGGGGAACCTCATCTCGCACCTGGAGCACCTCCTCCCACTCCTTCTCTGACCTTGGTGCCTGCATAGTTGTTTCTCTCACATTTTTTTCACTTCTGTCCTGGTTTTGGCTGGGATAATTTTCTTCCTAGTAGCTGGTATAGTGCTGTGTTTTGGATTTAGCAGGAGAAGAATGCTGATAACACACTGATGGTTTAGTTGTTGCTAAGTACTGCTTTTGCTAGTCAAGGACTTTTCAGCTTCCCATGCTCTGCCAGGGGCACAAGAAGCTGGGAGGGGGCACAGCCAGGACAGCTGACCCAAACTGACCAAAGGGCTATTCCATACCATATGACATCACGCTCAGTATAGAAACTGGGGTGGGTTGGCCAGGGGGCAGCAATCGCTGCTCAGGAACTGTCTGGGTATTGGTTGGCGGGTGGTGAGCAATTGCACTGTGCATCACTTGCTTTGTATATTAATATTACTGTAATTATTATATAGTTATTATTACTACTACTATTTTACTGTATTTTATTTCAGTTATTAAACTGTTCTTATCTCAACCCAGGAGTGTTTCTCACTCTTTCGATTCTCTCCCCCATCCCACCGGGGCAGAGGGAGTGAGCAAGCGGCTGCGTGGTGCTTAGTTGCTGGCTGGGGTTAAACCACAACAACTTCTCTTTCTCACAGCTGCTGTGGAGCTTTTTCTACTCTTCCTTAAGTCTTTTATCATAGAGACACCACCAGCACCACTGATAGGATTATCTTTGGACAGCTGTGTATCTGTTTTAGAACCTGTTGGAACTGGATCTCTCTGACATGGGGGTAGCTCCTGGTCTCTTCTCACAGAATTTACCCCTGCAGTCCTGCCCACTACCAAAACCTTGTCATGGAAACCCAATACATGTCGAAATCTAGGATATTATGGAGAGAATACCAAGCCTTACCTTACTCTTGGGCTATTAACCTCTGCTGTTCATCGATCTGTACACCAATGATACTGCTGGGTCAATCCGAAGCATGTCAAGCGAGACTGACTGTGGAGCTCTGGAAGTGCGGGTCAAGGGACTGAGGATCTCCTCAGTCCTGCCAGTGAAAGGAGAAAGAATTGGATACATACCATGGATCGATACTTGGCTGTGAGGCTGATGCCACAGGGAAAGCTTCAGCTGAAACAAGAATTTGCCTCGTAGCACCATTTGGTGATGTTGCATCAGTCCATTGACCTATCATGTGATTTTATATATGTTGATAGACTAGGGCAGATTTTCAAATGTGTATTGCGATATGCTTATAGGTGAATAACGAGGGATAGGAATAAGCTCAGTCAGGTAGCTCTTTAGAGATGAGGCAGTGCTCCGCCAAGCAACATAAATACAGAGGTTCTTCCCAAGCAGAAACTGCTGAGCTGTGTGCAGTCCTGAGTTCATGATCATCAAGAGGGCAGCAAGAATATTAATCGTGCATGAGATAGAATATCCACAAAGTGTTTGCCACTATCACACTCAGTTGTAACCCCTGGCATGGTAACTAGATATAGTTGGTACCTGAACTGGGCATTATGACATGGCTGAGCAAAATACCTGACCTTTATGCAATGGCTCTGCTGAACTTCTTTTGTCAGACAGCTGCAGTTATTTTCAATATATTTCATAGATCTTTGGGGATGAAAAATCTGTGAGGATGTGCACACTCAGTATGCTGAATTTCCGACTCACTGTATTTGACATCTTTAAAACTTCCTTTAACTCTGTGATTGCAAAGGAAGAATAGTGCTTCATGTACCTCAACCTCCTGCTTTCACTGCTTTTTTTGCCAGCTCAACAGACTAGCAGCTGTTATAGCCTTCTGTGGCATCGTCAGATTAAAGCAGGGAGCTTCCTCTAATGGGAGGTGCAATTATTTCCTCTACATGTTCATCTTGAATAATTTTGTCGGCTATTACCTAAACTCAAAGCCAGTTTGTACTGACAATGTAGTAACATATTGATCCACCCAGTTTGTCTGCACTGGGGAAAATCTTAGCAGCCCATTACATATGCTACTTCAATACTAATGGATTTGACACTCACACATGGAAGAAATATATCTCGGTCTTCTGCTCTCAAAGACAAGCCTACTCCACCCTTTAGACAACTATTTGCCATTAATTGCAAAGTTTTCCAACTTTTGAGTTCAGATATTATAGCCTTGCCACAACTTTAAAACATGGAGTAGCACAATTCAAGGGCCCCGTTTCTGCTTGTTAATTCATTGTCTAAGGGAAGAGGGTGAGCCACTGCCTAAGATGCTTTATCATGCAATGGAAGAGCAACTGTAACACAGTAGCTACCAGGACTATAGGGCCGTTGGAGACCAGTATCATTTAGAACTTCATTCTAGCTTTTATGGTAACATTCCTATTCAATTTTAGCTAAATTTGCACTGTACTCAAAGTTACTGCATATGGTCTCAACATATTTATACAGAAAAGCTTAAGAATTGCAGATATTTTCATTCAATATTTTCTGGCTTTGGCAAGCTATCCTTCTCAGCCTGTCCTGTAATGCATTTCATTTGATAATTTAAATATTAAAGTAGCAAGCCTGCATGTTTAATCCTTGCCACTTTGGCTGTTTCAGGATCATATTTCCAGACAGACCTAGGTTCCATTTCTGCAAATTCTGAGGTCAGTGAGAAAGTTCATGAGCTAAAATTACCTGGCAGTTTGACAATACTGTCCAACTCAGACTGTAATGAGTAACAAAAGAAACAAGCACTGCAAATGACTGTAGTAAACCCATCTACGACAAAGCATGCCCTGATTTATCAACCTCTCTTTAGTTAAAAATCGTACTTACTTTAAAATTAAATTTAACACTTTAAGGAAACTATCATTCTTAAATGTAGGCAGTCATTTCAGAGCATAGTTATGCTTTTTGAGGAAAAATTAATCCCTCTGAATTCCGTTGCATGCAGGTTTCTTCTTCAAGTTTCATGGTTAAATCTCTAACTGAAGCTTCACTCAAGAATTTAGCTAAAGGAAAAGAAATCAAAGATGTATTCAAAATAAATTAGACGTCTAATTTGTATTAATATTTTTAGAAGCTGGATATATGAAATAACACATTAGCTGAGAAAAACCAAGATTTTTTGCTTTTTTTACACCCTCAATATATAAGGTCAGATATCAGGATTCACAATTTACTCAATTAAAAATGTTGGTAAAATAGAACACAGTTAAACGAAACCTAGAAATGCAGTCCTATTACTTTGCATGTGCTCCCACTTAATTTAAAAAATTCAAGTGTTCTTTGTGCATGCATGAGTGTACATATATACATAAGTGAGTAAGGCAAAAGCTGAAGAAGAATCAATATATAATATATCATATTACAATAATTCCTAGAGTTGTAATATTCTATTTTCTCTGCAAATGCTGGTCCATATTAAACAACTTATTTTACCCTTTCTGTGTTATGAGATATTTTTTCAGATGTAATTTTTGTGCTTGCATGTGTTCTGGACAGTTTTATTTGATTTAACCTCTCACCTTAACGAGCTGATAAAGAAGCTCCTTGTGGAGCTGCTGAAGGAAAGCAATTCCACACTGCTAGCTCTAATCCATTGCCTACAGTCAGTTCCTGGACATACCTGGTGAGACAGAATGCACTGATGTTGAAGACTTTCAGGCTAAGCATAAGTTTTACTTAAAGAAGAACCATTCATTGATTTAACTTTATCTTCTATTTAGGAAATCTGCATGACAATACTCAAAGAAGATGCATATTGTGTCTTATTCTTCTCCTGTCAGCCTTCTTTCTTATATTTACATCAATATGGTATGTAAACTTATGTTAGACTGGCTTGCAGACACATGTCCCTCCTCTGAAATGTACAAATACCTTCAGAATGGTTTCACAAATATTTTCTCAAATAATAAAAGATATTCAGTTTAATGTGCATTCTCTGATTTATTGTGTTAATTTTCATTAATAATCTGTGAACACTGAATATTAAAAGAATATTGGGATTCATATTAATATTCTCAATGAATAAATCAGATAATGAATATATGATTATAATACTCCCAGTGAATACCAATGGGAAATGTAACTGCAAGAGTATTGCTGAATGGCAATTTTTATTTTATAAATATGTATATTTGCACTTTTAGCCTGAGACATAAAGATGGTTTCAATGAAACTTCTGAGTGTTCATCAAATTAGAATCAGTCAAGTGTCTTACAGCTTGCAATTTACCAGACGTTTCAAAGTAATTTACATAATAATTTTAAAAGCTTGTGATGAACTATATACAGACAATATACTAAAGACCATATACACAAAAAAGACTAACCACATAAATGATTTAAGGGAAATTTATGCACTTTGTGGACAGACAACTCAAGAAGACAGAAAGAGTCTAAACAGATTAAAAGTTTCAGGAAATAGTGAATTCTGTTCAGGAAACTTGTTTTCATTCTTCCTTCTGATTCTTGTCACTTAGCCTCAGTTGTTTCTCAGTGTTTCCTGTGTAAGAATAAGATAATTAACATATTTGCATGTTGTCCATTTGTCTTGTAAACAACTTTAGGAAAGACTTCTACTTATTGTGTGCATATGCAATGCTCAAAACAATGGTAAGCTGGGACCTTGAGATACTAGTACAGTACATTACTAGCTAGTACTATTATCATTAATATTTCTTTCAATTAACATTTGAAAAATTTCAACCAACAAATTGAGAAATCAGAAATCAGGCAGACTTCTAAATAAAAAGGTGCTTTAAATATTTCTTTCTAAAGAGTTGAGCATAGAGTTTAAAATTAAAGGAAATTGTCCTAGCTTTCTAGAGTAAAACAAAAAAGCATGATGAAAGAGTGTAAGAGAAGAAAAAAAAATGAAGCAGTAGACAAATTTTAGAGGTTCAAATGGGTTATTAATATTTCAGTGTGGATTAAGTTGACATGACTGGTATTGAAGGCACAAAGACTTGGCCACTACATTGACAGACTCTTTAAGTACATTGTTTGATATGAAGTCAAATTGGATTCCCAAGTGTTCAGCTTGAAATATAAACCGCTATGCTATGGAGGTTCATGAGAGATATAGTGAGGAATCACCCCCTTACCCAAACATCATAGCCTGAGGGAACAATAAATAATAGTTGGGATAATCTCTGCAGTTTTAATCCTCTGCACATTGCAGGAAGACTTTTTTAATGAAAAGCATCAAAAACATTTGAATGTTGCCACATTGAGGATCCCTAGATCCAACTTCTACTTGATACAAGAGGTGCGTATCCTTTGCATGGCTCTCCTAAATTTCAGTTATCCCTTGCAGAGGATAAATTTGCATCTTAAAAGCAGAATATGAATAACATGTTTTTCAGGGACTGAGTAACACAATGATAAGTTTTTATCTGACACACTACATATGGCTTAGGTCACAATTCCAAAGAGAGATTAAAAGATGTGCAGCTGAAGACAACAAAAAATACTTGGGAGATTGAGGACTGAAGCTATGATGAAAGACCAGTCAAGCATGGTCAACATAGTTTAGATGGAGAAGACTTCAGAGGAAGGTAATTGAAGTACATATAATGTGTGGTTAATGTTAACTTCTAGGCTACATGGATTTTGAGATCATAGAATCATAGAATTGTTTAGGTTGGAAAAGACCTTTAAGATCATCCAGTCCAACCATTAACCTACACTACCAAGCCCACACTAAACCAATCAAGGCTAGACTAGACTAAACCATGTCCCAAAGTGCCACATCTACCCGTTTTTTTAACACTTCCAGGGATGGGGACTCCACCACCTCTCTGGGCAGCCTCTTCCAATGCTTGACTACCCTTTCCGTGAAGAAATTTTTCCTAATATCCAATCTAAACCTCCCCTGGTGCAGCTTGAGCCCATTTCCTCTTGTCCTATTGTTATCTACTTGGGAGAAGAGCCCAACACCCACCTCACTACAACCTCCTTTCAGGCAGTTGTAGAGAGTGATAAGGTCTCCCCTCAGCCTCCTCTTCTCCAGGCTAAACAACCCCAGTTCCCTCAGCTGCTCCTCACAAGACCTGTGCTCCACTCCCTTCACCAGCTTTGTTGCCCTTATCTGGACACACTCCAGCACCTCAATGTCCTTCTTGTATTGAGGGGCCTAAAACTGAACACAGTATTCCAGGTGCAGCCTCACCAGTGCCGAGTACAGGTGGACAATCATCTCCCTGCTCCTGCTGGCCACACTATTCCTGATCCAAGCCAGGATGCTGTTGGCCTTCTTGGCCACCTGGGCACACTGCTGGCTCATAGAATCATAGAACCACAGAATCATAGAATGCTTTGGGTTGGAAGGGACCTTGAGAGATCATCGAGCCCAACCCCCCTGAAGTAAGCAGCTCATGTTCAGCTGGCTGTCTACCAACACCCCCAGGTCCTTTTCAGCCAGGCAGCTTTCCAGCCACTCTTCCCCAAGCCTGTAGCATTGCATGGGGTTATTGTGACCCAAGTACAGGACCCGGCACTTGGCCTTGTTAAACCTCATACAGTTGGCCTCGGCCCATTGATCCAGCCTGTCCAGATCCCTCTGCAGGGCCATCCTACCCTCCAGCAGATCGACACTCCCACCCAACTTGGTGTCATCTGCAAACTTACTGAGGGTGCACTCAATCCCCTCATCTAGATCATTGATAAAAATATTAAGCAAGGCTGGCCTCAAAACAGAGCCCTGGGGAACACCGCTCATGACCGGCCGCCAACTGGACTTAACTCCGTTCACCACTACTCTCTGGGCTCGGCCACCCAACCAGTTTTTTACCCAGCGAAGACTACGCCCGTCCAAGCCATGAACTGCCAGCTTCCCAAGGAGAATGCTATGGGAGACAGTGTCAAAAGCTTTGCTAAAGTCCAGGTCAATGACATCCACAGCCTTTCCATCATCTACCAGGTGGGTCACTAGGTCATAAAAGGAGATCAGGTTGGTCAAGCAGGACCTGCCTTTCATGAACCCATGCTGGCTGGGCCTGATCCCCTGGTTGACCTGTACATGCCTGTTGAGTTCACTCAAGATGAACCTCTCCATAATCTTTCCCGGCACTGAGGTCAGGCTGACAGGCCTGTAGTTTCCCGGGTCCTCCTTCCAGCCCTTCTTGTAGATGGGCATCACATTGGCAAGCCTCCAGTCATCAGGGACCTCCCCTGTTAACCAGGACTGCTGAAAGATGATGGAAAGTGGCTTGGCAAGCTCCTCTGCCAGCTCCCTCAGTACTCTCGGGTGGATCCCATCTGGCCCCATAGACATGTGAGCATCCAGGTGGCATAGCTGGTCATTAACTGCTTCCTCCTGCACTATGAGACCTCCATTCTGCTCCCCATCCCTATCTTCTAGCTCAGGGGCCTGAGTACCCTGGGGATGACGTGCTGAAGTGAAGGAGTAGTACACATATTAGCTACATAAATTCTCTTTTTAGGGAATGCAGTTTAGTTGAATATTTAACTTGAATACTCACATTTAGTGATAAATGTGCTCATGAAATCAGGAACATAGACTAATTGCTTATTTGTTACTTAACCTTTTAACAGCTGACATTCTTGGGCATTCATTGCATCTACTCAGGAGCATAATTTTTGGCACTGCTATCTCAAGTTGTATAAGAAAAATAGAAACTCTGCTGAAAACTGTTTTCCACAATAAAAGTAATTTAAAATGTAATTTCTTGGAGGATTTTCTAAGCACTTTCTGTATTTCACTTTCTACACACATATTTCGATTCATTTTATCACCTATTTTCTGTCATTGGTGAAAAAAAGTCTATTACGTCTAATAAAACTCTTGTCTTCACTAGAAGCCATTGAAATTTTGTCATCATATTGGAATTTGAATTTTGCCCTGCACAAATCTGAACCAGACACTATCAAGAAGCTCCAGCTGGTAATTGTAAAATGCTTATGAAAAACACCATCTAGAGATTTTAGTTACTTCTGAATTACTAGATGAGATGAAAATGGAGCTTAACTGCTAGGTGTAAAATATCACAAACCATAGGTGGACATCTTTCTCTCATATTTCATTAATTTTGGTCTAAGAGTCTGCACTCAGTTACTATGAGTCAACAAATGAGTGTCCTGTCTGTTTCTTCACAAGCATAGTTTTAGGTGTCTAAAACCACAGTTTAAAAAATCTTTGTAATATCTGTTTTGTTGTGGAACAGAACAGTTTTACAAATATTAATAGTTTTTTCAACTTTGATTTTATTTTAGAATTATTTTCCCTTTATTAAAGGCTGTTCTCATGTCAAATGTGCATTTCCCAGTCCCTGATTTTATCAGTGTAAATTTAGCTAGAAAACCAGCATTTTCATAATGACAAATGTGTAACTTTGTCCTAGTTAAAACCTGATTATCTGTTAAAGTCTGAAGATTTATAGCAAATAAAAACCTTCCAATCACCAATCTGGAAAGTGCTAACAAAAAGGGTCAAACAGATAGATAGTCAAGAATACTTTTAAAGAGGTGTCTGAGCAATAAAGGATATGCAGTTTTATCTATTTTTTTTCTATATTTCTTCCATTTTACTAATGCTGAGAAAAATTAGGTCACATAGTACTTCAGAATGTGCATATTACTGTAAAGTACAATGCTATATATCATCCTAGTTAATATCCTCTCCCAGAGACAAAGTAACAGAACATCAGCAGAATTTGGTTGCAAATCCTCTTTATTGATGCTGATTTTTGTCCTGTTCAAGCAAAGCATTTGTTGACTCTTGCTAACACATAAAAAAATTAAGAACTTCCTTTTTATTTCTATCTTATTCTCTGTAAATGAGGGTTTAGGGCAAACGCAAGACCTGTACAACTAAGTGATATTTTAAAGTATTGTTTACATGTTTTATTTTCTCTCTTCAATCAGCACCAATGTTTTGTTAAATAGAAGGTGAGAAGAAGGGAAAAGAAAAGGGGTGTTCTTCTCTGTCTAGCATGCTGAGGACTGACAGAATTCTCACACTGGTGAAGACTTCTGATCCCTCAAAGGAGAAACTGCAGAGCTGAGCATGTGCCAGGTGCTCTAGCAGGTGTTATGTGCTGTAATTCCAGTTCATTCTTCCTTCACCATGGTCAGCAAAGCAAGATCCTCTTTTCTGTTGACATTGCTTTGCCATCCTTGGTAATAAAGTCTCATCTGGTCCTACAATTAGTAAAATGTGAGTAGATCCATGAAGTATGCTTACTAGTAATAGAACTGAACTCCATTTAGACTTAAAAGGACACAATATGAAAAGAAGCTATTTAGTTTACAAGTCCTACTCAACAAGAATTGAGACTTAACCTAAGGATTTAATATTCCAAATTGCGTCTATGAGCTGACATTAAATATAGTATCTGACACACTTAATTGCATTTTCAATGATTTCTATTTCTTAATTTAAACATTTTTGATTCTAAACAAAGTAGCAATAAAGTTTTTAATGCTTGGAACACAAGGAAGTAATGGAAGAATTAAGTATAATTTATTGATTTTCTTATTTTCAAAGTGTATAAATGTTGCAATACTTAGTTCAAATTGTGATATTTAATAGCTATTGTTAATCTTTATCTAAGGCAGCAGTGCTTCTAGTCTATTTTCTATAGGAAGAGTGAAAGAGACAAAGAAAATCTCCTGGATTTTTGGGTTTTTTAATTGAGATTTTTTGACTCAGCTTCCTTTATTTAGACTTTCCTCTGGTATCTTCAGTTTTTCTAATGAGCATTTGTGCACACTAGAATAATGAATGACATTTCTAAAGATAAGCACAGATGTTGATACTCAAGTCACAAAGTTATAAACTAGTAAAAATCCTGGCTTAGAATTGAAAAACTGAAATCTTTCAATCAAAGAATTCAAAATAGAAAAAGGTGCCTCTTTTCCCTTGGTTGAAACCACTTGTCTGCTTGAAAATGTTTTCAATAGTTTGAATCTTCTGTAAATAAAATGCTCAGTTCTAAATTACAGAGCTGAAATTATACTTGTCAAAAGCATTCTCCCTGTGGCTGACTGAGGAATATCTGAGAATGTACATTATGCAAATCTAATGTTTTAAAGAAAAAATTTCTAAGGTACTGGAAAACAAGTAGTCAGTCTTTTTCTTGTTCATTCAGGAATTCTCTATATTACCCTAATTGGGAATAGGCAGATCACTCGTGACAGTGGGAAGAATTGTGGCTAAGAAAGTTTCTAACAGACTAACAGAAATAGGACATCCTGCTGTAGGAAGCAGCTGTTAGCAGATAATAACGTTATTAAGAATTTGTAGTATTCTTGAGAAAGATGAAAAAAATCAGATGAAATGAATAGGAATTATCTGAACAAAAGTTCTATGACACGTGGTCCAATTTTCTAGCCCTAGAAGTCTTCAACCAAAGATGATACATTTGAGTGCACATTTTTTTCACCCCCACAGAGTTTTGTCCTTTTTTGTTTGTTTGTTTTATAGTTAACTTATCTGTGATTTCATCCTAAGCAGTGGTGGTTGAAGCTTCTTCTTTATTTGTTCTTTCAAGGAAATTATTAGTTCCTGCACAATGAGGACAGATGGGATATGATTACTGATTGGAAGTAGCAATCATAATCTGATGTTACCTAATGTTTTCAGAGGATGGCAGGACCTGTGGAGAGGAAATGTGAGCAAGCATCAAAATAAGAAAGGATTTTTTTAGTCAACTTTTACAGACTTCTTAGAAATACTCCTAGACCTCTAGGCCATAGACTGGAAACTATTGATTTAGATGCTTTCTAGAGTTTCCCAATGAACAATCTTTGCTCGGAGGAGCTGGGAACCAAAGGAACTTGTCCTCACCTACAAGGACTTACTCTGTTCCCAATCAGTAAGCAGTTGATTCACTGCTTAGTGCCTTTCCTGGTCTTCTAGCCACTGATTGTGGGAGGTTCATAAATCCAGGCTGTCACAAACTTTGAAGACCTACAAGCAGCAGATCTAGAAAGAAATTTTTTTACTAAGAATGTATTACTATCTTCAAATTGAATATTTCTCAATTTTTTTCACAGATAGAAAGTTATATTATATATAGTTGCTATGGATACTGAAAATCCCAAAGCTTTTCTAGGAGAACAGATTTTGCCAGACTACCTACTGGCTTCTGCCATTCATTTCTGCAAACATTTATACAAGCAAATTTTTTTTGCAAAAATGTTTGCAGAAGAAACAGTTGCACAAATGTTCATTTAGGTATTTACCTTGATGACCCTTGTGGATTTTGGTCTGCCACATCATCAGGGAAATGGAAGAGTTTGCAGTTTAACGCCTGCCTGTTTTCTGTATTTCACAAATTTGGAAACTGGCCAGAAATCCCTAATGTGTCTGACTCAATTTAACTTCAATGTCAAGACAGATATATTACAAAAGTTTATTAATAAAAATACAAAAATCTCTCAACCTGTCTTCATAGGACAGGTGTTCCATCCCTCAGATCATCTTTGTGGCCCTCCTCTGGACCCACTCCAACAGGTCCATGTCTGTCCTGTACTGAGGACTCCAGAGCTGCATGCAGTACTCCAGGTGGTGTCTCACCAGAGCAGAGTAGAAGGGCAGAATCACCTCCTTCAAAACAGAGTTTCTGTTTAGCTGATATGCATATTGAAGACCTCAATGTAGTCATGAAAAATTTGTGAAGAAGGAAAATGGAAAAGATTATTAACTAAGTGGTTCTCTGTGGTTTGTTCATGCAGTTTTACGTGTACATAACCTGACTAACCAAGTCTCTAAGACGACGCATTAATTTTCTTGCACTTCATACAGAGGTACCGTTGAGCATTTGTATAACCAATTACATATTAAATGACACTGCTTCTCAAGAGACTAATTTACTCAGTGTGCAGTAAAAACAAAACAGTGGGAAAAAAAATAAAAAGGAAAGCCTACCCAAGTATATATTTGTGAAAAACTCACAATAAGAAAACACTCTAATGAAACTATGTTTATCACAGTTTGATACAACTGAAAAGCCATGCTATCTTTCCTGTTAGAAATATACTTTTAAAATATGTCATGACCTTTTCTTACCTGTTAAAAGAATGCTTTCCTAACATTACTTCATAGATTTCTTTTTGGCTATGTTTGCAGTCTGTCAAAGAAACCATGTTTTTTTGAGGTAACACAAAATAGTCCTAAACACACTTTTTTAGGAGTAGGGCTGTATTTTATTGCACTTGGCCAAAATTTGCTTCCCCTTTGTCGCCCTTTGGGCAGCTTATTGTGTTTGTGCCTGTTGTTAAAGTAGTCAAAAGTAGTCTTTACAGTTTGGGACAAAGGACTTTTTGAGGATTGATAAAATGGAGGGTGGATTCACAACAGTGGATTAAAAAGATCTAAGGCAATAGAGATAAAAAAATATTTTTTTTAAAGAATTTTTACTGATAAGCTAAAGTTTTTCATTCTTAGGATTTCATTGGTTCATTTCATTATATAACTGTCATTAAATAGAAATAATTTGTCTGAAAATCTTGTCAGTACATTTAGGACTCACTATTAATGGGTGTTATGACAGAGAGTTAGGTGTCTGTTTAATCTTAGTCCTACAGACCAGTACAGAAGAGAAAATATACAGTGAAAATTTCCCTCAGAGCAACAAAGTACCCTATAACTATAGAAACTATAGTAACTACACAAAAACCAGAGCTGAGGGCGGAGGGCGGAAGTAAACTCATCTGAAATGCTGAACTCCATGCAGCTATGGTTACATAAATATCAATAGCCAGATATCTAGAGGTATCTTTGGGACATCTGCTCTGGCTGAAACCATAGTTTTCACTGCTGTGCAACTGTATGCTATAGAGTATATTGAACAAATATTCCTGGGTTTATACTGGGACCAGGAGGTAAAGAGAAACAGTTATGCAGAACTACACTGAAGTTAAATGAGCCTACTGAAAACCAGGTTGCATTAACTTGCTTTTGGAACCGATTAATGTGGCCTCATAGTTTCTGATCATGCTAGAGTGTAGGTACAGCAAGTATGCAAAAGTACATAGAAGTTCACAGTTTTACTGAATCTAGGGCACAAGGTAGCTCACCCATGGTCAGGTACCACATGCCCCCCCACACTGCACTAGTGTTTAGGCATAGCATAACTTACAATAACTGTGTCCCATGTCAGAGCCTACTGGCAGAGTCAGTGTCCCTAAAATTCCAGCTGATAGCTTGGCATTTGAACAGCCCTTTCTCTGTTTTAGTCAGTATTTGTTTAGGAAATAAAATACTTTTTAGCAATGGAAATGGAGAAAAAAATATTGTCCTTTCTTTTGGTAGCCTGAAATCCACTTTTCTTTAAACAAGCAAACCAACTCTTCATGGCAAAATTTTCATTCCCAAAAAGATTTTTACTGTTTTCTCAAACATGATGCCATTTGAACTAGTGCCTCTTTCTTTTTATTCTGTTCCTTTTTGCAATCTCTTTAAACATAGATACTTTGGTGAAATAAGTTGTGTGACAGAGAGGATCTGCTGCTAAAAGCATGTGCTGTAAGACCTATGTAACTGGTTTTTTTTTGTGTTTATATAACATTAACACAGGGATTTTACATCAGAAAGCCAACAAAAGAGGGTGTCTAAAAACCCTAAATCCAACACTTTCCTAAACCAGAAGAATTTTATGCATTTTTTCTATGTTAGGTCATTTCCAATAAAGTGTAAAAAACAACACATATTATCAACAGAGACAGAGGAAAATGCTGAAATGATGCAAAGGAGGAGATAGATGTCTTCAAGAGAAATTTTCAGACCCAAGAGAATGATGTAGGCTTACAGAAATAAGATCTATAATCTAAGAATAGATTAAATGATCCTGCTTAAGGGGCTCAAATTGTACAAGAATTAATTGTGGCTGCTGTGACTTCAGAAGCTGCGGAGGAAGGACGACAGCTGTTTCTAGCACAGAAGCAGTAGCTGGTGTGGAAAAGCAGCGCACACTTCTCCAGACACTGCCGGAGGAACGGAGATGCTGGCAGGTCTTGCGGGCTGAGGAAGGGACCAACAGTCACCTTCCTCGCAAGGACTCAGCTGTCTGTGTCCCCAGGCTGGGTTTGGTGCATTATGGCCCTGTGACCTTGACTCAGTGTTACTGAGAAACTGGTTTTAAGCCATGAGAAAGTATGTGAGATAAAGCCATACAAAATAAGAAAAATAAAAACCCAGAAGTGTCATTGCTGAAACATTACAAGCAGCTCAGACTCAAAAGTGAAAATACTGACATGAAAAGTTATAAAACCCTTGGGGTGGCATTTGAAAAACAATGAATCACAAGATAGTAATTCAGCAACATCAAGGATCTCTAAGTAGCAAGAGAGGCTGATGATTGATTGATGGCTGACTGGTCAACAAACACTCATCAAGTTTTCCATCAGGGCCAGCGAGCTGATTAATGCTTAGCGTAGTAGCTTTTTAGTCCAGGTTATCTACTGCGTATGTATTAGCCAATAAATAATTATGCTGCACTCTCACACTGTACATGTATTTTCAGATTGCCTGACCTAAGTGACCCAGAGAAAGAGCTGGAAGGAGGGTTACTGAACACGGGAGTAGAGAGGGACTTCAGGTAGAGATGGCTGCAGGCAGGAGAAAATTGTGTCCATTCCCCTACTGCAACTGAGACTGAAGCAGCAGCTTTAAAAGGGAAATTAGCATTTGGCCTAAGCCATGCTTTCATGCTCCAGATTATTTTCTATAATGTAAAACCACGATATAAAAGACATTCATTACTGGAAGTTCATAAGTACGAAAATTTTAGAACTGCTAATAATGTTCTCTCCCAAAGAAACTTTATAAAAATAAATGTAATGAGAGTCTCAAGAAAAAAAAAGGAAGAATAATTAAGAAAGGGAAAAGAAGAAAGGGATGAAAGGCAAAAGAGATAAAGAGCAGTAGCAGAAAAGAGGAGACAGAAAAAGAAACAGGCAACAGGAGAAAAATATATTACAAGAAAAAATAATGTTGAAAATGAATGTTGTTACATTTTTGGTTGTTGGCTGAATACTGCTATAACATTCTTTCATTCACTGTAGGTTACTAAAATCGTATTTTCTGAATATTTTGCAGTACAGAAGATTATTAATACATAAAAAAACCTCATGGCAGCTATCTGCAATTGACTGAGCCTTACGAATTCTGTCAAATGACTCTTCATAGTAATCATCCAAATGAGTGAGTGCTCTAAAAATATTCATCCCCAGGAATTCCATGAAAATATATATCAGACAGGTGTGAAAGCATAACCTGTTGTGCTTAGGGAACCCTTTTCTGAAACTACCTTCAGAACAACCTTGTTCTTATATTATTTATCATTCTATTGTCTCTGATCTATAATTCAAAAAGAAAAATCCTTTGATTAATATATATGCAATATAATTCCAAATCAGTGCTGAAAATTTCAGCTGCTAGGTGTCCATTAGTGTTATCAGACACAAAAATGTGAAGGTGGAGAATACCAATCAGGTCTTTCTGTCTAAATTCCTGCCAATAAAGGACATACCCTGCCTATTTTTACTGCCACTGTTATCATAAAATAACAAGGATAGCAAAAATTGCTGTACTTTCTCACTCTACAGCTGTAGCTACTGAAATGAAAAAGTCTTACTCTCCCTCTGTAAACTAGTACTGTCCTGCCTGAAACATGAATTATATCACAATTTGCTCCAGGGTCAGTCTGCAATCAGGTATTTCTTTCAGTCTTCTCAGTGATTACATCCATCCATTAAATTACAAAAATTCCATAAAAATGAAGATAAGTATTCGTAAGTATATTACTGATGAGTTGAGCTCTAACATTCTAATAGGTATCATTACATTAGATTATGATATATTGTCTCATGTTTCTCATTAAGATTTCATTGCAAGTTTCTAATTATAATGGTGCTCCTTAATGCTACTAAAGGAAAGCATGTGCTATAGCTAAAAAGCTAAGTTTCTATAGGGGAGAAATTTGCAAAGGCACAGATGAGCCTAACTTACATTGAAATTCAGTGAGAGTTAGCCACCTAACTGGTATTTATCCCTTAGGAGTATAACTAAAGCATAAATATTCTTTGTGGTTGCACAGATTGGGGCGGGGGGAGGTTTACTTTTCATTTAAGAAATCTACAGAAAAAAAATGGAAAACACAATTTCCCTGACAATTATGTGACAGTAGGCAATGATATACTAATAAACCATTTTCTAATTACAGGGCACACAATTTTTGTCCTTCATTGCAATTCTAACTTCATATATATGTACACAAACTGTATGTGTTTGAGAACACATATTTATCTATATAGAGGTAATTGTATCTACATATATATCGAAAAACATAGGCACATATAATGATGAAATAGGTCTATTATGAAATGTGCATGACTCAAATTTCTAATATGATAGCTGAAACCCTCTTCTACATAACAATCTAGAAAAGAAAAGCTTATGTCTCTTCAACTGTGTTGATCTTAACTCTTAAACTGGGGAGGGTGAAAAAAAATCTATTCTGGAGGGATGAGGGATATGAAAAGAAGATGCTAATGCATGGCTGATTGATAGGAAGGTTCTCCTGAGGACTTTACTTTCCAACTAAGGTAAAATAAAAAGGGGGGGGCGGGGAAAGAAGAATCTAAGATGATGTAGGCATCATCCTGTCACAAAACATGGCACGTAGGAAGTGATAAGGAGAAAGAACAAAAGTACAGGGAGGCTTAAAATCAAGAACAAATATGAACCTTGGCTCCATTTGGCAAAAAAGTCACGAGGCAGGTGGAGACTACAGCTGTGTGATGGCAGCACAAAAGCAATGGTTGTTTTGTGCCACAGCATAAGGCTGTGACAGAAACACTGTAACCTGGACACCCTCGGAAATATTGCTGTTGTCCTCTCCTGTTAGTTGTTGTCCTCTCTAAAATGTTAGTTTAGATTGGAATGGAATAATCTAAGTCTTCTTGCACAAAGAACATAGCTTAGATTTCAGCCTTAAATCTATCTTCCTTTTTTGTCCATAGACACGCTTTTATTTCTCTTTGATATATGTGAGATGATTTCTATCAAGTTAGAAAATCTGGATAATTTTACAGGAGAAAATCTGACAGATAGAAATGCATGCTGCTGCTGGATTCTATCCTACAGGCTTTTGGGTAATGAGAAAAATGTAAGCCCTTTAACAAATAACTGGGGAAAATATTATGAATTTAATCTTCTGTATTTTTAAAGAGATGTAATGTGCTCAGTATATCTTTTTTTATACTTTAATATTAAACCTTTTGCAATTACATAAGGCTGCTTTTCAACTGTTCTTCTAGATGAAATGAGACAATTCCTTTTCACTTTACATTATCCACCTTTCTTTGTCTAGAGAACAACAGCATACAGATAGATTCATCAGTTTTGCACAGCATGTACACTTGTTTCATTTCTACTACTACTTCACTAAATAACTGAAATGAAAGTGATGATAAATTAGAAATCTTATGCCTACAAATGCATTTGTCTCTAAAATCTCACAGTCAGAATACTTGTTAAAAATACTAATGAATGAGCACATGACTTTTGCCCAGAATAAGGGGTTTAAGCATATGCATACAACATTTATACTATATAATATAACATATAGTATACATATAGCATAACTGATGTCTGAATGGAATCTGGTTCACTGAGAAAATAGTTTTATCATTTAAAATAATTTAGCATGGCTTTTCCCTTCTAAGTATGTAATTAAATATTAAAATTATGGCTATCCTCAAATTTTGAAAAAAAATATTGTCAGGATATTTTACATGTATATGAAATTATGCATATGAATATGCATATTTGCACAGTTACATGACAAACAGTTGCAGGTATCAAAGTTACAAGTTTTACTGATAAGAATAATCTGATATCTTAGGGTGACCAATGTACTGGTTTTTATTTCAATGCACTTCAAAAGATTTTTCAACATTTTATTTCCACATACTAACAGAATTAGGTTCTACTGTTATATATCCTTATATGATACATATGGGGATGGTGGTGATATTTTAAAATGGATATTTATCTTTAAAAAGCTCTTAAAAAGTACAGGGTGTAACAATAAATATCTTAACTTGAAATACATATTTTATTCCTCACTTAGTTTGTAAATCCCTCAGTGCAGAGTAGTGGATTTTCTTTTAATTTCTCCTTGTGCTGAAATTACTGAAGATTTTTAGG
Organism: Pelecanus crispus; assembly: GCF_030463565.1. Taxonomy (NCBI): domain Eukaryota; kingdom Metazoa; phylum Chordata; class Aves; order Pelecaniformes; family Pelecanidae; genus Pelecanus; species Pelecanus crispus. The sequence continues at coordinate 116,830,174 of NC_134643.1, read as the reverse complement.
AAAAGCTTTCAGAGGGGATAGTGCTAAGTTGTGAATGTGTATCCTGGTAATGAATGAAATTGAATGAAAAAAAGACAATTCAGCTTAGATCTTTTTTTTTTTTAAGTACATGTCATGCCACAGTCTTTAATTATTTTGCTTCTGAGAGGCATCGGGGTTTATTAAACAAATGACAGTGATGACTCAGGAGATCTGTAATCTAGTCCTTATATTACTCCTAGATGACCTTAGGCAGTCAGGGCACCTCTCCATATCTTAACTACTGACAAAACTCCATGGAACAGCCATTGAATCAGTATCCTAGCAAAACTCTCTCAGCTTAGCTTCTTTGTTGTACTTTTTCTGGGCAAAGATCCTTTTCTTGTTATAGCAACACTTGCTGAAGGAAGCTTGCTTGGGCTCTACCAGCAGAGGCAGTGGGGTTGTGCTGTATCTCCCTCACTGCACCTAGTCCTTTGGGGATCAGCCTGCAAAGAAAGGAGAAAGCACAAAGGTGTTTGAGATAGAATACCTCCATGTGAAGTAGGCAGCCACAGCAGAAGCCCTAAGAGGTATAAGAAAGAGATGGCAGCGGCAATCCCAGAGGGCTAAATACAAAAAGCAGGTTGAAAGTAGTGGTGCTGTTGCAGATGGAGTGAGGGAGAAGCAAAAATATACTTTATTGGTATAAAACAGTGAGTTGACAAGGTTCAATGGTAAATGCTGTTTGTGGACAGTGGTTTAATAATATTCGATGGCACAGTACACTTGATTATTTACTGCACAGAGGACAAGGTCAGACAAAACTGTCAGGAAGACACTCCCATTGAGTCATGATGTTCAGAAAGGACCTCCTTGCTTTCTTAACTCCTTCCTCAGACAGCAGTCTAGGTGTGGCTGGATCCAATCCTAGTCCCAGACTTGGTCAACGGTTTATGTCTAAAGCATTATATATGTGCAATCCATCCTTTATATGACTTAGCTAAGACTTCAAAGTTTAGCATGCTATTAGTCACTTACTGAGGATCTGTTGCGGCAAGGAATCTCTCAACCTCGAGGAGTAAGCTTGAGAGGCATTCCTACCCAAGGGGAGATCCTGGCGTACATCCCGCGGCCATGCAGGAGAGCTAAAGGGTTCTTGGGCTGTTCACTGTTTATGGGGGTAAGATGACTGACTCATAGTCATATTTACATACCAACTGCAGATGTTAGTTTCTGACAAATTTGGTTTGAGTCGGACATTGACCAGCACTGTGGTTAGGTGGACGCATTGACATAAATTAGCCCTTGGCTACTGTGTTATGTTTCCCCCGAATCCACTTTGAGTTGGATGCATCCCTCATGACCAGACACATCCATCATGACTGCCACTGGTGGTTATCACTTGAGCAGGGTTACGTGAAAAGGTCAGGGGGGGACATGCCACACCGCCACAGAGGCACATGAGCAGTTTTCTGGTATACAACCTTCTCATGCTTTTAGCGGGATAGATAGACGTTCACTTTTGTAACAGTCTAGGAACCATAGTCTGAGATCTTTTGTACTACATAAACACTTTTTGAATTCATTGGACGGTTAGACCATGCTTAAAATCTGGCTTAAGATGAAATTGGTGTAATGTTGAGGATAGCTTGCATAGGAATTCATCTCACTGAAGGTCAAACATCTGCAGCAGCTAGCTACATCTCAGCCTATATTTCCCTTTATATTCTGGTATATTTTAGGCTTCTGTTTTAGGTTGTGATCAATTGTCTTTTTGTCCCTAAAACCTTAAAGGGAGGCAGGGGTGGCTAGCTGAATAGTAGATTACTGTAAATCCTGATATGAATTCTATGTACCTAGGAAGTATTTTTTAACGGTGGTCCCTGAACATGGGTGCTGTGCTCTAACCCATCAGTGTGAATGTTCTCTCAGTTTATGTCACAGCTCACAGAAAATTTATTCAAGGTACATGAAACTGTACTCCAAAATATAATTTAGGGTTTTGACTCTTAAGACAGCACACATGACAACTGAAGAGCATCAGACTGCTTTAATCCAGCACTTTCACAAATCCATTCATTCCAATTAGAGATAAGGCCTCTTTATTCAAAAGATAAAAGTATAAATTTAGAGTAAGAAAGAGGATGCACAGCTTGAGGATAAAACAGCTAAAGTAGAGGACTGAGTAAGGTGTACATGAAACCATGATATATATGAGGTTGTCTGCACTGTAAAAACAAAATGAAAAAACCACAAACCAAAGTGATATTTCTACCACAACATTTATCTTAATATTTTCCTCAAAGCTTTTCCTCACATAAAAAATGCTTTTTGTTAAAGATCACAGTAATTAAGTACATAGCCAATGCAGTAGAAAAAAGAAACAATATTTATGAAGTAAATTTTTTGGAAGAAATTAAAATATGTTTCCCAATTACTTTTAACTTCAGTCTTTCCTGCTTGTATGTTCTCTCCATGAGTCCAAACCTGCTGGATGTTTTAAAATGCAAGGTAAGAATCCACAGGTTTTTATATTCATCTTTCTTCAGCTAATATAATAAAAACTTGTAAATCCAAATCAACATGAAAGAGACAGATTGATAATATAATTAATTATACACAAAGCCACCATTAAGTCAAACTAACTGTGTTCAGATGCAAATTCTGTCATAAGGATGCCCATGGGAGCTGTGCTAACACGTACAGCAGGAGAATTTCATTCTTTGGAACAGAACTGTTTTATCTCTCTGTTTTGTGTGGATTTAAACATATTTTATGTGATATTGCTACAATATCAGGTGGTATTCTTTGAGATGAATGATTTTTGTCCAAATTATTTCTCCCCCTCCTTTATTTAAAGACTATTGACTGATATATAGGAGAATCTTGAGGCCAAGATATATATAAAAGCATAATTAAGAAAAGAGGTAGAGATAGATGGCTTATAGCAATATGTTTGAGATCTTCAACTTCAGACAATGAGATTTTTTGTTGTTGTTGTTAAGTTAAACCAAGATTTACTTGTAGAGAAATAGAAAATATGCACAGAAAAGCATTACAACTATTGAAATAGTTTTGAAATTACAGCAATGAAATCATGATTATGGCTACAAATGAAATATTAAATATTCAGGAATAGTGTGCATGTAATACATAAAAGCCTGTTTCACAAGTATGATTATTTTTCTAAAATATGATAGATGCAAAAAGCAGGATTAAGATTATTTCTCAGAAGATTATTATATTCAACTGGAATACATAATGGAACAAAAAGCACACATTCACAGAGGCATCTTTCTAAATCAAATAAGAATTTGCAATGGAAAAAAGTGCATAGAAAAAAAGGAGGAGCAGACACACTTCACTACAAGTGAAAGATAAATTTTACCAGAGGTTGGAAAGTAAGGCATGAAAGGACTAAGGGACCAGTTTACGTTCTGAAACCAGAAAAACAAAGCAAAACAAACTTTTGAAGGCAAAAAAAGTAAATGTACTCAGAATATTTTTTCCTCTATATTATGCTATAATTCTGGAAAAAAAAAAAGTATTTTTGAAATGAAAAAGATTGGATTTTTTTTCCTTTAATATATAGCATTGAATAAATCTCAGATTGTTGTAAAGAATGTATTTTGTGGAAACAATCATAACAGTTCCAAACTCTGAATTTTAAATAAGAACAATAAAAAAGAATATTTATGTTTATAAAAGAACTTTTAAAATTAAAAAGTCTGTAAAAATTTCAAAAGTTTGAAAAATCTTTGAAAATTCATCAAAATCAATGCTGAAATATGTTTTCAAAAATCAACATTTTCAAAAGAAATTTTGTCCCTTCCATAGTTTTCTACTCTAAGGTTTGTAGTGTGAGAACTTCAGGAATTACGTTTTTACAAAAGGCTCAAACATTACTGGACTTCAGTCACCTATCATCAAGCTTAATTTCAGTATGCTATTTGTTAGAGTTATTTAAAGCAAGAAATTTAAAGAAAATATTTCATTTCATGTGTACAGGACATGGTTCACATCCTGCCTTTAGGCACACATATATGAAATGGAAGCAATTTCTTTCAGTTGATTGTTTAAGATAGCCTTGATCGACATTCTAGGTTTGATAAGAAATGCAGCCCAGTGTGTATTAACTAGACTTGAAAATAAAACAAGTAGCAACTAACTTTAGAAAGACACAAGCATAGTTAATCTCCTCTCCGATTAGATGGATAAAGTAAACAAAAAATTAGAGGAGAGAGGCTGGAGAAGAATAGTATTTTTTTATTTTAGTCAAAAGCAGACTGCAAAGGTTTCCAAATTAATAACTTGCATCTCATACTTAAATGCTCCACCAAAAGACCCTGTAATCACCTTCTCCTACCAAAGCATGATTACAAGCAGTTGTTTCAGATTTATTTCAGTCTGACAAGGATTGCTGTCCTAGCACTGCAGAAATTTTGAAGAACTTTGAAAAATAATCAAGATACAAGGTACAAGAAGCATCACAATAACTGACAAAAGGAAACAACGTGCTGCAAATATAAAATACTGAAGAAGTGTTTGAGATGACCTAAATATGCCAGCAAAGTCTTCCACGATAGTTTTTCAAGAAGAGATAATTTTATACATGATCCACATTCTACAGATATTCACAAAGTACTGAGAAGTAGTGCAGCCAGCATTACATTGCCAACAACCTTCTTCAGAGAGCAAGCCATGGCAGTTGGGATCCATATTTAGCTTTACTGAACTTGCTTTTATCGCAAGAATACATTCATCAGCTCATTTGGAAGAAGAGCTAGAAATCTTTCTCAAAAAATACTTATTACTGCTATAATCTATGATCACTGATTATAAAGTGTAAGCACTAATTTCTTCCTATGGTATTGAACATGGCTTGGCCAGCAGTTTGAACAGCTATTTTTTACAGCTTGTGTTAGCTTGAAGGAAAATGTCTAGAGAGGGGGAGAGCTGAGATGTGATTACAAAAATTCATATAACTCCTACACAATTCAGAAAGTTGCACAAGCGTTTAAACCCAAATATTTCTAGAGCATAGGAAGGTAATGCTCATAACCAGAAGTCTGCTTAGGGCACAGCATTCAGCAGTCCATTGAGAAAAGACAGAGACCAATATTGTTGTTTGTCTGACTGTTCCAACTATTCAATAAGATGGTTGCCATGTGCAGGTTCTCCCTTTTCTTGATGGATGGAAGTACTACTCTATAGGTTACATAGTCACTAATGAAATATGGAAAAATCCTGGCAGATAAAAAAGAACTTAAGCAGTTTATCTGAGAAGTTACCCCAGACCAGCATGAGGCTTGAATGTGTTCTGCCAAATCTGGAGCTGCTTAAACTCTGTGACTATATTTCTTTAATTACTGGTAGGGAAATAAAATAAAAATTTCTAAAATTAAAAAATAGCTTATAATGTATCAATGAAAAAATTGATTTTTGATCAGACACAATGACAAGACAGGAAACAATTGCGCTACACGGGAATATAAAGAACACTGTCAAGTATCAAAAGGAACATTTGAAGGATAAATATCTTTTTTAAAAAACGAAGAGGAAAACCTAGTGGTGATGTCTTCAGAAGTAAGGTTTGCTGAGATTAGGGATGATAATCTTGTAGCTAAAATAATCCTACATATAGACTTACTTGTTTTAAAAACTTTATCATTTTAATATTTTTTATATAAAGTTAAAATATTCTTTGATGCAGATCTACAAATAGGTCATTGACTTCTGTGGCGAAAAAAGCTGCAACAATCTCATTTTAAGTTGCTGCATAAGAGTCATTGGCGCAAAGTGTCCTGTACTTCTGTGAGGTAATGGCATAAAGCCTGATTTGTAAGAGAGTGAATTTTATGAAGATGGAAAGAGGGAGGCTCCCTGAGGAGTTCTAGGATTTTTTTTTAACTACACCATCTTTTAAAGAATAGAAGTGAGTGCCTAGGTATCCTGATTTTGGCTGGGATAGAGTTACTTTTCTCCTAGTAGCAGGCACAGTGCTGTGTTTTGGATTTAGCAGGAGAAGAGTAACACGCTGATGGTTTAGTTGTTGCTAAGTACTGCTTATGCTAGTCAAGGACTTTTCAGCTTCCCATGCTCTGCCAGGTGCACAAGAAACTGGGAGGGGGCACAGCCAGAATAGTTGATCCAAAGTGGCCAAAGGGCTATTCCATACCATACAACGTCATACTCAGTATAGAAACTGGGGGGAGTTGGCCGGGGGGAGCGATCGCTGTCAGAAAACTGTCTGGGTATTGGTCAGTGGGTGGTGAGCAATTGCATTGTGCATCACTTGCTTTGTATATTTTTATCGTTGTTGTTGTTGTTATTATTATTATTATTATTATTATGTTATTATTATCATTACTATTTTACTTTATGCCCAGGAGTGTTTCTCACTCTCACTCCTCCGATTCTCTCCCCCATCCCATCAGGGCAGGGGGAGTGAACAAGCAGCTGCGTGGTGCTTAGTTGCTGGCTGGGACTAAACCATGACACTAGGAAATTATTTCTATGAAATATTAATATTTTCTTATGAACTGAAATTGTAAAACTGACATATAAAAACATAAACTGAAATAAAAAATACTTGAAGATATATACGAGCTTCTTCATGTAACTGAAGAAAAGGAATGATCTGCCAACAAAGTATGAATCACTATGTTTAGTTTTTCAATGTTTTAACTATATAAATGTTTATTTATCCCTATTGCACCTCCCATTTCACTTATTTTTTTATATTTCAAGAATTTCAAGCTGCTACTGGTTTCAGATGTGAAGGATTCACCTAATATCATTATTTAGGAAAACAGTTACTATCAGGCACGTGCTTACTGAAATGAATGGGAAGTACAATACAGTCTTGATACATGGCTATAAAGCTTAGATACACATCTTTTCTAAACTATAGACTGTCTTGAAACTTCTGGCCATTACCTATCAGGAGTATTTATGAAATTTTAATAAAAATTAAAAAAAAAAAATTACAATGACCTCATTTAATAGACTGTAATTTGTATTTTAATGGATCTAAAAAAGTCATTATATACATGTTAATGACTCACAAATCTAAGCTTTTGACAGGACTATCAATGTACACTGTACTGACTAATTCACATACTTAGATGCTTTTAACACAGAAATTAAACTGTCCTCATCTAAATTCTATTATTAAGAATAAAATAGAAAAATAAATTTCCAATCTCTGAAAATGGAAATGTGTCTGACATAATCATATATGAAGTTTTTCACTAGCTTAAAAAAAAAATTTATTGAGTGAGGCTTGTTTTTTTAGAGCACAGTAATTGTGTATTTTCCTTACAATACATCTATGGTTTCAATAAACTGAGAAAGATGCAAAAAGAGTTCCTACATACATTTTGGGTTTAAAAATTTAAAGGATTCTTATAGGAAATTTAACACACTATCTTTGATAAAATGTAACATATTTATCAAAGCAAGGAAATCTGAAATTACTGTAAGAGTGAAACTTTGTAATTATTGTGAATTGTCCCCCTGTAACAATAGGTAACATTATTACATGGATCTTTAAAACAGAATAAATCAGATTAAACTGAAATTAAACAGGGGCCAAGTAATAAATAAATATTTTTTAAGATTCAACTCTGACTGCTTTTTATCTTGAAGAAAATCCAAAGGTGAAGTTAATATTATTTATTTTTTTTGCATCAAGGAATTTCTTGTACACAATAAAACTTTATGAGGAATTTGTTACCCTTTATGTATCCACATTCTTCAAGTTCTGACAGAACAAGATGAGCACCAAATTCTGGTCTTGGGAAAGCCTCCACAAAATCATTGCTTCAAAAATTGCTTCATTTCAAAAATCATTCGTATAACCCAAGCCATCTAATTTACATATTAACCAATGTTAAACATGTATCCCATGATGTATATGTGTCATATTCATTACATTTATATAATTGCCACAATGATAACATATTTATATCACATCAAAATCTTTGTGGCTAAAACTGTGCATTCTCATAGGTGTCTTTTCAAGGTGTCCTTATTACACAAAGCCAAAATATACTCACTCTCATGAGTCTAAACAGATTCCAATCCCCAAATACATACATTTCAATGTTTACTGCCCACTGTACAAAGAATAATAATAACAAAAATTTTCACTCTTTTGCCTCGAAGGCAACTCATTCTTATTCACATATCTGTTGGTCCAACCAAGAATTTTCTCATTATCCCTCTCCAGGAACCAGTTCCTTTCTCTGTCCACCACTGCAACTTTCTGCAATCAAAAAATGCCATAGACTTTATTACAGAACAAGCTGAATTCCCTCAAATTGCTCTTGGTAAAAATGTGCCCCATGCTGCAGAGTTCACAATTTTATTATCATTGTTATTATTCAACAGTTTAACAATACAAGCTTTGGCAGTAGCAGCATGCAGTGCAAAATAACACTGTCACCAATTGCAGACCCTGGTTCTGTGACAGGCTAAACATCACTTGAAAGTGTTTTGTGCACCACAAACATTGGCCAGGAAGGAGGCTGGAAATGCTCATGAGGCAAATACATTGGCATTTGTGGATTAACTGCTAGCATGATTTTGGCTTTGTTTGTTAACTCTGTGGTTAATTATACACAGCAGTAGTAACACCGTCTGTCATCTCTCTAAAGTATACACTGTAGTGATGCATACCTTGACTGACATATTACTTTCTTTCTGTGTCAGATGTCTTAATGATAACGGAATGTAGCCTTGGAAGTATAGACTGAAATATATTGCACATATAACATATAATTTACAGTATAAAGTTTATTGAATCAAAGACTTACTGTATATTTCAGAGGGAAATGGTCATCTTCTTTCAACAGGAAAACATCTTACCTGTCTCTTAAATCTAGGCACAATGGCAATTATACTTTAGTTCTGAAAGTGTTTAATTTTTTTTTTTTTGTTGTGAATTTAATCCAGAAATCTGCTTAAGTAGATAAAGAAGGAAAGAAAAACCCTACAATATCTTGGTTAGAAAATCTTTCTTGTCAGAAAGGAAAATCACTTTATCTCATACAGCATTTTGACTGCAGCTGCTGAAATTAGAAATGACTTTTTGAAGATCTGGATCAACCCAAACAGAATACACATAAGTCTTGAAAGGTTCCACATACAATACCCTGCACCCCTTTCTCATGCCAAATCTTTTCTATCTAGCACATAAAGAATCACTTGCAGATGAAAGTATTCCCTGTACATAAAGGTTTTGGGGTTTGTTGGGTTTTGTTTCTTTTCAGAGTTGCTTCTTTACAGCCATCGTCTTCAGCTTTTACCTTTTTTTTTTTTCAGATCACCTTTTAAACCACCCATGTTCTTCACTGCTTGGCAGATGACCTTCTGCTGTGTCTGGCATGCACATCCTTACAGTTCTCCCCTTAGGCTACTTACTGCAGCTGCTTATCATGATTGAGCCCTGGCCATCCGCTCCTCCTGACCCAAGCTCTTTCATCAATGTCTTGCCTCCTGCCCTTGTTCCCTAAGTGCTGATTCAAAACCACTTCCTAAATGACCGTAGCCCTAAGGTGTTTACATGTCCTCTGGCTCAAACAGCCTCTGATTTTTGTCTAACTTCATTATATCACTTGAAGTGAGTTATAAACTAACCATAAATCCAAGGAATTATAATCCAACTATAAATCCAGGAGAGCTTTTTCTTAACTCGTGATTCTTTGTTTTCATAAAACCCCATATAAAAATAGTGGTAGCTGTTGAAAACTACGAGGTAAGAAAATAACTATAGAAATAAATTGATTCAGGAACCCAAATGCTGTGTTGATTGCTTTCTGTTTGTTTGTTTTTAAAGTGTGTGGGGTTTCTTTCTTTTGTTTTCAGATGATGAAAATGACCTACAAACAAATGCAAAACACATAATGTTTTGTCAATCACATGCAAGAAAGGACCACTGGAAATCAATTTAAGATGCCTAGTCATTTGCAAAACCACTTCTGCTGCCTGATATACTTCTGAGTGAATTCAAATAACTTGAAATATATAAAAATTGTCATACTAACTTCGCTTTATCATTTCTCAATCTGTCCCAATGTTCTTAAATTTCTTTTTATCAAAGAGAATATTTAAAGGTTTCTGTGCCTCTTGTGGTTTCTTTCTCCTAAATATTGTCAGAGTCAAGAGGAAATATGTGAGGAGAACAGAAAAACTGCTTATATTCAGGTCTTATAACAAAAATTGTAAGAAGAACTTACAGAGAAAAACATTTCTGTCATTCAATTTATTTCACAAATAATAAGAACAGAAAAACACTTCATGTCTGAAATGAGAACGGAATCTGATTGAAAAGCAATCTATTTTTAATGTAAACAGAAGGCAGAAATGAAATTATCTAACTTTAACTATTTAAGAGCTAGACTTGTGGTCAAAGATAGTCATTAGGTTAACTAGTGACTAATCTAAGGCATCCTCTATGGTCAATGGGGAGAGGTACGCTCTTTAGTTTAGCAACCTACTGTAGGTGGAATGAATCATCCTTAGCAGATACCCTCCTAAGTATAAAAGAAGCCTGGATGACTTGGCTAGCTATAAACTTATAGTGAAATGTGAGATGAAGTGAAATTATCACATCAAAGTCTATAAAGCAATTCATTCATATAGTGCAACTTCATGATATCTCTTCTATGGGTTTGGTCACCTTATTACTCTTTGAAGTTTACACTTATGAAAATGTGAAATATCTGCTGATGTTATTTACAGTAAACCCACAATTTAGTACTTTAAAAAAAAAAAAGACATTTTAGAAAAATGCGAGTCTGTGGTCATTACTTTCTGTTGCATTTTTGAATAAATATAGCTGCTAAGTAAAGTTAAATCAAGCTTACCAAGAATGATATGGTAGGTTTTCAAGTGTACCTCTCTCTTTGCAGATAAAAGTGAAGATCCTCAGATACTTATACAAAACATGTTTGAAGGAATACGTATTTAGTTGTCAGGTATTGGTACATTACATTATGCCTGGCTATTTAAAGAAGACAAGTTTCTACTGTTTCAGTTATTGACAGACTGATTGTCTAACATGATAAGTTAGTGTATCATTTTCTGTACTCACGTGTGGTAATGAAATTAAGCGCTATCTTTGTGTATGACAAAATCAAAAATCGAACCTTTAAAATTGTTCATTAACCTTTTCTTTTCTTAAGGTTTTTTGAGACAGAAGCAGGAGATGTTGCTAGGTGCTATGTTTCCAAAATTGAGTTATGTTTCCAAAACATGAGTTAAAAAAATATGCTGGATTTAGCTGAAGTAACATATTTGAATACATAGTTGAAAAATTAAAAATTATTCATTCTTCTAACAAATACATCAAAATAACTGTTAACATTAAGTTCGGGGTAGACAACTGAGTATAAAGTTTTATGGAGGGGCCAGAGTGAAATGTAAATGTGTCATTTCTAATTTCCTTCTATCATATCAATTGGAGCAATGCATACACCTGAAAACAAGTGGTCTCTGGTATTATTCCCAGTTGCAAACATAAACACAATTGTAAATACTTTTAGGACAGCCTTCTTGACTGGCTACCAAGAAACAACCAAATAACTTTTAAAACCTTTGTTTAGAATATGAAAATTTAAGAAAAGGAATGTTGAATTCCTATTACAAAATATTAAATGCTACTTCATTTCCGTTGATGTAGAAGATGATATTTTGATACCAGTTGCAACAAGAGACATGGTTCAATGCTATCTGTGAGGCCAGGAAGGGCAAATCTACAGCCAGGCATACAAGTAAAAGCAGCTGTACTATTCCGGTGCCTCTGTTTAGGAGTACAAGCTAAACAGATAATTATACTGGTATACAAACTTAACAACAACATCAAGAGACAAGGAAATGCAAAATTGACCTTAAAAGAACTGTAAAAACATAACAACAGAAAAGTCATGCTTATTCCTCTGTACTTTTCTTTTCACCCTGCCTGGAGCTTTGATTCTTCTTTATCCTGATAGACGTTATCAAGCTGACAGTGCTGCTAGACAGCACTATTAGAAGCTAGATGTTCTTTCTGAGCATATTCTTTTTTCTTTTCCTAGTCCATCAAAGCATTTGAGTATATATGTAAAAGATTAATAATAACATATATATATAAAAGTCAATGTAAGTAACTGCTGTGCTGGATCAGAGCCAATGCGTACATTCATTTGCTAGATTAAAACCTTGCTTTTAATAGCACGAAAGATGACAATTTCATAAGCTTTTTGGTAAAAAATGTGTACAGTCTTTGGAGAAGAATTTATTTCTGAAAAGAAAGTATAAAGAAAAAGAGAATTCATATTTTCTTCTCTTAGCTTCTGGTTAAGTATTGCCATAAAAATATGCAAAACAAGTATTCTCATTTGCAAAATGAGAAGTTTTATGAACTTGTAGAGCACTTTGAAACTGCCCAGTTTACTTATAAAACAATTGCAGTGCTTCTTTAATACAGTCCACATTATTGATTTCCACAGAATATTTTTTGTCAGAAAGACTGACTTATAGTTGAATACTGATAGTAGAATTCTCCAGGGTTATGGAGATAAATTGTGCACTGGAAATAGAAGAACAAATATAAGTGTCTTTTTGTTGGTAACTCCAGGAAAACCAACATCTTCAGGAAGTCAAGCCAGCATTTATTTTAGATGGATTCAGCTTCTGAACAAATTGAATCTGCCTTCTGTTCTCTTCAGGTTTTTTTGGGTTTTTTATTATTATAAATAACAAGAGTGTAGTTACAAGTTCGATACAATCTGACTTGCTTTATATCTAAATTTAAGTTTTAATAGCTTTTTTTAGTTGAAAATTAACATTGAAAATAGTATTTTTTTTTCCTTTAGGTTTACCAAATCCAAATAGCAATATGTCTTATAGCAGAAGTACAATTGTTACAATTCCTCTTCAACTCAGAACCAACCAGCTAGGTATCGAACTACTGAAGACTATGCTGCTCAATCTAAATATATTTAAATCTTGACTACAAAAGGATGCAGGGCCTGTTTTTACGATGGTGTCGTGGTTTAGCCCCAGCCAGCAACTAAGCACCACGCAGCCGCTCACTCACTCCCCCTACCCCGATGGGATGGGGGAGAGAATCGGAGGAGTAAGAGTGAGAAACACTCCGGGGTTGACATGAGAACAGTTTAATAATTGAAATAAAGTAAAAGTGTAATGATGATAATAACAATATAATAATGATAATAATAATAATAATACACAAAGCAAGTGATGCACAATGCAATTGCTCACCACCCGCCGACCGATACCCAGACAGTTCCTGAGCAGCGATCGCGGCTCCCCGGCCAGCCCCCGCCCAGTTTCTATACTGAGCATGACGTCATATGGTATGGAATAGCCCTTTGGTCAGTTTGGGTCAGCTGTCCCGGCTGTGCCCCCTCCCAGCTTCTTGTGCCCCTGGCAGAGCATGGGAAGCTGAAAAGTCCTTGACTAGCATAAGCAGTACTTAGCAACAACTAAAAACATCAGCGTGTTATCAACATTCTTCTCATCCTAAATCCAAAACACAGCACTGTGCCTGCTACTAGGAAGAAAATTAACTCTATCCCAGCTGAAACCAGGACAGTAACACATGCATAATGGGTCAGGACCTTGCCCCTCATCTGTTTGCCTTTACATATGTCTGTTCTGCAAAATATACCTGCATCAGTGATGTCACACCTAGGATATATGCAATGAGAATTTTGAGTGAGTTTTGTTTAATCCATCCACTGCATTCTTGCATGCAGTTCCGAAACATTGTCTCTTATGCCACATATTAGCAGGAATGCTATTAACTTTGACTTTTCACAGACCAAGCCATCCTGAATGCAAGAAATGATTCATTCTTCTAATGTTTTGTGTTAATGACACACAGTTCCTTATAAAAATTGTTATCCCGGAAATAGCAAAGGACTTCTTTAGTGTGTATGCATGTGTATTCACATACAGGCATGTTCACATATTTATATGCATTTCATAACTGCAAAAAAAGATTCTGCTATGCTTTCAATTGCCTGTGGAACTGTCATACTGCATCCACAAGCTTAATATTGACTTATTTGGTTGACTTATTGACTTATTCCTGCAGCAGTTCTTTTTCTAGCAAGATCTATTTCCTTTCAGATTCTTTTACATTACGTTTCAAAAATAGCCTGATGTAGTGAAGCAAGTCAGCAGAATCCACTGTTGGAGATGAAACTGAACATATGCAGTATGTACCACTGTTATACATATATATAAGGACACATATATATAAGAATTTTCATATAATTCTTACACAGTTTTACTGGAAAGAAATCACTGCTTATGACAGAATTGATATGTCGTGTGAAGGATGAACAGCGGTATATGATCTGACATCTACAACATTACAACAAAAAAGTCAATGACTTCCTTTTAAACTCATTTTGAATACTATTAATCTTACAAAGAAATTATATTCTTACAAATTTAGATTTCAGTTCTGTACCTCTAACTTATCTGCAAGCCTTTCTGATGTCAGTGAATTTTCAAATATACCTGGGTCACAAATGCTCGTAAGGAAAACGTGAGCTCAAGTTTCAATGTCTGTTTTGTTTGTTTGTTTTGGGTTCTTCTTTTTTTTTCTTTCTGAAAGCACTCTTCAAGGTTTCGTCATCACTAATATTCTTACTAGTATTGAAATTGATTTCCTGCTAATTTTTCTCTTTGTGTGTTTCAGACACACCCCATTAGCTTGTTCCTTTGAAGCTTGATAAACCTTTCCTTATGCCAAACTGTTAGCTCTTTTAAGCCTTATTTTCATACAAAAATAATACCAATATAATTACATGGATATAGTTAACACACTACAGTTCCTTCAAATTGGCACAGCTGTTCTGCTATACATATAAGCCAGTAGAGATGTTTCTTTAGGCACTGCTATGTGACAAATTCTATAAATTATTTCGTATTAGTGGGTTTACGGGAAAATGAACAGTTTCTGTAGAAAATTGTACCCTTAACTAAAGTAATTACACCAGGATGAAATCTAAGGATAGACAGCTATATTCTTTGACTCTAGTCCTGAAATAAACGAAGAATCAAGCTCTAAATTTGATTACACAAAGGACTATATCCATAAAAATGAAATTATTAGCATCACGGGCAAAAGTACTCTTATCAAAAGGAGTGAATGGGCCCAGCCTTCTGCCATGATGAAATGCAGCCTTTACATAACAGTGTATAGACAGGTTTAATTTTATACCTCTGCAATATAAATGACAGTGTTTAGCATCTTATTACAGCAAAGATGAACATGCTTAATACTCCTTCATAGAGAAAAGACCATGGTAGAATCACACTTCACACTAAGTAATGAGTTCCACTTTGACTATGAGGCCGAATTCCCTTATGTGTGATAAGGGAGACTTGGAGGCTTAAACCCCAATTCCATTGAGATCAGTCAGGGAAGCCTCTTTGCCTCCCAGGGGGCCAAAATTCTGCCCAGTGTTTCTGGTTAATAACACTGCAGAAGGACTTCATAACCAACTGGCATTTGTTTTTAGATATTTATCTATACAATGAAGAGACATTTTTACTGTACAATGTTTTAAGATGGGAATATGTTTCATTCCTGTAATATTAAGAATTCAGTACAGATTTTGATTGTATTTAGTTTTCACTTTTATTAGCAGATTAATTTATAATGCTAATTAATTCATTCATTTCAGAAAATTAAACAGTTTATGACACAGAATCTCTAAAGCAACTAGAGTACTTGGAAGAATTACTCTTTGGATATATATACATAAAATAAGTACTAACAATTATTTTGTGCTCTGTTAAGGATCCTAGTTGTATTATCTTTTTGCAGGGCATCTAAAAATTAATTAATATAAAAAATATCAGAAATTAAGGTTTAAAGAATATCAGTTGACATTCTGAAGTATATTAAAGCATTACATTATATCCCACTGTTATGCTTTACTAGAGAGAGCAGATAAACATTACAAAAATATTCATATAGCACAGTTGCTAGCAGGAACTTAGTAGTAAAGAAATATTTGTCTTACTCAATGGATTTAATCACAAGTCATGAACATAATTCATGAGTGGAAAAGAACAATTAAATATTTTTATTTTTTCACAACTTTCAAAGATTTTATTTTGTAACTTCTACTTATTCTTAAGTACCATTAAGAACAGAGGAAACTAAAGTAAACCTCAATATATTAGGATTGGAATTAGTTTAAAAGTTAAATTAAAAGCCTAAACCATTAAAATTCAAATAACAGCCAAGTTATACTGTGAGTTCACAAATCCCAGAGGCAAAGAACAGAGGAATTTTGGCCCATTGTCTTTTAGTGGAAAACAATCTTCAATGAAACTGTGATTTCCTTTTAGAAGGCCTGCTTCTCCAGCAAATCACCAGGGATTCTTGATAGGAATTGGATTAGACTAACTAAAGGTTTGTAAAAGTGTTCCCTAAGCAATCTGAAGGCAGAGTTTTGATCTTCTTTGTTTAGACAAGAAAATCAACTACCCATCAAATTTTACGGTGTTTGTATTTTAGTTTGTTTTACTCCCCTAAAGCACGGAATTAAAAACAAACAAACAAAATTCCAGCTTCTCTCTTACATATGTGAAATCTGTTTTCCTGTATTTTTGTGGTAATATAAAAAGCAGCAAACACTCACCAACTTTTATCCTATCATCAGCAAGACGTGCAATGATTTCAAGAAGAACGGAAAGAGATGTACTTAATGCAGGTGTGAATCAAGTCAGTGCACCCTTTGCACCACAGACATCATATTATGGCTGTGCACCTCATAATAAGGAAAGCATACACTTGAAATGACAAGCTTATCTGTAAAATTTTATAGCTTATGGGAGCTGGTTCAGTTCCTTAACACAGTAGCAATAATTTTGAATTGAGATACAGATAATCTGTTTTGCCATTCTGCCTTGCAGTGACACATGTAGTAAATACCACACAGCATTTGGATATTCCAAAAGAAAAATAGGCTAGGCTTGGTGTAACTTTCTATTTTTAGTCCATTGATAAAAGATTTTTATTTTCTTTACATTCAACCATTATCATGGATTGTTTATTGCTCACACATGTAAAACTCTTCAAGGCCAATTGAAATGCAAACTAGTCAGTAAGGGCTCATCATTCATATTACATATTGGTGTTTTCAAACTTTGTATAGTTTGAAGTACAATCCAAGAACCAGGGGTTCATCTATCACCTGTTCAATTGTCTGTAACAAACATTCAGGCAGAAAGAGGAGGAAAGTGAAGGGAAGAAGTGTATTATCAGCATAAATTGCAATCAGGTTATTTTTCTGTTTCTTTATCTAATACAATGCCATCCATTCCTGTTCATAGGTCCATTTAAGGAATAGATTGGGAAAAGAGAAATCCTTGAATGTTGGAAAGATTATTTTACCCACATACACACTCATGTAGTTTGTATATTTGGTACTTTCTGACATGTACAGATTTTGAGTATCCTGTTTTACTTTCAGTATTTCTTTTCTGTTGAGAATATGTATAAGGAGGATGCTTTAACTAAAATAATAGCAAGTAAAAGTACGTTGCTGATATAAACAAAGTTGTCAATGGTTACTGTGGTAATTGTTGTGGAATATTCAAGAAGATGCAGATGAACATAGGATCATAATAAGTACTGATTGGCCATGTTTAAAATGTCGACTGCTTGCTAGGAACAATAGTTTGCAATACTTAGGTGTTTTAGTTTTCCCAAGGGGACTAACAGAAAGAAATTTGTGCATGGAGCCTCAAGCACTCAGATACATAAGGAACTCCAGAGAATTTTCAATTAGTTTCATCATAGCTGTATCTCTGAAGCACTGTGTGCAAACGTAAAGCACTGAAAATAACCCATACCACTTTGCATTCCTCTGTTCTTTTGTGATAAGAATGTGATGTGTTTGGCAGCATAGGAAGCTTGGAGGTCAGTAAAAACAAACAACAAAAATTCCACCCAATCCCCCCATTTTATTAAAAAAGTAGAAAACAAATCTAAACCCATTACTTCTAAAATAATTATTAATTTCCAGAAACTTTTGTCTAATTATCATTACATAAGTGTATTCTTAAAAAGAAATAGAAAATGGTGGAACTGAGAATTGACATATATCAGTCTTGTCAAACCACTAGAACTTTCACCGTTGAACTTTAACACTCTAGGTTTTCTGACAGAAAGAGTAGTTCTTGAGACAGCAATCATAAGTAATGCTATAGTAATTAAACTGATACTGAAGGTTTGCTGTAATATTGATATCCTCAAATCGTATCATGGAAATTGAGATACTAATTGCCATTATTTAAATATGAATTAAGCATCCACAATTTCAGTTACTGTCAGAAATTCCAGCTTAAACTATAGCTTATTTCTTTTATGTGTGATATAAACCAGAAGTCTATAAAAACAGGAGTGATATAAAACAAGAAGTCTATTTAGAAAGATTGTATATCCATCAGTAGAACAATTGATTTCTAGGTATTCTAGCAGATCATTTCCCACTGCTGGAGAAAAACAAAATCCTTAGGACCAACTGTCTTTTTCATAATTTTTTTTCACTGCCTACACTTTATTTTATATATGAGCATTCCTTATTTGAAACAAAAAAAATAAAAAACTGTCTGCTAATCCACTTTTCCTTAGACTGGCTGTAACATATGAAACTTTCCAACAAAACTTGTCATTAAAAATGCATATTGATAGTAAACAGGATTTAAACTAGCTTCATATGGCAGGATGTTTGTTATGTTTGTCCAAGTTTATTACTGAGATGTAAATAAAGATTTCAGTCTTCCATATTTTTGGGCATACCTAAGAAAACAGTTTTCCTTAACTGCCCAAATGTAAACCAGCCAAGATCTTTCCCTTCACAAATGGGCTCTTTCAGTTTTGAAAATATGTATTCAAAAAGTGTGAGTGGGCATCTCTGATATAACCAGGAGTGACATAAAAATAAGAAGATTTAACTCTAAATATTACAGTTCTTTGGTAAGGATGTAACAGTAAAATAGGGCAGCAGAACTGTAACAAAAAGACTGAAAATATTCCTAGAAGGAAAAGAATCAAGTGAACATTTGCTCTTCCCTTCCCTGACTCCTCTTTGGAAGATGTGAAATTTCATTTTTTCATCCTTTGGAGAAGATGAATTGCCTAGCTACTTGGTTTTGGAACTTTGCCATTTGGTCTTGCATATAAAAAAATTTGCAATTAGCATCTTCAGAATCTTTATCTCCCTCCATACATTGAAAGATAAGTCATTTACTGGGATTATTTGTTCTTTACTGGTACTAACAGGGGAGAGCTCTTCTCTTGAGAAAGGAGATAATTGGTCACGACAAGGTCTTCTAACATGAAAAAAAAACTTATCAAAATGAAATACAGTTGGCTGGAATACCTATTTTTTAAACTTAATTTTGCAGAACATTTCTCTTTGCTACATTTATTCTGGGTGTATTTCTGGAAAACATTAATTCTATACAGCTGATATATTCTAAAAGTCAATAGTCTACACAACTTCCCAGACATTCAGGACACCTTTTGCTGTGGATGCTTGGAGCAAATAGTTACGAGGGTCT
The DNA here is from genome assembly GCF_030463565.1 of Pelecanus crispus. Lineage (NCBI taxonomy): Eukaryota > Metazoa > Chordata > Aves > Pelecaniformes > Pelecanidae > Pelecanus > Pelecanus crispus. The sequence continues at coordinate 116,810,608 of NC_134643.1, read as the reverse complement.
AAGGTCTAAATTTCATTGTCTTTCCAGTATATGGCACCCTGTAGTCACCCTATAGTCAGCTTACAGGTCAACGGTCACCCTGTAGACCCTGGGGCCACAGCATACATCCCTACCCTGGATTCTCTCAGGCAGTTAGGCTTTAGTATGGCTAATCAAATATTAAAAAATCTTTAGCGGAGGATCTATTTTTTCCATTTTTCTCATCTATAACCTTTTAATCTTCTAATCTACAGTCAATGTCTAGAAGAGTTAGATGGGATCTAGGGACCTCAAATTTCTGCTCGTTTTCTACAGAAATGTTGTATTAGCAAATTACTTTGGATCTGAAGTATTGGATTATTCGGGAATAACCGTTTTCATAACAGTAATAGTTAAAGAGACATACACTTGAAAACTGTACCTGTGAAGAGAGGTGGTAAATATTATGGATGACATTGTGGTTCCACTGAAAGAAATTTATGTTTAATTGTTTTTGTCATTGACTTTTAACTGGTTGTTTTTGTAGGTTGCCCTTGGCCAGCTGCCAGACACCCACCCAGCCACTCTTTCAGCCCCCTCCTCAACAGGACGGGGTGACAAAACAAGATGGAAAAGCTTGTGGGTCAAGCTTGAGACCCAGAGGTCATTTACCAGTTTCCATCACAGGCAAAGCAGACTCAACTTGGGGATAATTAATTTAATTTATTGCCAGTTAAGACCAATTTGGATGGTGAGAAACAAAGACGAAAGCCGAAACACCTTCCCCCTGCAAGCCCCACACCTTTTTCCAGGCTAAACTTCACTCCATTCCTGATTCCTCTGCCTCCTGTCCCCTCCCTGAGTAGCCACAGGGAGATGGGGAATGGGGGTTGTGGCCCATCTGTAACAGCTCCTCTCTGCTGCTCTTTCCTCCACACACTTCCCCTGCTCCAGCATGCCTGAAGTTCTTCAAGATAAACCTGCTCTGGCCTGGAGTCCGCCAGGGGCTGTAGTGTGGATATCTGTTCCAACTTAGTCTTTCCCAGGGCTGCAGGGGGTCCCCGCTGGGGCACCTGGAGCACCGCCTCCCCCTCCCGCTCTCCCCGGGGTGCCCGCAGGGCTGTTTCTCGCACTTTCCCCTGGCTGCCGGGCAGCCTTGTGCCCCCCCCCCCCCAAGGCCCCCCCACCCCGAGGCGCCGCCATGTTGGCTGCGGGGCTCAGCCCTGCCCCGCGCTGGGGCCGCTGGAGCCGGCTGGAACCGGCTGTGTCCGGCACCGGGCAGCCCCGGCCGCCCCGCACAGGGGCCGACACGCAGCCCCCGGGCACTCACGCCCCGTATACACATACACCCCATAATTCGTGTCTGTAAGAATAATATGATAATGAGTTGTTTGCTCTTATTTATGTTCATCAGACTTCATCAAATCATTTCACACACTATGTGTGACTGCACAACAGTCAGATGATGATAATCTTGTCTTGTTTACCATGTAAACCCAATACAAGTCTGCAATATTCACCTTTAAAATATCACAGTTTACATGACACGCCTTTCTTCCAGTTTTCTCATGCTTAATTACACAGGCACACAGACATTAAGAGTACAGTGTCTCAATAACACTAGTTTAGAGCGAGATGAACCTCCAAGTACTGGTCCTCATTTAGTATCAGAACTGCAGGTAAGTAGGCAATAACATACCTTTCCACTAGTCCAGCGTCTTTTTAACATCACAAGAAAGTATGCATGTGTATGTTTGCATTTTAACGAGCTTGTATATATGATATATGCAGTATAGATGGGTGCAAATACCAGATAAAGAAAAATACACGGCAGTACACTACTAGAAAATAATAAATGGTCCTTTCCCACTCTGTCTTCAGGCAGAAAATATACACCTACAGCTGTTCTAAATGGACAATAATTTTCCCCATTTTTTAGCCGGATTTTTAAAAACTTTTTTCTTCCTTTGCATTTTCACTTTACATTTGTACATAATTGTTCAAGCCTGCAGCATCAGCTTTAGGAAGCATTAACACCCATTTGTTCTGCACAAGTTATCACAAGTTTATATTTGCTTGCTCTTTCTGCTCCCTGAAAAGTAATATACACCATAATCCAGAGGGAGGAATCCTGACTGTGAAAGATTATTCTGTATTTGTTCATTCTGAAGGATCCTGGCAGTTATAGAGAGTTTTCATTGAATTACTTAATTGGGCAACAGCTGTATTTGATAAAATATGGTCAACTTTTCTTAACAATGAGAAGAGTGGAATAAAGAACTTTGGACTGGGTTTGCTGAACAGGAAAACCCTCATTCAACATTTTTATAATAGAGCAAAGTGTAGTTGGCAGTGATTTATGGGGTCATGTGATCATTCACAGTATTTCAACAATTTAGTATCTAAGTACCTACATACCTTCCCCCGAGTATATGAATAGAGCTTTGAAAATAGAAGTACCTGTAACAGTTAGTCGGTGACACTATAAGTGCATATGCAATGAAAACAGTTTTGCCAACCACATTTATCCCATTCTTATATTTTTCTTTTACATTTCTGCATCTGCTCATCTTGTAACTGCAAAACATTCCCTGTGACTGCTGCCTGCTAGTCTGCTCTCTAACATCTAAGCTTTAGTATTTGCCTAGTATTATCTTTCATTGATTTTCCAATCAGTCATGCTCTGTTGACAGCTTAATGCCTTGATTTACCTACATCATCAAAAAATGTAGTATGCCTCTGGTATTCCAGAGTATGTAACACTGGGATTTGCTAAGAAAGTATTTTCAGTCACCTTAGGTATTAGTGATTTCCATGAACCTAAAATGTGGAATCAGAATATAGGAACACTCACACTCTCCTTCCAAATTTCAAAACTACCTCCCCTACCTCTTCAGCTGATATGGGTTAGCAATAGTCATATTCACTAGGATTGACAGATGTCACCTCTGATTTACTAGTTACCTTAAGTTTTGCAAGACTGGATGTTATCTTCATGTAGCTAAATTATTACTTTAATTTCTCTGGAGTTGTATAGTCTCTCATTGTATATTCTCTACAACCCATATTGTAAGCCATCTGAGGCAAAGATGTGTTTTTTTCTTTGTTTGGACAATCGTTGGTACTATGTGCCTCTAAACCTGGTTTGCAGTTCCTGTGTGTCACCACAATAAAATTAATGCATTCTTTTCTATACCTTTTGAACAGGAAATAAGATTTCTCACCAGTCAGCAGTTTTCTGATGTTGATCTTGAAACTAGGACAAATGCTAGGAATTTAATAATTTCACTGCCTTGTTGAAAAACCAAAGTGTCTTCTCATGGTTGCTTGGTATGCTCATCTGTTTAAGCAAATATGACATACAACCAGCCTCAGTTTCCTAAAGACTTGTAGTCCTTATAGGACACAATGCACTAAATGTGAACTTATTTCCCTTAAAGTTGCTTATCAAGGCATAGTTTAAAGTGTTCAGACACCTACACCTCTTTTCTAGGCTCCTAAATTCTCATTGATTTTCACAAGCCTAACACTCCATTCACAATCAACATTGCTCACAGTTAAATATCCTCTTCCTCTACCAGGTGGCACTAAGTTGAATTAGATCTTTTGTATGAGATGGCTAATTAGACATGAAGATTTGTTTGTGACAAACAGTTGCCCTGTGCTCCAGGAGGACAATCCACCAGTCCACAACCCAGTCCTTACTACCATCACACTCAAGGCCCTTCAGACACAGGCTAAATGGATGCCACCGGTTGTTGCAGCCATTTATTGAGGCTCTATTTAAGTGATATAGGGGAAAAACCATAAAGGGTTTGATTTTATATCCCCATTATATTTCATACAGTAAGAACATGTCAGCTTTGTAATATGTGACTAGGAGCAGGGTGAGATTTCTGTGGAACTGCTTGGCCTGCTCTCATGCCCAGTAATGTATTATCAACCCTTGCTGTTAGCATTGTCTGATTTCTAAGGCAAGGTGTTGGATGACCTGTGTGTACCCTGTTCTGGTATAGCCAGTGCTAAGTTCAGATGTAGATCACCTGTACTGCCCCATGTGCCTTTTCAAGCAGCTTGTTGAGGCAAAAAGAGAAGCTGTGAAGCCCAGAGTGGCAAAGCGTTCGGATAACATCCTTTTAATAAACTGGAAAGATTCAGATCATGTAGGTCCAGTTTCAACAAAATACATCTCCTAACTTTCCACTGAAGCAAATAGTGAATAGCTGCTGAAACAGAGCTGAAAATAGAGTTGAAATGGCTGTTGAAGATAGGCCCATGCAGGTGATACTTTTCCTGTTTCCTATGGCTTAACATTCAAGACTAATTATGGACTTGATACAAAGAGAAAAATCTCCATTGTCCCAAACTAGTTGTTAATAGTTGTTAATAACTAATCAAATCCTAGTGATTTTTTTATTATTATTATTTTATAGCTAGAACTCTTTTTTTAAACAGCAAAATAAAATAAAAACAAAATGCCATTCTTTTGATTTGATCTAGATTTTTTTTTTTTTTTTTGTGATCAAAACATAACATCTGTCCTCATTTGGAACTCTTCTTTTTTGTTTCATGAAATTCACATACCTATCTTGAAATTGCTATTTTAAAAGCATCTTTGAAATTAGTCTGAATAAATAATGATTTAAAAATATTAACAACAGACTTTTCTGTGAAAAGGTAATAAGGTCATCTACCATTTCATTTTCACCAGCTACGTTCTCAATATTAAGCAAGCTTATGTTCATGCATTTTATCATCATCTTCATTGGCCTACATGAGTTGCATAATGATGATTGTTAAAATGAAGGCACCTACTTCTGCGAGCCCTTTTCTAAATGCTATATATGCTCAATGTTACAAGCAGTGCTATTCCAGAAGCAGAAGTGGATTTTACTTTAGTGTTACAGTGTATTTATAAGCTGGAGTCACACATTAAAAAGTTAAGGCTTTCAAAATGCTTAACATTCAGTACCACCCATCTAAACTGTATGCTGATGAATTTTATGGATTATATATCAATAGAATGTATTTGTTAGGAAATGCACTCAAAGGGAAGTTGATCATGGCTTCAAAACTTTAAAAATCAAGGTGAGGAAAGTTTCTTTAATTTATATCCTTTTTAGGTGCAGGAACAAAGAAAAGTGACTAGCAAGATGTGTTGGTGCTATAAATAACAAGATTTTAACACACTCCCTCATCCAAGTACCACATTCTTCTCACTTTTTCAACCTTTTAGCTTCCCTCAGCTGCAATCAATGTGGTATATAGCTTAGAGTAGACCCAGTTAGTCACCTGGTGTTCTAAAATCAGTCATTCAGTTTAAGTTAAGTTAGGTTTTCTCCTGTAAACATATTTCACAGATATCCATTCATATTATCTTAATAGTGTTTCTGTCATTATTTTTCTATGTTTTCTTTCTTCAGCTGCATTAGAACAAAATTCTTTGCTATAGCTCCCTAAATTATCAACTTATATTTTTTCCATGTATACTTGTAATCTTTTAAACCTTTTGCTTATTAGATATCCTCCTCCTAGCTACTGTCCCTTGTGTCTCTGATCAGTGTAGTTGATAACCTTCTCGCTTGGAACTCATTTATATCATATCGTTCATCTTTTTCCTTTTTTTTTCATGCTTCATGAAATGAGCTAGAAAGAAACATTAAAAAAAAAAAAAAGGAACTAGGTTATCTACGTGAGACTTCTAAGGAAACACCTGTATATCTGTGTGCATTTGAGGCTCTTTTTGAAGTCCCACCTGGACCACTGACGTTGTCATACAGGAAGGGCAGTGCAATAACAGTGTTAGTGGTCTTTCTGAAAGCTTCTGGGACAACTTCTCCTGTACCTTACCAAACATTGCTATATATTTGTTATTCATCATTGATCAAAAAAGAATGGACTGTTTTGCTGTTAGATACACTCCTTCTATTCCATACAGGAAAGTGTCTCCCAGGGGGACTTGAACAGAAAAAAATATTTAACAGAGGATTTATCGATTTAGTAAGCCAGACTAAAACATTTTGGACTAAAACCTACTTAGCCTGCAGAGCAAATTAAAATTAGCCTGATCATTATTAAACACTGAGCACCCTCTTGTACTTCTCCTTTCTCCCTTCAAAAAGGCACTGCACACTGCTGGCTTTAAAGCTTGAGAGGACATTGAAGTAAACATAAAATGAATAACATTTCATGTTATTAAAGCCTATCTGGTCTTCAGAGAAAAGAAAACAAACTAGAATACCATGGTTTCTTTAAAATCTTTCTTTTGTATGAAGATTGGCATATGCCAGTATTTTTCAAACTTCATTAATAGAATGTAATTGATGGGAACAAAAAAAACCCCACCCTAAAATTGAAGACCTCACAAATCTGAGCAAACAATAACAAAATGAGTCAGATATCTGCTTTATGTTCAGTGCTGAAAGCAATCTTAAACATAATTTCCATATACTGATTGTTCACTTTTAAATTAATTGTTGCAGGGAAATCTATCTTTAAAGATGATGTATCCTTGTTAGTGAACACCTACCTTTTTCTGCCATGGAACACATTTCTATGCATTACACTGTTGAAGCCAAGTAAGTGGATAATCATTTTACCACACACAGTCTAGAAATACCCTTCTATTAGGAAAAAAACCCAAAACACCTTTTTCTGTGTTTTTAAGTAAGTATGGAAATTAAACTGTAAAAATATGTAGGTGAATGAAGAACTATCAGTGAGCAATATTCCTAAATATGGTCTAAAATATTTAACTGTCAGAGGTAATAATTTATAAGGTAGGACTGTAGACATTTTTCTGATAGATCTGAGGGGCATGTTAATGGAGCACAATGAAGACAGATAGCTCCATTCTATTACCATCGAACAGACAGCCACCTCATGAAATGCATCTCTGCCAGTGCCCATCAATCTCGCCATGATGGCTGCTTAGATTAGACACAGAAAAAGTACTCCTGTGAACCTTTAAAAAGCTATTTCTGTCTTTTGTGAAGTTGTTTAACTTTGTTTTCATTTTATGGATTTGGCTGGGCTGTAACCCATGCAGGAGCCTGCAGACCTACCCTTATAAAATATGTGAAAATTGTTGTTGTCACAGAAATCTAAATTGTATCTTTAATGGTTTAACTACTTGCGTTTGTTCTGCTTCACACTATGTACTTTTATTAGTTTTGAATCAGTTGTGTAAATCTATTAATAAAGAAGTGTAATTTAACAATCTGATAAATTTTAGATATAAATATGCAAACTTAAACTTTACACACCGTAACTAAATTGTTGAAAGGTTTGGGAATCTAATATTTGTGTGTTCATGAGCAAACACAAACCCAGTTTGTTCACCCAGGTGCTACAGAGTTCCTTAAAGAAAGAATTGATGCTAGAAGAGCCTATAGTATGATTAATTTGTATGCTGAAAGCAAAAGCTATAAAAGTATTGCTGTCATTCTCTATTCATTACAATACTTGGTGGCAACAACACAAAATATGGCTGCCTGCATTTTCTTACAATGATTTGTTTTCAATCTCACTAAACCTATAGTTGCATAAAGAGAAAATAAACAATACCAAAGTCCAAGCCATACCCTTAGGTTTGTAAGAAGGAACAAACACCATCTATTATTAAAGACACCTTCATCAAGATACAGGATGTTGGAGAGGTGTTGAAGTATCAAACAATGCTTTAAGGTCAGGAAATAAATTCTGTCAAGGTAAATTATATTTAAGATGGCCATGTTCCTCTCATTGCTAGAATGGGTCTATCACTTAGAAATGTTTAAAACTCAGTATTTTTCTAAAAAAACCCTATACTTTGTCAGCTGGTTTTAGACTACTTTCCTTTTCAGTGATTCCTACCCTTTTTGTAGCAGTGGAAGATCCCTGAGTTGCTTGTGAAGAGCTAAATCCAGTCATCTTATTGCAATGTGTAACAGGAAACTATGTTGAACTCAACACTGTGGTACAAATTGCCATTAAACATGATGGGTTTGAAGTCAGAAAATTAAGTTGTTTCATGACATTCATACAAGAGAGGAGCCTCAGACTCTAGGATTTATAAATCAGGATCATGGATTTTAACAGATTTTGGCCAAAATGCTGTTTGGCCTTATAGTTAAATATTATAGTTAAATATTATTATTAAATATTATTTAGATTGGATATTAGGAAAAATTTCTTCACGGAAAGGGTAGTCAAGCATTGGAACAGGCTGCCCAGAGAGGTGGTGCAGTCACCATCCCTCGAAGTGTTCAAAAAAGTTAGACGTGGCGCTCTGGGACATGGTTTAGTGGGCATGGTGGTGGTGGGTTGATGATTGGAATGATGATCTTAGTGACCCTTTCCAATCTTAATGATTCCTAGTTTTTGCTTTCATTATAAATAATTGAGCCACCAAGCCAGGAAACATGAAATTGCTACTCTCCCCTTAACTGGTTTAGTGGTGGACTTGGTAATGTTAGGTTAATGGTTGGACTGGATGATCTTAAAGGTCTTTTCTAACCTAAACAATTCTATGATTCTATGATCTTTATTTTTAAATATGTAGCCCTATTTCTTCTGGTGTCTTTCACCTAAGTCACTTCCAGCTTCAGGCACATCTGCACAAATAAGTGAAGCTTTCCCTGGACATGTCTGTCCATGTTCTTGAGGATGATGCAGGAGATCATGCAAGGAGATGTACTAGCAAATTTGTGTGCCAGGGCTAACCTACGGTTTCATCAGATGGGAAAAACACTGCTCTCTGATACAAAAGGTGCTGTGAGCATTACAGGTCTTTTTTTTTTTCCCTATTGACAAAGGGATTTCTACTGAATAAAGTCCCAGGAAAGTAAGTGAGCATGACTTGCTCCTGGTTATGTTATCAAATAACCTATACCTACACAATGAGTTTACAACCCCAAACTCCTAGAAATGATGTAAGATATTTTACTTTTGTATGATAAAGGTGTCTAATTTTCTTAAATCAGGAGATCAGTGTCTTAGTTTAGACTGTCCGAGAATGCTGGAGACAATGATCAGGGTCAAAATTTTGGTACTGCACACTTCAGAATTTAAGAGAAAATAAACATGTCTTGAGCTGGACAGTATCATATTGAACTTACTATGGTCATCGGAAAGTCAGCAGAATAGCTACTGCTTTTTTAATTTACACAGTGAGTTTAAGTGCTTGTAGAAAACTCCCCTTCTCCTTTAAAAAGCACCGAGAGTAAGTTTATCCGTTCTTCAGAGAGAGGCTACAAAACTGTATGCAGTCCAAAAAAACTCCAATGTTCAGTTGTCATGGCATGTAACAAAGCTGCATTTAGTATTTGATTTCTTTTGCTTTAAAAGGCCATCAGGAAGACATATCAGCAATAGACTATGAAGATAGGAAGACAGGAAATACTGCCTGACATCTGGACAGAGTTAACATATAAGATAGACCTGGATTTGTGATGATTGATTCTGTGCCAAGCTCAGAGTTTGAATTTCAAAAGTGCCATATAATAATGTTTGATTTAGTGGCCATTTTGGAACATTCTTAAAACTCACTTTCATTCAGCCTCAGCAATTCCTTCCTATTTTTCCAAAGAGCTTTCTCTCCTTTATCTGTACTTTTGTTCTGATCTGATACTACACATTACAGAGTTCTAGGTGTGTATATTTGTAATGTCATCTGAGTTAATGTAATGAGCTTATTTTCCACTTCAATGTGTGAGATGCAGTGCATGATGACTTCCTCACCCTCCTCCATTTTGCTGTAGCTTAAGTCTAACTGATGGTGACTGTCATTTCAGTCTGAAAGCCCAGCATATCCCTAGAGAAATGTGGTGAGATGACATCTGTGGTGGTGTGATTGTCATAAGAAGAAGAGGTAATACAGAAATGATGAGTGGTCATGGAGAAAAAAAGAGATTAATGACATAACTTGCTAGCCAGAACAAGGTCTCCTCAGGGGAAATCAAAGAAAGGAAGAGGGGAAAAAAGCAGCACTGTAGGAATCTGAAAACATCACCAATGTCATGATTACATCATGGACACCAACAGAAACACTTCCTGCAGAGACAGAAGTCTGGTCAGCTTTGCTGCATGGTAGCCTATCTGTAACATTATCCAATATGTCTCTTGCTCACAGTACAACTAAAGCCAGAACAGCTGACCTGCTATCATATTTTACTTGAACATTTTAACAAAAATTGTAAGAGAAGACAGAATTCTAAAAATAGTAACAATTTAAAGGTAACTGAGTTTACTCAGCCTACGCTGACAGAATCCATTTTCACCCTATGTATTGCAAAAATACTGCTGGGTAAGGTGATATACTCTTTAGCACAGAAGAATAAAGAATAGGGGTTTTATTTTATTTTATTTTCCAAATACAACAAGACCCCTATTAGCATGACATTTAATCACACATTTAACATTAAGCAAGTGAGCAGAACTAGCAACCACATGTATGCCGGAATATTTTATGTAGGGAAGGATAACTCACATCCAGACATAGAAACAGAGGGAAAATGAATTAAGACAGCGGATCTGCATGATTTATATTACAGAGGATGAACATTAGGTGATTTCATTGCTCTTCATAGAGACAGTCCTTCAGTTAGCGTAGCAGTTCTACTTTGTGTGATTTTCTCAGGTTTCAGCACGTTTTCTGAATATCCATCTCAGCATGTTAATCACTATGCTAAGATTTTTAAAGGTTAGTACATCTGCTTTGACAGGAATATTTAAGCACCTAAGTACTTACTGAACTAGTTTTTAATCTGAAATGGATATTTTGAAACATTTTTTGGAAACTGCTTATCAAGATTTTTTTCATGCTAGAGTCAAGCAAACATTGTCACCTACTTCATGGAGAACTAATCCAAAATCTTAGAAGTTATTGCAGAAAAGAGTAATGGTCTTATGGTCATCTTTCATTTTCTCTGTATTTATGTAAGTGTGTGAATAAATAGTCAACAAATATTTCCAGTAACTGAGATTTAATAAGTTTATTTGCCAAATGAATTATTCTTTCCCCTTTATGAATATAAGAACATTCTGATTTAAAGGACAGAACAAAGAGATTTCTCCAGTCCCTCCTGTTTGTGTCAGTAATACATATCGGGGGGGTGATATGGAAAGGTTCACTATGAGCTAACAGAGATCTCCAGTTGTGCATTACATTGTGTTTTGAAAATATAAAATCCCCAAGCTTTAAAATCTTTACTATTTTTTAAATTGAGGGTGCTTTTTTCCTACTGGAATAAATGAGTACGTGCCCTGAAGGACAAGAAGTCCTTGTGGGACAGGTAGAATGATATACTCCAGAACAAGGACAGAATGAACCAACCGTATCATCAATTTCCATTGGTTGAACAATGCCTAACAAACAATTTATCTCTGGATTGAGACTTTTGTCTTCAATTGTATACAAATATATAGTGACACTAGTCTTTATATGAGTAAAATCAGCACTTACCCTGTAAAACAGATCACTTCTCTGTTACTGATATCCAGGCATGTCACAGATATATTTTAACTGTGAATGTCTGTGTAAAAACTCTGGGACAGATACACCCCACAATTCTAATCTCCTCTTTACACGAATGAGGGTATTATCGAATTATACTGGTGGTTAGAGAGGAAATAGCTGCAAGAACAGAGAAACCTTCCCAATTATTATCCCCAGAAAATAGGTATATTAATAACTATAAATATATTTTATTTCTATATTTTATAAATACAGAATTAGTGCCAACAGAGTAAACATCTGCTGCCATCATCTCTCATTTCTTCTCTTCAGTCCCTGTAATAAAGGTGATAAACATAGGTGCAGTTGTCTGGAAGTTGTATTTCCAATGAGGAAACAACTTCTGTTCCTAGCCATATGCCACCATTCAGAAGCTTTTGGATTCTGAGTTGCAAAATATCCAGCAAGCATCCTTGCTGGGAGACAAACTGTTTGTCACTCCCATTGAACTACTGAATGGGAACCTGTATCTTCTGCTTTGCATTATCTTCTGAACAGCTTCCACTTTAGATTTTCCATTGAAAAAAGAAACTAAACTCACAGTCATTAAGAGCTTGAGGATTGTTTGAACAATGTCTCTTAAGCTACAAGATATAGAGAAAGTCCTGGCAAACTGCACAAATAGAATGATCATTTCCTGACATTCAGCTTGATTATGGTATGGTGGTGCAATATAGACTCTTTTCTCTTTTTACATAACTCCTTCATCACTGTTATTACATGGGTTTTACACAGTGGCAAGTACATAGAGTTTGGCTACATCAGATTTCACTATGCTAGGCACAGAGAAAGAGGGAGTGGCAAGCCTTTCTCCACTACGTGACAGATGAATAGCAGATACAAATGGGTCAGGATGACTGCAGCAGGGTAATGGTAACAGAGAAAAGTGTGATCTCACTGAGATAGCAATTATACCATATTGCATGCCAACAGCTTTCGGATACAGTGAGGTTATCTGTTACAGACCTCCACTGCAAAAGAGGGAGAAGTAGCATATGATAGCGTGGAGCACAGGTGGGGGAAAAATGAAGAGCATAATGTGGTCACCTCTGTTACCCAGAAAAAATGAATGTGGAAAAAAGATGTTAAAAACCTAAAAATAAAAAGAATGCCTTTTCTAGCAGTCAATCTTTGAAATCCTGTTACGATGGTTCAAACCATATGAAACACACATATACAACAAAACATACACATTCACTGGGAGCCAAATCAGAGCACAAGCTAGATGACTGAGAGGAGGCAAGTTATGTCAATATGGTGGGGGAATATTATATGTTGATATGTGTTGATATGTATGTTGATATGTGGATAAACAGAAAATGTTAAACTAGCAACAACTAGATGAAAAAAGGTGTCTCCATTTTATTCATGTATTAACTGAAGTTGGGATAAATATTAATTTATTTTATTTGGAGAAAAAACATTGTTTTGAAAATATAATTAATACCGTAAGAGATAAAAGAGCATCTGAAAATTGAAGTTTATAATACAGGGAAAAAAAAACCCAGATATTTCTAAAACAGAAGATATAAGAATATTACAACAGGGTTCCATCTGTCTCCATATCTAAGCATCTGTCTCACAACTTAGTTTTCCGATATTAGCCAATCATAAATGTAATTGCAGTTGTCATCAGGAAACTGATAGGTGGTTTCCTATGGGAAGCAGCTCTGAAGCACAAAAGAACTCAGGAAAACTTGCAGCTCCTTAAAGACTGCATGCTCCTATTACAATAGCAGCTCATCCCCAAAATCAGGAAAATAAGTAGATGTATCAGGAGGCTGGCTTGGCAAAACAGACAAATCAAGTCAGAGCTCCACTGCAAAAAGGCAGCATACAGAAGGCAGAAGCAGAAATAAGTAAAAAGGAGGAATTTAGGAACAATGCCTGGGCATGAAGGAATGGTGCTGTAATAGCCAAAGCTCAACTGCGTATGAGACCTGAAAGGTAAGTTAAGGTCAACAAGAGTTTCTACTGCTACGCCAGTAGTGAGAGATTCAACAAGGAAAGTGTGCGTCAGTTGCCGAGTGGGATTGGTGATTTAGTAACAGCAGACACATATAAGGCTGCCTTTGCCTTACCCTTCATCAACAAATTCTGGGCCTCTGTGCCTACAGGCAAGGTTGAAGTAGGAGGAGAATAACCTGCGATGGATGAGGATCAAGTCAAGGACTAGTTTTGAGAACTCAATCCTTAAAAGTCCATAGGAACACACAGGCTGCACCACAGGACGTGAAGACAAAAGGCCAGTGTCCTTGCGACTCCTAGCACCTTTGAAAGTTCAGGGAAAATGGAGATGACTGGAGATGAGCTAATGACTGGAGAAAGGCAGATCTTTACGCATTTTCAAAAAAGTCCAAAAGGGTGACCCAGTGAAGTGCAAGCTGGTCAGCTTCACACCAGTCCCTGGGAAAATCACTGAGTGAGTCCCCTTGGGGAATATTTCTCAGCACATGTGGGAGAAGGCAGCAACTGGAAACAGTCATCAGGAATTGTCCCAGGCTAAATCTTTCCTGACCAACCTTATTGCTTTCTAGGGTATAATGACTGGATTTGTGGACAAGGGGAGAGGCAATGAATGACATTTACCGTGATTTTTACAAGGTTTTTGACACTATCTCCTGATATATTCTTGTATCAACTTAAGACATTACAGTCTCAATTCACAGACAAACTAGTTGGGTAAAAACTGATTGGCCAGTTAGTGGCTAGTGGGTCATACTCTACTGAAAGCCTGTGACAAGTGCAGCATTGAATGGGTCTAATTTGGCACCTGTCTTGTTTAAGATCATTATCTGGAAGAAGTGACAGGGTGCATGCTTGCCAAATTTTAGTAAGTTGAAACAAGAGACGTTCAGGCTGGAAATAAGTAGAATATTTTTTTCACAGGCAAGCAGTGGAGCAGGTTGCCTAGTAAGGTTGTGCTATATCCATCCTTGGAGGTTTTCAAGACTGAACAGGGTAAAGCCCTGAGCAACCTGGTCTGCTCCCAGAATTGATCCTGCTTTGAGCAGGAGTTTGGACTAGAGACTTCTCAAAGTCCCTTCCAACCTGAATTATTCTATGATCCTATGATCATTTATAAACATTTAAATAGTATCTGGAGAAGACACCAGCACATAACTTGATTCTAAATTTGTCAACATTAGTGAGACACTTCACTTTGTTTTTAATGGACTTTAAAATACTATTCTAACCTGATAGCTGCAGTATGTGGTTTATTATTGAACTGGTTCAATAAAACTAAGTAGAGGAATCAGTGGATAAAGCACTCATTTAATCAGAAAATGGTCCGAGCCTGCTTCCTGAGGCAGATATGAGATAAGTAACCAATAGAACCCAGCACAATATATGTAAACTGATAAGAAAGATCTAAAGCAGCACTAAATAATCCATAGCTTTCTGACTCAGCTAAGTTACAAGCATCATGCATTTTGAAGCTCTGCTAGCCAGGCCTCTGGGAACATGCTTCATATCAGCAATATTTCCCCCTTCCTCAAAAGGTGTATGCTCTGCTGTTTTCTTTAGAGCAAAGTGGGCTTAGCTGAGAGAACTGATGATATTGTGAAGAGTTGGTACAAAGGCATTTGGCTGTCTTTTTTAAGAAGCTTATCCAGCTTTCAATAACTCACTCAGAATTCAGTCAATAAACACACTTCATACAAAACTGAGTTTTGCCCATATTATCTGAAATACTCTGTTGAGTTTCCCCACACAGATAGTACCAATAATGTGTTTTACTGACTTACCTGCTAATTTTGCTGAGCATAGACTTTGTAAATATTGTGCTTGTTCCTCAACAGTGATGGGCTGACACTGCACGTGGTTTGACTGAAATCCTTGGCACTCTCCGCTCAGTGTCTGAATGAATGTTGGACTCACTGTTTGCTGAAAGGAATTTCATTTAATGAACACATAAATATGTGCTCTTCAGAGCATATACCTTAAATTCAAACCTGGTTCTGTTTTATTATGTATTAATTACATAAAACAGGCTACTTCAAGGTATTCTTTAAAATATTTAGAATGCTTCATACGAGACATTGTTTCTTACTATATCATCCCATGGTGTAGTGGATTGACCCTGGCTGGAGGCCAGATGGCCACCGCCACTCAATCACTCCCCCTTCTCAACTGGACAGGGGAGAGAAAATATAATGAAAAGGTCATGGGTCAAGATAAGAACAGGGAGAGATCACTTATCAATTACTGTCATGGGCAAACCAGACTTGACTTGGGGTAATCAGGTTAATTTATTACCAGTCAATCAGAGTAGGATAATGAGGAATAAAAATTAAATCTTAAAACACTTTTCCCCCACCCCTCCCTTCTTCCCAGGCTCAACTTTACTCCCAATTTTCCCTACCTCCTCCCCCTGAGCAGTGCAGGGGGATGGGGAATGCGGGTTGTAGTCAGTTCATCACACATTGTCTCTGCTGCTCCTTCCTCCTCAGAGGGAGGAATCCACACACTTCTCCTCTGCTCCAGTGGGTGTCCCTTCCACGGGGTGCAGTCCTTCAGGAACAGACTGCTCCAGAGTGGGTCCCCCATGAAGTCACAAGTCCTGCCTGCAAACCTGCTCCAGCCTGGGCTCCTCTCTCCATGGGTCCACAGGTCCTACCAGGAGCCTACTCCAGTGTGGGCTTCCTGCAGGCTCACAGCCTGCTTTGGGTATCCACCTGCTCCAGTGTGGGGTCTTCCATGGGCTGCAGGTGGATATCTGCTCCACTGTTAACCTCCATGGGCTTCAGGGGCAAAGCCTACCTCACCATGGTCTTCACCATGGACTGCAGGGGAATCTCCGCTCTGGTGCCCAGAGCATGTCCTCCCCCTCTTTCTTTGCTGACCTTGGTGTCTGCAAAGCTGTTTCTGTCACATATTCTCAATCCTCTCTCCATCTGCTGTTGTGCAGGGGTTTTTTTCCCTCCCTTCTTAAATATGTTATCCCAGAGGTGCTACCACTGTTGCTGATAGGCTCAGCCTTGGCCAGTGGTGTGTCTGTCTTGGAGCTGGCTGGCATTGTGTCTATCAGACATGGGGGAAGCTTCTAGCAGCTTCTCACAGAAGCCATCCCTGTAGCCCCCCCTACTACTAAAACATTGCCATGCAAACCCAATACACATGGTTAAAGTGTTGGAAACTAATACATTTTATAGAATCAAGGAATCATATAATGTTTTGTGTTGGAAGGGACCTTAAAGGTCACCTAGTTCCAAACCCCTCTGCCACGGTCAGGGACACCTTCCACTACAGCAGGTTGCTCAAAGGCCCATCCAACCTGTCCTTGAACACTTCCAGGGATAGGGCATCCACAGATTGTCTGGGCAACATGTTCCAGTGTTTCACCACTCTCATAGTGAAGAATTTCTTCCTTATATCTAATCTAAATCTACCCTCTTTCAGTTTAAAGCCATTACCCCTTGTCCTATCACTACATGCCCTTGTAACAAGTCCTCTCCAGCTTTCTTGTAGGCCCCCTTCAGGTACTGGAAGGCTGCTGTAACGTCTTCCTGGAGCCTTCTCTTCTCCAGGCTGAACACCCCAATTCTCTCAGACTTGTCTTCATAAGAGAGGTGTTCCAGCCCTCTGATCATCTTCGTGGCCCTCCTCTGGACTCACTCCAACAGGTCCATGTCCTTCCTATGTCAGGGCCCTCAGAGCTGAATGCAGTACTCCAGGTGGGATCTCATGAGAGTGGAGTGGAGGGGGAGAATCAACTCCCTTGACCTGCTGGCCATGCTTCTTTTGATGCAGCCCAGGATACAGTTGGCTTTCTGGGCTGCAAGCACACATTGCCAGGTCATGTTGAGCTTCTCATCGAGCAACACCCCCAAGTCCTTCTCCTTATGGCTGCTCTCAATCCATTCTCCACCCAGCCTGTATTTGTGCTTGGGATTGCCCCAACCCATGTGCAGAACATTGCACTTGGCCTTGTTGAACTTCTTGAGGTACGCATGGGTCCATCTCTCAAGCCTGTCAAGGTCCTTCTGGATGGCGTGCCTTGCCTCCAGCGTCTTGACCACACGACACAGCTTGGTGTCATCTGCAAACTTGCTGAGGGTGCACTCAATCCCACTGTCCATGTCACCAACAAAGATATTAAACAGCACTGGTCCCAATACCGACCCCTGAGGAATACCACTCATCACTGGTCTGCACTTGGATAACAAGCAGTTGACCGCAACTCCTTGAGTGCGACCATCCAGCCAATTCCTTATCCACTGAGTGGTCCATCCATCAAATCCATGCCTCTCCAACTTAGAGACAAGGATGTCATGCGGGACAGTGTCAAATGCTTTGCACAAGTCCAGGTAGATGGTGTCAGTTTCTTTTCCCTTATCCACCAATGCCGTAGGCACCAAATTTGTTTGGCACATTTTGCCCTTAGTGAAGCCATGTTTGCTGTCACCAATCACCTCCTTATTTTCCATGTGTCTTAGCATATTTTCCAGGCAGATCTGCTCCATGATCTTGCTGGGCACAGAAGTGAGACTGACTGACCTGTAGTTGCCCAGGTCTTCCTTTTTCCCTTTTTAAAATTGGGGGTTTTGTTTCCCATTTTCCAGCCAGTGGGAACTTCACCAGACTGCCACAGCTTCTCAGATATGATGGATAGTGGCTTAGGACCCTCATCCACCAGTTTCCTCAGGACCCGCGGATGCATCTCATAAGGTCCCATGGACTTGTGCACCTTCAGGTTCCTTAGATGGTGTTGAACCTGATCTTCTCCTGCAGTGGCTGGTTCTTCATTCTCCCAGTCCCTGCCTTTGCCTTCTGCGACTTGGGCGGTGTGGCTTGAGCACTTGCCAGTGAAGACTAGGACAAAAAAGTCATTGAGTACTTCAGCCTTCTTCATATCCTGG
Source organism: Pelecanus crispus (assembly GCF_030463565.1). Classification (NCBI taxonomy): domain Eukaryota; kingdom Metazoa; phylum Chordata; class Aves; order Pelecaniformes; family Pelecanidae; genus Pelecanus; species Pelecanus crispus. The sequence goes on along the minus strand of NC_134643.1, from coordinate 116,792,293 downwards.
GTAACCAGGCCTCCCGCTTCCTTCCGGAGAGGGCCCATATTTTTGCTCATCTTCCTTTTATCACTGACGTACCTATAGAAGCTTTTCTTGCTGGCCTTGATGTCTCTGGCCAGATTTAATTCTATCAGGGCTTCAGCTTTCCTAACCTGATCCCTGGCTACTCAGACAATTTCTCTGTATTCCTCCCAGACTACCTGTCCTTGCTTCCACCCTCTGTAGGCTTCCTTTTTGTGTTTGAGTTTGTCCACGAACTCCTTGTTCATACATGCAGGTCTCCTGGTGTTTTTGCCTGACTTCCTCTTTGTTGGGATGCATCATTCCTGAGCTTGGAGGAGGTGATCTTTGAATATTAACCATTTTTCCTGGGCACCTCTTCCCTCCAGGGCTTTATCCCATGGTACTCTACCAAGCAGATCCCTGAAGAAGCCAAAGTCCACTCTCCTGAAGTCCACAGTAGTGGGCTTGCAGTGTGCCCTCCTCAGTGCCCTCAGGATCTTGGCTACTGCAGCCAAGGCTGCCCTTGAGCTTTCTATTCCCCACCAGCCCCTCCTTGTCGGTGAGAACAAGGTCCAGCATAGCACCTCTCCTCATTGGCTTCTCTATCATGTGGAGAAGGAAGTTAGCATCAACACATTCCAGGAACCTCCTGAATTACTTATGCCTTGCTGTGTTGTCCCTCCAACAGGTATCAGGGTGGTTGAAGTGCCCCATGAGGACCAGGGCTTACGAACATGTGGCTGCTCCTATCTGTCTATAGAGGACCAGTCTTCCTGGCCAGGTGGCCTGTAGCAGACCCCCACTATAATGTCACCTGTCCCTGCCCTCCCTTTGTTCCTGAACCACAAGCTCTTGATCAGCTCCTCATCCATCCTCAGGCAGAGTTCTATGCACTCCAGCTGGTCATTGACATAGAGGGTGACACCCCCTCCTCATCTCCCCTGCCTGTCTTTCCTAAAGAGCCTGTATCCTTCCATTCCATCATTCTAGTCATAGGAGCCATCCCACCGTGTCTCTGTGATGCCAATAAGCTCATACCCCTGCAGGTGTGCACGTCTCTAACTCCTCTTGGTGATTCCCCATGCTACATGTGTTTCCATAGAGGCTTTCAAGCTGGGCCCCTGGTGAAGCTAACTTACTGGCTGGAGTGGCTGGAATTCCTTTGTGCTGCTCTTCAAGTGCTCTCCTGCTGACCTGTGATCCTTCTCCAGGCTCTGGGCATCTATTTCTGGCACTGGTAGGAGTGGGATGGATTGAGGTTCCAGTCCCCTGGCAACTTTAGTTTAAAGCCCTCTTCACCAGCTTGGCAAGCCTATGACTGAACATACTCTTCCCCTTCTCTGACAGATGCACCCCATCAGCCCCTAGTAGACTAAGTTTCTCAAAGCATGTCTCATGACCTAAGTGGCCAAACCCCTGGCTATGGCACTAGTCCTGTAACCAGATTCAACTGGCCCTTTCAAACCCCTTCCCTTTCACCAGGAGGACTGATGAAAAAACTACCTGTGTTCCGGAGTCCCTTGCTGCCTCTGCTCCAATGATTCTGCAATCCTTCTTGATACTCCTCAGATTGTTCCTGGCTGTATCACTGGTGCCCACGTGAAAAAACAGCAGAGGATAATAGTCAGTGGACTGTACGAGGCTTGGTAGTCTCTTGGTGACATCCCTGATATGAGCCCCCAGTAAGCAGCACACCTCTCTAGAGAGTGCATTAGATTGGCAAATGGGTGCCTCCGTACCTCTCAGAAGAGAGTTGCCTTCTATCGTCACCTGTCGCCTTTTCTTAGTTTTGCTGGTTGTTACACAGGGAGTAGATCTGTCTGCCTTACTCAGCTCCAGTGTCTATCCTGGTGTGACGGGTCTTTCCTCTTCAGTCTGCAGAGCAGTGAAGTGGTTCTGCAAGGGCATCTCAGGCTTTGGGGAAAGTCTATTCCTCCTGTTGGTCCTTGCCATTGCAACCACCCATTCTGCTGCATTATTGGCCCCCCCTCCCTTCTGTGTGTGCCAGTGTGGGAGTTTTTGTCTGTTTAGCCATGGGCTGTGAGTCCACTGCAGACTGCATTAATTTTATTTTAATATACTTAAACTGAATACTTCCACACTTTCATTAACTAATAAAATTGGCCCACATAGTGGATGAGGGAAAGTCTGTGGATGTTGTCTACCTAGACTTTAATAAAGCCTTTGACACTGTCTCCCACAGCATTCTTCTGGAGAAACTGGCTGCTTATGGCTTGGATGGGTGTACTTTTTGCTGGATAAAAAACTGGCTGGATGGCTGGGCCCAAAGAGTGGTGGTGAATGGAGCTAAATCCAGTTGGTGGCCTGTCATGAGTGGTGTGCCCCAGGGCTCAATATTGGGGCCAGTTCTGTTTAATATCTTTATCAATGAACTGGATTGAGAGCACCCTCAGTAAGTTTGCAGACAAAACCAAGTGGGGCAGGAGTGTTGATCTGCTTAAAGGGTAGGAAGGCTCTGCACAGGGATCTGGACAGGCTGGATCAATGGGCCGAGGCCAGCTATATGAGGTTCAGCAATGCCTGCACTTGGGTCGCAACAACCCCATGCAACGCTACAGGCTTGGGGAAGAGTGGCTGGAAAGCTGTCTGGCAGAAAAGGACCTGAGGGTCTTGGTCGACAGCCAGCTGAATATGAGCTGGCAGTGTGCCCAGGTGGCCAAGAAGGCCAATAGCATCCTGGCTTGTATCAGGAATAATGTGGCCAGCAAGACTGGGGAAGTGATCATCCCCCTGTGCTCAGCACTGGTGAGGCTGCACCTCGAATACTGTATTCAGTTTTGGGCCCCTCACTACAAGAAAGACATTGAGGTGCTGGAGCATGTCTAAAGAAGGGCAACGAAGCTGGTGAAGGGTCTAGAGCACAGTTTTTTGAGGAACAGCTGATGGAGCTGGGCTTATTTAGCTGGAGAAAATGAGGCTGAGGGGAGGTCTTGTCGCTCTTTACAACTACCTGAATGAAGGTTGCAGTGAGGTAGGACTCAGTCTCTTTTCCCAACTAACTAGTGATAAGACAAGAGGAAATGGCCTCAAGCTGTGCCACGGGAGGTTTAGATTGGATATCTTTTTAGCAAGGCCTGTTGTGACAGGACAAGGAGTAATGGTTTTAAACTAAAGAAGAATAGATTTAGAGTAGATATAAGGAAGAAATTTTTTACAATGAAGGTGGTGAAGCACTGGAACAGGTTGCCCAGAGAGGTAGTGGAGGCGCCATCCCTAGAAACATTCAAGGTCGGGTTGGATGGGGCTCTGAGCAACCTGATCTGGTTAAAGCTGTCCCTGCTCACTGCAGGGGGGGTTGGGCTAGATGATCTCTAAATGTCCCTTCCAACCCAAAGAATTCTATGATTCTATGATATTAGGAAAAATTTCTTCACCAAAAGGGTTGTCAAGCATTGCAACAGGCTGCCCAGGGAAGCGGTTGAGTCCCCATCCCTGGAGGTATGTAAAGGATGTGTAGATGTGACACTTAGGGGTATGGTTTAGTGGTGGACTTGGTAGTGTTAGGTTTATGGTTGGATGTGATGATCTTAAAGGTCTTTTCCAACCAAAATGATTCTATGATTCTAAAACCACTACTTTATGCTTTGCTGGATAGTCTATTCTCAAAATGTGTTAGTAAGATATATTGAATCTCTTTCTGGTGTTTATGATGCAAAATTAATTTTAGGGTTCTCATCCAGTTGAATGTTACTTTGCACAATATAACTAGTTCAGTGCTGTGGACAATTTCTCTAAATAAAACCCTCATTTACCTTTTTCTTCTCTTCTCTTTTCCTTTCTTTTCTTTCCTTTTCTCTTTTCTCTTCTTTTCTTTTCTTTTTTTTTTCTTTTCCTTTCTTCCAATCCTCCGTTTTCCTTAAAAAATACAAAAAACCAAAGCTCTGGTTAGTCACCATTTTTAGACAATAAATCACACATCACTTACCTGTAAAACTTTCAACTTACCTGTAAAACAGAAACATATAGGAAACTTGTACAAAAATAGCATAAATTATAGGTGAACAACGTATTTTCTGTTGTGTCTGAGTCTATGATCTAAAACCCTGCAATACTTTAGCAATCTACGGTAGTGATCACTTGGTACACATTTGCAAAACCATATAATACTCTTAATTTAAGATCCTAAGAGTGCTAAAGGAAACTGAAAGCGTTACTGACTCACAGGGATTGTTAGACAAAACTTTTTTTAAGCTTTATGTGGTCATTTTAACTTTTTGCCAGTGTCCAAGTGTCTCCATTGATTCTGTTCAACCTTTTGACTTCTGAACTATATGAATTCCACATCAAACTTAGCAAGTGAAGCAGAGCCACTGCAAAACCAGCAGGGCAAGGACCAAAAGAGAGTACTTTTCTGAAGAAATAGCATTCATATTTTTGAAGACTTCCTCTAAAGAACAAAAAAGACTCTAAGAAAGAAATCTGCAACCCACAACAGACATTTCTTCTTAGTACCTAGCTATGTTTTTCATGCTGTGCACTGCTTTAAATTGTTTCCATGGCAACAGCAACTTACTGTCTTTTTGAAAGAGAAAATATTTTTCTTGCCCTTTTTCTTGTGCTTTCTAACTCCTGGGATTGAGAGGTTTATTATTCTGTTGTGACAAATTAGGAATTTATTAACCCTATATTATATATATGTATGTATATGTCTGTATATACAATCTGCATTTTAATTGAAAATTTGTAGTTGGGTTTGATACTAGATCCATTGACTTAATTATCCTTTGCTGACTTTGAAGTTTTAATGAACTACACTTTGCCTTTCAGCTACACCTGATGTAGTTAAAGAACAAGCAAAACTATGCTCTGCTCAGCATGGAAACCATGCTGGATAGTGGTAGTTCAGAATGAATCATCTTGTAGAGAACTTCCAGACTTCACAGAATATCAGGAAACTAAGGTTAGACTCAAAGTTAATGCCTGGAAAACATAATGAATTGAAGAAAATACCATCAACTGGGAAAAAAAAAATTAAAAAAAAGGTGGTTTTATCATGTAAAGCAGACCTTCCTCCACTGGATCTGGCTTTGAAGACATTCGTTGGTAAAGAAAATTCTTAAATACTGTGACAAGTCCAGCCCTTTGGCAATGACCAAGCATGAAGCATGCTGGAACTTGAACTGCAATGTGGTCAAAATATCCTTACATTCAACTGCTGTCTCATAAACAGTTATTTGAAAGTGTAGTGATGATCTTACCTTGCTATAATTATGAAGAATTTATCTGTAACTGTTTCTCAGTGTGATTACTTGAGTAAGATTTGTTCACATAAGCTAAGGCTACAGGCATAATCCTTTCATTTATAGTAGCTTCCAAGACTGGGATATTAAGCAGTCACTTGTTATGCTCTGAAATTTTAAAAATTAGGTGAATGGGCTACAGCAACTCTTCCAGAAAGAAAGAGTCCATAACCCTTTCTTCCTTCCTCTCTTCTAGCAAAGAAACAAAAAAGGTAAAGCATTTTCTAATGTTTCTATAAGAATCAAGGTTGCAAATTTAACAGCAAAGTTAGACAGCAAAGTTGCAAAATTAACAGGTTTTTTTTAATTTTTTAAAAAAATATTTTTATTTTTAAATAAAAACAGGCATTCAAAAGCTCTTTGCAACATTACGTAGATTGTGCAGTCAAAAAGGAAGAGGTCAGTGATATTCTAAGGATTACAATAATAGCACAACTTCCTTGGTATCAGAGTTAATTGCACATGTCCAGACTTTAAAGATTCAGTTATATTAATGGGAACCATCTCTTAATACAAGTGAGATTAAGCAGGTCTAACAGCTGTGTGATGTATTCTATCACCATATTGCAAGCAGCAGCTCTAAAATTATCTTTTTAAAGCAGTTGATAAAAGATCTAGTGCTTTTTTATAAACAGTTCATTTAAGATATTACATTTATAAATGACAAGAAAGTTAATACTTTCATGCACATAACTGAATGACAGATTTTAGTGAGACTTGTGCAATACCTTGAGTGGGTGACAGAAGAGTACAGATTTCTGATGCTCCAGGTGTAGTTCTATAAAAGCAGAGCAATACCCTCCCCCATTGAAATTCTTAACAAGCAGTGGAAAATGAAAGTGTGGTAGCATGACAGAAACCAAGCATCAATAAATTATGAGAATATGTGATTGCTCTCATTCCAAACATCTACAATAAAGTTCTTGGCTCTCCTACATCCAGAAGAAACTTATTTATTCTATATTTTTGTCATACTTATAAATACCAGGCCTGATTCAACAATCAATTTAGGATGTTGTCTGATTTTTCAGAAGCATCAGTATAACATGCCAGCAAAAGAATGCATGTCATAAGTTATCAACTGCAGTGAAAAATGAGGTGTAAGCTCAAGAAGTAATTAAAATCAATGTGAGATGTGTATACATGTATGCTGCATGACTGGAGGGAAGGTGTTATTTCTACTTAGTATCTTCTACTAAACAAAACACTTCTAATGCTAATGTGACTCTTCATATGACAATGTATCTGATAAAGAATGTCCGACTTTTTTTCTTTTCAAGTCTTGCAGGAAGGAACAAGTCTCTGAGGATAAGAAGAAAGACAAAACTCACAGTAGCTTGTTGATATGAAATTGTGTATCTGATAAACACTGCACACTAGTTCAAAAGTTAAGACATAGGTGTTTTGCTCCAAAATAGTTATCGGAAGAGGTAATGACCAAATTATTTCTTTTGGAGGACTACTGCAGCTGCCAGTCATTCTAGAAGTAATTATTAAGCGACTTTTATAAAGCAAAGAAAAACAATTAAAAAGCAAATAATTTATTTTGTAAGCAACAGAACTAAGGAAGGCTGAACATTAAAACCATAAAGTGGAAAAAGAAAATACAGTGACACTGACAGAAACAAAGGTATGCTGACAATATTGTCTACATACTTGCAAATACAGTAATTCCTACTCCACAGCATCTGTGAATCCCACTATCAAAAAGTCTGAAGTTCTCTTACCTACCTTAAGTCTCCATTTATGAGCTCCTGCCTGCCCCAAGTTCTATCCCAAAATACTCAAACTTTCTCACATAATCCTTCATATATGTGTATGCAAGGTGGACATGTATTTAGATGATCTGAAAAAAATCTTTCAGGTTTTCATCCTGCTTTAGAATGTAGCTAGCACTGGTCTCAGCTTAGGGTTTCTTTAAGTAGTTTCAGTATACAAAAAAGTTGTGAGTGACTAAAAAGAAAATCTGGTCAGTGCTAGCAAAGCATTAAAGTACAATAGTAAAGAATTTCAGGCTTTCTTTCTACTCAAGTGTAGTCCCAACACATCTTTCAGGCATTTATTTTGCAAATTGTCCCAATTTTACATATATATGTAATCATGACAGCATGAGAACAATTGCTTGTTAAACAAACTGGGTAAGTTCCATGCTGGTTTAGAATTCAGTTCAAATATTTTCATATTTTTTGAACATACACAGCTAATGTACATGATGTAAGAGTGACCAGCAAAAATTTGGGGTTTTATTTTTTTCTGAGAAGTAAACCATTATATAATGCAGTTCTCAATTAGGAGACAAATGCTAAAAAACAAACTCAGTCCCCTCCCAGTTTAGGAAAAGAACCCTAAAACCTGATTTACAAGGTCAAGACCTGACTTAGCTATCAGCAAAGATATGTTTTAATTTAAAATTTAAAAAATTAATTAATAAAATAATTTAGAGCAGTTAAAAACATATCTAAAATTCAGATACAGATTTTGGAGAAATAAAAACAACAGAATAATTATTGCTTGCTTTTGCCATATGAAATAATCTGATATTTTTGGATATTAAGGAACATAGTCATAATTCCCCAAAATATAATATTAACATGAGGAAATATTATTTGCTGTTCATATAGATTCCCACCATCAATTTTCTTCCAGTCCCTTTTAAATGTCAGTAATTCACTTAAGAAAAGTACCATAATAATCAAGTGATTCAGGTGGTCAGACAGGTTCCAGAAATAACATCCGAAGCAGTTGGAGCAAAATGACATTTAAAGAAGGTATTCTTATATTTGCTCCAGTATCAGAAAAATGTCTGAAAAAGAAATACCTTTGAAAATATCTAGCACAAGTTCAGCAAATCCATTACTCAGATAAAAATAGGATATAATCATAAAACATAGTGCAATTACTAATCAAATCTCTGCAATAATTCTTGGTTTTACAAGAATTTTACAAGCGTCATTTTACACTTACTTATCTGCTCAAATATTACCATATAGAAAACAACACATAAAGAACTTTGCTAACAGTCAAACAAGGTGCTTGGAAAGTTGTGAAAAGAGATCAGATTTTAAATGTGGTACCTTTAATATCAGACCCCCAACATCTTTTACATAGGGACTGAAAACCACAGGTAGCTAGCTATTCAGTTTGGACAATAATGTGTCTAGAGCATTAATTTGGTTATGGCTCCTTTGAGGGTCCAGTAGAATAAAAAAGTAGGTGTATTGGCAAACTTATTCCTACCAATTACTGGGTCATCATAGAATCATCGAATGCTTTGGGTTGGAAGGGACCTTTAGAAGTCATCTAGCCCAACCCCCCTGCAGCGAGCAGGGACAGCTTTAACTTGATCAGGTTGCTCAGAGCCCCGTCCAACCTGACCTGGAATGTTGCCAGGGATGGGGCCTCTACCACCTCTCTGGGCAACCTGTTCCAGTGCTTCACCACCCTCATTGTAAAAAATTTCTTTCTAATGTCTAGTCTAAATCTATTCTTCTTTAGTTTAAATCCATTACTCCTTGTCCTGTCACAACAGGCCTTGCTAAAAAGATTGTCCACATCTTTCCTGTAGGCCCCCTTTAAGTCCTGGAAGGTTGCAACAAGGTCTCCTCGCAGCCTTCTCTTCTCTAGGCTGAACAACCCAACTCTCTCAGCCTGGCCTCATAGGAGAGGTGCTCTAGCCCCCGATCATTTTGGTGTCCCTCCTCTGGACCCACTCCAGCAGGTCCATGTCCTTCTTGTGCTGAGGGCCCCAGAGATGGACGCAGCACTGCAGGTGGGGTCTCACCAGAGCAGAGTAGAGGGGCAGAATCACCTCCCTCAACCTGCTGGCCACGCTGGTTTTGATGCAGCCCAGGATTTGGTTGGCTTTCTGGGCTGCAAGCGCACATTGCCGGCTCATGTCCAGCTTTTCATCCACCAGTACCCCCAAGTCCTTCTCCGCAGGGCTGCTCTCAATCCCTTCATCCCCCAACCTGTATTGATATTGGGGGTTGCCCCATCCCAGGTGCAGGACCTTGCACTTGGCCTTGTTGAACCTCATGAGGTTCACAGAGGCCCACCTCTCCAGCTTGTCCAGGTCCCTCTGGATGACATCTCGTCCTCCTGGCGTGTCAACTGCACCACTCAGCTTGGTGTCATCTGCAAACTTGCTGAGGGTGCACTCAATCCCACTGTCTATGTCATTGATGAAGATGTTAAATAGCACCGGTCCCAGTATGGACCCCTGAGGGACTCCACTTGTCATATCACACATATGTAAAGTTATACATGCACAGAAGTCTTTGCACAACTTTGTAATTTTTGCTTTTTAAAATTAATGTGAAATTAATATTTCAGGAAAACACATTCTCTTGGTGCTACAATAGAAGCATCTTTTAAGAAGAAAGTGTCTTATTTCTAGAAGAACAAAAAAATAAGGCCTCCCCAAGAGTAAAATGGTTTTTAGTTTTCATTTTTAAATTATAATATATACCCAGAAGATTAGCAACACATTATCATTCTCAAGCTACAACATTTTTCAAAATACAAAACATTTTACAATATATTCATGATTAGCAAAGTAATTTATTCACTTATGTTTAAATTAATCAGTTTACCTTTTGTAAGCTCATTAGGCTTCAGTTCTGCTTTAATCATGATTAGCATTTTGTATCTTCATTTTGATTGCATAGATAACATTTTTAAATCATAACTACAGAGATAATTAATTAACACTTATAAATTTTTTGATGTGTAAATGAATTTGAGCAGTGACAGGTTCCTGTTATGTTCACGTTTGGGTTTAAGCATGACTGATTTTGGAGTATTATTCAATTTACACCTTGTCTACCATCTGAATTCGGTGTTTCTAGAGGAAATTTCATATATGCAGGCCTTGGAATGAGGATGGAAACAGAAAATTTTTAATGTAGTGAACAGTTTGAAAGTAGAAAATAGAAATTGTGTGAAGACTATAGTGAGTTCTATCTTGAAGTTTCCCATTAGTAACAACTCTTAAGTAAGATTTCTTTTTCAGGAAAAAATCTGGAAACATGTCTCCGGTATCTGTTAAAACAACATGTGCAAGGAAAGAAAAGGACAGAGAGAGTTAAGAAGAAAAGGTGGTAAGGGTTTTTTTGTTGGGTGTTTTTGTTTGTTTGGTTGGTTTTTGTCCAATGAAGGAGTAAAATATGTCCAGTAAGAGGAGGATTTTACAGCTTTAAAAATATTAGCTTTGGTTTTTTAACTAATAAGCTGTTGCTATTTTGTCTTTTGTTATGTCTGTGGGGAGCAACAGCTGCATATTAGAATTGTAAAGCAAGTTTGTTATGATTTTTGGAATTATTACATTATTCTGTCATTTACTGGATTGAGCTAGAATGTTGCAGTAGTACAGACAGAGCTAGAAATTTATAGGGAATTGCTTTAAAATATAATTTCTACCGAATCAGTTCTAAAGGATTAAGATTTAAAGAAAGTAAGATTTCTCCTACTAATTTTCTTTCCTGCATAGTTTCTGTTCAGCACTTTTAACTTATTTCACTTCTCAGAGGGAGAACAAGTTCTCAAAAACCAGGTGATTGGAGCAAAACCATAAAATTGCCTTTTTCTGTATCTGATTCAGCACAAACAGAATATAGGTGAAAAATGAAAGGATATGTAAACAAGAAAAAATTGAACAGCCTGGTCCAATGAAATGGCGAAGAACCACTTAATACTGTGAAATTCCTTGTTGCAATGCAATTTGAAGTATCTGTAATAGGTTAGTCCCTGATATTATTAAAGTATTGTGGTATTCATGATGTGGGTTTGGGTCCACTTGGTCCTGCTGGAGATCATATTTTGTGTGAACTTCAACCTTGCTTGAACATCTCAAAGGACAGGGCATTAATCATGAAGCACCTGCATTTCTGCAGTATCATAAGTGTGCTTTGATGGAGAAATGGAAGGAAAGATTTGCATGGTTTGTCCCCTGAGGGACATCACTTGTCACCGGTCTCCATTTGAACATCGAGCCGTTGACCACTGCCCTCTGGATGCGACCATCCAACCAATTCTTTATCCACTGAACAGTCCACCCATCAAATCAATATCTCTCCAATTTAGAGAGAAGAATGTCATGGGGTACTGTGTCAAATTGGAAGGGTAAAAGTGTGAAAACTCATGGATTGAGATAACGACAGCTTAACAGGTAAAGCAAAAGCACACACAAGAAAAGCAAAATAAGAAATTAATTCACTATTTCCTATTGAAAGGCAGATGTTCAGCCATCTCCAGGAAAGCAGGGCTCCATCACACGTAATGGTTACTTGGGAAGACAAATGCCATAACTCTCAGTGTTTCCCCGCACTTTCTCCTTCTTCCCCCAGCTTTTATTGCTGAGCATGATGTCACATGGTATGGGATATCCCTTTTGTCAGTGAGGTCAGCTGTCCCAGCTGTGTCCCCTCCCAGCTTCTTGGGCACCCCCAGCCTATGCACTGGTGGGGTGGTGTGAGAAACAGAGAAGCACCTGACTCTGTGTAAGCACTGCTCAATGATGGCTAAAACATCCCTGTGTTATCAACACTGTCTTCATCACAAATCAAAACATAGCCCCATACTAGCTACTGTGAGGAAAATTAACTCTACCCCAACCCAAACCAGTGCAAGATTCCATAGTAAAAATATTATTTAAAATGCTATTTCTTTCATTATGTCCACAATTATAACCTTGATGCTATCGTTATAAACATGAATAATATAATGAGTACACCTTGTACTAAGCTACTTAGAATCATAGTTGTTTACATGCTAAGTCATATATGAGCAACAAAATTTTCCAAAAATAATCCTTTAACTCTCATACCTTAAAAATGTTGTCAGATTTAATATGTAATGTAATCCAGCATGACACTCTACTGGGTCAATGCATTCGTTTTTATCACAGATCTTTCTTTCCTTCATTTCCTCTTCTATCTGTTTTATAAGTAATGTTAACGTGGTAGAGATAAGTGACATAATCTTTTTTCTACACTTCACCAAAGTCTGGCCAGATTCCTAGGCAAGGCACGGTTATCTAAGGTTGCTTAAAGGGCATTTGTCTCCTCTTTTTCTTCCATTCACCTGCATGTTTGATACTGTTTTCTGCTGTCCTTTACATTGCTTACTGCGCTTTGCAGTCATTCCAAAAAAAAGATTAAAATGCTTGGCTACAGATGTCTCCTAAAGACATCCATTTAGTGCCAGCTGCAGCTTTCTGTATCCATTGAAAGAAGTTAAGTCACTTCAATATGCTCTTTTTTGGCTTAGATTTCTAGGTGTATGAAAGAATAACAATAACAGCCCCCCTCCCCCGCCCCCGATCCCTCTTCTTAGTTTGAGACAAAAGATCAAACCCTCTATTCCATATGGTTAGATGTATTAGGATTTCAAGGGGGATTTCCAGGTAGGCATCATATTTCCTTCTTGCTGTTCATAACAGCAAATGGTTATGTACTGTGGAGTGTTTAGTGAAGAGAAAAATCTTGTGCTGAGCTGTGCAAGAGAGGACACAACAATTAGTATTCCTAATTTCACTAAGCCTGTGAGAAGCACATTGTGCCAACTAAAGTCATTTTAATACATAACTTTCACAATGGTTTTTGTTATTGTCTTGGTGAAATACCACTCTGGGATCCCAACTACAGAAAGTCAAGATCAAAAATTTCTTCACGGAAAGGGTAGTCAAGCATTGGAACAGGCTGCCCAGAGAGGTGGTGGAGTCCCCATCCCTGGAAGCGTTCAAAAAATGGGTAGACGTGGCACTTTGGGACATGGTTTAGTCCAGTCTACCATTGATTGGATTAGTGTGGTCTTGGTAGTGTAGGTTAATGGTTGGACTGGATGATCTTAAAGGTCTTTTCCAACCTAAATGATTCTATAATTCTATGCTTATGCCATGCCTGCCCACAGCCTTGCTGAAGTCACAGAAATTAACAACAGTGCCCAGCGCACCTTTTGCCATCCCTTGAGCACATCCAGTAGAATACAGCTGCCCTCTGTATGGCCTCACTATAACAGGACTCATTGTAAACTTCCTAATATAGCCCTGCCAAGACAGTATTGGCTGTAAACACTGTAGGTCACAAGGGAAGAGTGAAATTTATTTATATGCACCAACAGCAAGCAAGAAAGAATAATGAGAACCGCAGGAACTCTTAACATAATTACATAACATCCAGCAGAGCCAGCAAAACATGAAAACTAATTTCAGGAACAAAAGCTATAAACCTTAATATGGTCTTAAAAAACCTAGGAAACAAAATAATGCCTCACTTCCATGATTTTCAATAGGGAAATAGTACTACAGAGCAATTAAGTTCTCAGATCTTTATCTAGAGCTTATTACTTAAAACGTTTCAGTCCAGATGCTGAAAATAAAAATTTTAAAGGCAAGTCAGGTCATAGAGTGGTACATGGTTTTATTGCCAGCTGAAGGAATATCCCTTCTCACTGACCATTGCCTCTTCTGTTTGGAGCCCCTTCTGCCTGCATGAGAGGGATAGGGAGGAAAAGAAATCCTATAGTTTAGGTTACAGGTACATTATTCCTGTTTTCCTTCCGCTGAACAGCGTCATGGTGCCTGTGTCTCTCCTTATACAATATACAGTCTGGGAAGAGAAGATAACGCAGGTGCAAAACCACCATGTGACTTGCCAGAAAGGAATGATGATACTTGAAGAAAGCCAAATTTGGTGGCCTTAGAGTACCAGGTGACTCGTCCCATCCCAGTCCAATAAATGCAACTGTGGGGTTTTTCCCATTTGCAGGGAACACACACACAGTGCAGACATAGCCAACTACACAGATCAACACAGACAGAATGCAGTGCCTTTATTGACATCCGGATAAACACAAACCTCACTCACATAAACATGGAACAACAGAGATGGCCCAGCCCTGCACCTCTTTTCCAACAGATCAGACTGGAAATTCACTGGTGACATGTGCATACACCTTCACTCTCTTGATTGACAAACAAACACACATCCATGAATCCCTTAAGTATTAACATTGGCTTTATGTCTACCTAATACCTGTGCCCAGAGTGCAGGACCCTTACCTAGCCACCAGCTCAGATCTCTACTATTTTGAGGTACAGGTGTCCTCCTACTCACCAGCTAGTCTACTTCAAAGCTCTTTAGCTAATGGATACATACATAACTCTCCCCACAAGTCTTGAATACAGAGTGAGATCACACTAAAATATTTAGTAATAGAGTTTAAAAAGAAGATGGATAAACAGTGGTGACCAGGCACAGGGCTCAGCGAGAGAGGGCATACCACCCAGCAGCTTGTTTACTTGCACCTGTCCCTGTCTATCCCCCATTCTCTCCGCTATTGTGTCCTTGTTCTTCCTCTACCCACCCTGATCACTTGTTTTCTCAGACCTCGCCTTGTCCCAAGTAAACAAATTGCCCCACTGGACCCCATTTTGCTCCAACTGTACCCCACTGTCATGGTTTAACCTGGCAGGCAGCTAAACACCACACAGCCATTTGCTCATTCCCCTGCAGTGGGATGGGAGACAGAATCAGAAAAAAGGTAAAACTCGTCGGTTCAGATAAAGACAATTTAATAGGGCAGAAAAGGAAGGGAAAATAATAATAGTGATAAAAGAATATACAAAACAAGTGATGCACAATGCAATTGCTCACCACCTGCTGACCGATGCTCAGCCAGTTACCAAGCAGCAGCCATGGAATCATAGAAACCTTTATGTTGGAAAAGATCTTTAAGATCATCAAGTCCAACCATTAACCTAACACTACCAAGTCCACCACTAAACCAATTAAGGGGAGAGTAATAATTAATTTCATGTTGCCTGGCTTGGTGGCTGGATTATTTATAATGAAAGTAAAAACTAGGAATCATGAAGGATGGAAAGGATCTCTAAGATCATCAGTCCAACCATCAACCCAGCACCATCATGCCCAATAACCATGTCCCAAAGTACCACGTCTACAGGTTTTTTGAACAATTCCAGGGATGGGGACTCCACCACCCCTCTGGGCAGCTTGTTCCAATGCTTGACTACTCTTTCTGTGAAGAAATTTTTCCTAATTTCCAACCTAAACCTCCCCTGACACAGCTTGAGGCCATTTTCTCTCATCCTATCACTTGTTACTTCGGAGAAGAGACCAACACCCACCTCACTGCAACCTCCTTTCAGGTAGTTGTAGAGAGCGATAAGGTCTCCCCTCAGCCTCCTCTTCTCCAGGCTAAATAAGCTCAGCACCATCAGTCGTTCCTCATAAGACTTGTGCTCCAGACGTTTCACCAGCTTCATTGCCCTTCTTTGAACACGCTCCAGCAACTCAATGTCCTTCTTGTATTGAGGGGCCCAAAACTGGACACAGTATTCCAGGTGCGGCCTCACCAATGTCAAGTACAGGAGGACAATCACCTCCCTGCTCCTGCTGGCCACACCATTCCTGATACAAGCCAGGATGCTGTTGGCCTTCTTGGCCACCTGGGCACACTGCTGGCTCATGTTCAGCTGGCTGTCTACCAACACCCCCAGGTCCTTATCGGCCAGGCAGCTTCCCAGACACTCTACCCCAAGCCTGTAGCGTTGCATGGGGTTGTTGTGACCCAAGTGCAGGACCCGGCACTTGGCCTTGTTGAACCTCATACAGTTGGCCTTGGCCCATTGGTCCAGCCTGTCCAGGTCCCTCTGCAGGGCCATCCTACCCTCCAGCAGATCGACACTCCCACCCAGTTTGGTGTCGTCTGCAAACTTAGTGAGGGTGCACTCAATCCCCTCATCCAGATCATTGATAAAAATATTAAACAAGGCTGGCCCCAAAACTGAGCCCTGGGGAACACCGCTTGTGACTGGTCGTCAACTGGATTTAACTCCATTCATCACAACTCCCTGGGCCCAGCCACCCAGCCAGTTTTTTAGGCCCAGGGTGGTGTTCCGGGCAGTGGCATGGGGCACAGGATATGTTTCCAGCCATCCGGTAGTTGCTTCCACCATGGTGAGCACATAGCGCTTGCCTTGGCAGGTTTGTGGGAGTGTGATATAATCAATCTGCCAGGCTCTCCATATTCATATTTCAGCCATCGCCGTCCATACCAGAGAGGCTTCATCTTGTCTGTTTATACTCACTTGGAATATTCCTTGACTGCTCATAACACTAAATCCAAGCAAAAAAACCCAAAAAACTCACATCCAAGTCTGTCCCCTAACTTTTTTCATTGCCATCCAGTAAAATGGGATGCTCTGTAAACAGAAAATGAACCACTAGCATTTTGTTGGCATGTGTACTAAGATAGAAAGGTGAACAATATTGAGACTCTCCAGCTATGGGCTTATGAAATGAAAATCAATAGCAATGTCAGGTGTCACTGAGTAACTGACTGTGATGAGCATGATTGCCCATATGATTTCCATCAGACTTCATGGGTAATATTGATACATGATTTTGGAGTGGCTTTTTATTGTGCTGTTGTTGTTGGCCTACAAAAAAACGAAGATGATCCTACCACTTATAGCACACTGGAGTGTTCAGTGGAAGCCTCGGGCAGCTGAAGTTCTATCATCTGGAAAACTGTGTTCCAACAGTAATCCTCTTTGTGTTGCATTTTGCTGTAACGTCAATTTTATAAATCTTACAGCCATCACTTTACCTCGCAGCTATGGAGCTTTGCAAGACTAAAAGCAAATGAAAGTGCTATCAAAACTTTCACCCTTTTTTTTTTCTTTCTTTTTTTTTATTCTGTCACCAGTATTGTGCTGGTGCTAGAGTTACAGATTAGTATAATGTAAGGTAGTTAAGTGAACTGAGATCTTTATATTTTGTGTGTTTGTGTGTGTAGTTTTGTGTTCCTATTTGAACAGAAAATATATTTCATAAATATTTTTATTTTAGGCTAATTTATAGAAATATACTGTACAGTTTAAGAAAAGGTAAGAAATAAGATTTTATATTACAGTTAAAGCTTTTGAGAACTTTATTATATGAGTCTGAAATTTCCAGAAAAAAAGAAGACATCACAATTTAAAATAAGTACCTTCAATTAAAGTTTAATTTATTATTGGAACACCTAAACTTTTCATTGAATAGGATGTCTCCTTTAATTTCTCATTCTGCAATATTGAGAGTAACATGAAAAAAATATACTTTGATAAATACAGATTGAATAAAGACCAATTTCTACTTCCTTTGACCCAGAAACCTCTGAGGGTTTGCTATCATCTCAGGTACTTGTGGAGGCATAGTACCTATGGGGTTGTTAAAGGCACTGAACTGTGTTTCAAAGGATCCAAAGTGACACCAGTGCAAAGGACTGACAGCATTACCCATATTGAAGATCTTTGCACATCTGTAATTTAAAATCTCAACTTTTGTTGTGTTTTAGGTAGGAACAAGTAAACTCTACTGTGCCCAATTAGAATATGAGAAAGGACATTTTACTTCTCCACTGCAGCAAGACAGGAAAATCATGGTAGCCTACAAATGAACGACACAGAGCATCATGAGGCAATTATGCAAAAGTAGATCTGAAAGAACTAGCACTAACATACCGTCAGTATACTTTTAGCCAGCTGCCAGTAGTTAGCTACTTAAACTCACTGTAGAGCATCACAAAGAAAACATGGGAAAAAATGAAATTTTAGGGATGCCCCGTTGTCTTCAACATGCTTAATTAAGAATTGAGGAAGATAGATAGAATATTGAAGTCAAAATGAAACTCAGAGTATGTGATCCAGAGACAACTAAACTAGAGAAACATCATTTAACAGAATTTACGGCAATGAATACATCTAAGTCATACAATTTTTATATTCAGATAACATTAAAAAAAATTAGGATCATTGCAGAACTCAGAAAGTGGAACAAATTTTTAATATATGACCCTATTCCATGCTAAAAAACAAAAGAAGCTACTTTCTTAGAAAGACATAGTGATAATTAAAAAGGTTGGATTTTTTTATTTCCAGAGTATACTAATTGGTTGATCTGCATTTGAAATGCCAGTTCTGATCTTTTTTTCTCCTGAATGGTCATTCACAAATAAAAAAGTCAGATCTAATGAAAAAGCAAACAAGCTTACTTATATAATCTCTTATATTCCAAAGTTAGCATAGAATCATAGAATTTATCAGATGGCAAAATATTTCAGTCTGTAATCTAATCTCTGTCTCTGCGTACTTCCACAAGATTCATCATCTGAATAGTATGAGTTAAAAAGAAAAAAGATATTGTATTATATTTTCAATGAATAAAATGATATAAACCATGAAGTGTTGTTCTTTAGAGTACTTTTTTTGATGCTTAGAATCCTTATTTATTCTAGATTGTCTGGTGCTACATCTGTAATGATAAATTTAGCAGAAACAACAAAAACTGTCCTTCCCACTTCCACTCCCCCACCCCCAATTATCTGGTTGAGACTATGCTCCTTATCTGGGCAAAATAACCTATAAACATAAAATCATTGCGTACATCCCCTACAGGATAATCATGTCTATTTTAGGGCTTTTTGCCAGGACAGAAGGGATACGAAAATAGATAAAACAATCCCTAAAATTATACAGACAAAAGGTACTAATCTAAAGTTGCCCAGATTGCATTTATATGCCTTCATCACATCTACTTTAAAATGAAAGAAACAGTGGGACACTACTTTCCCTTCAACCGTATGTTGCATTCAAAATCAATAAAAGAATAAGTTTCCTGGTAGTAAAAGGAGAATTTACAGTTAAATCAGTATTCACACCCCAAAAGCATCTGAAGAACTGTTTCCTGTACACAGTAGCTGTTTACCCAAGCTTTTCATAATGAACTTTTAAAATTTTCCTCTGTCAGTCTCATCAAGTCATTAATCATTTTTGTTGTTCTTTTCTAAATTCACTCTAATGTTGTCAATGTTTTTTATGGTGTCATGAACAGTAAGTAAGAAGTTATTACTGGCAATATTCATTGAATCTTCACTGGAGCACAATAAAGGCATGTGTGACACAGTAATAAATCTTTCCAATCAGTTGGGTTTTTTGTTTGTTTTTTTTTTAACACAGTTAATTTCTCTACCAAAAATCTTTGGTAAACAGAGAAGCCTTGATAATTATCTTCTGAAAATTTAATGTTTTAGACAGCTATAACTGCTAATAGTATAATGCAGTGATGATGAACCTATGACATTCGAGTCAAAATGAGCAAATGAAACCGCAGTCAGTACCTTGTGAATATACTTTTTTCATCCTCTTCCCAGCTAACATTTCTAGTGTTGCTGAAGAAGCTTTCACTCTTAGGAAAACCACAATTTAGAAAAATGTTTTATAAGTAACTGAAGAGTGGTGGAATATAGAAATGAAAATGGTTAGTTAACTTATTCTAAAGTGTGCCTTTCTTCTCAATGTAACAAAATAAATTCAGCATTAGTCAGTCTTTTGGGAGAACCAAACATTTTCTGGTATAGACAAATACTTCTAACTCCAAGAAGCCAAAAATGTGAGCAGAAGGGCTCTGAAATTCAGGGGGGTTCTTTTGAAATGGAAGCACTGGAGTCAGTGCGGGGAACTTCTCCTAGATTGAGACTTGTGGATTTCATCAAGATGCTTTTTCTTCTTTATTTCATTAAACTACTGATAATATAGTTGATGATTCCCATGTAGAGGCAACGGTACTATGCAGCTGACACCATGGCTGATAGTCTCATAAATCCATAAATAAACACAGTATTCAATTTTTCATGAACTAATTACACCTGTGATTTTATTAGACTGAATTCCTGAATATAGATGTTACCTTAAAACCAACATCCTTAACAATACCTGTATTTGTTTGACCCAAAAAAGAACAATGAGAAGACAGGGCTTCTCAATGTGCAACCAGTGATAGTAATATACCTCTGGAAATTTTAGACTGGTAAGTTTTATTACTGTGGTAGACAGGAACTACAGACCTCAGGTCACAGCTCCAAGCAATAACAACTGAAAGCAAACCCCATTTCCACAGTTTACCTTGCCATCAGTGTTTTCCTTAGACTAACAAATGTGCTATAAGAATGTCAGTATGGCTCTTTTGAAAACTGGAAAAGATAATATATTGCTATTTCTATTTTGATAAAAGTGGAGCACTTCTGAGGTACTACACTGGTGGGAGTAATTTCAGTATTTAGCTAAACAGAATGGAGAATATTATCT
Source organism: Pelecanus crispus (assembly GCF_030463565.1). Classification (NCBI taxonomy): domain Eukaryota; kingdom Metazoa; phylum Chordata; class Aves; order Pelecaniformes; family Pelecanidae; genus Pelecanus; species Pelecanus crispus. The sequence continues at coordinate 116,771,884 of NC_134643.1, read as the reverse complement.
ATTAACCACTAATTAGTATTCATCTGTCCCCGCTTAAAAAAAAAAAAAAAAAAAAAAAAAAAAACAGAAAAGGAAAAAAAAAGTTTTTATATTTGGAATCCAATTTTCTATGTGGTAAATTTCCAATAGCTTAGATGTAAAAGCTGTAGTGAGAATTTCAGAGGTTCATGAACTGCATCATTTGAAAACCAGGCACTTATATCTCCAGGTTGAAAAAAAAAAAAAAAAAAGAATCTTTTAATGTAAAGTATTTGCTGTTGAACATGAAGAAAAAATATTACTTCTGTGCTTCTTTGGTTAAGTACGTTAACATCTGCATTTTTTGTCAAATTCAGTAATTGTGTGGATTTTCATGACTGGTAAATATATGAGCTATTTGTCTCCTTTTTCCTCAGGTATACATCTTTTCTTTCTCAGTAGTCTGAGAGGTTGAGGGTTTTTTTCCCCTCAGAGACTGTATGCTGTCTCCAAACTTACATAAAACTTAATGACAATTATTAAAATGCTTCAGGAAACTTGTCCCGTGTCACAAGTGTGTGTTAGGGAAGTCTAAAAGAAGGTATTTAGGTGTCCCCATTGCACAGATTTCAACTGAGATTTAAGCCTGTTTGTAGGAGTTAGACATTAAATAAAGTATTTGTTGGTCTACTAATATGACTAATTACCAACTAAAGTAAAATTACACTAAAAATCAATATCCCCCAAAAGTACAAATAATAATACAAATATTCTTCTAAGTCTTGCTGTAGTAGTGCAATTATATACAAGCAACAGAGTTAAAAAAAAAACCCCTTTAAAGCATAATTTGAAGACTTTAAATTTGAAGCCACATCCTCATTAGTTTAATATTTTGGAGCATCCTCATTAGTTTAATATTTTGGAGGATGTTCTGGTTATAACTGACAAGGTTTTATAAAAAAACTGGATACAAACTTCAAATGTTAAATTCTACCCTTTGCACTACAGAACTCATTGATTTCAAATGGAGTTACCATTTTACCACGAACACCTAATATTTCATTACTCATACTGTGAATTCCACAAGAAAAAAAAAAATCCCTTTCACTTGTGCACTCTCTAGGTATAGTGTGCCTTACCTATGACTGGAACAGTTAAATGCTACTGCAATAAAAGCCACACTATACTCCAGTGAAAACCTGTAACTGAAGGCTTAGAAGAGTTCTGACCTAAGCAACTGATGGTAAAACGTAACCCATAATTGTTTCGATACAGTGAAGATGTTTGTGTGCTTTCCTTTTGTGTAAGCAAGAAAGACTGTTAGAAAATTAGTGAAATAGCCAACCAGGTAACCAACTGGTCAACAATACATATTGTGGTTTTCAATGCAAAAAGAAGCAAGTGGGTTTTGGATCTCCATGGCATGTCTCTTCACATGTACTGGCATGACATCATTAACTGAACTTGATTCATTCATAAAAAGGAGTGATCAGATTTGGAATGTATATGCTAAATGCATTTTAATTTTGAAAAAGGTGAAAATTAGGTCTAGCTTGATCAACCTTTTGTGTTGCAGTTTCCCTTGCTTCTTGCCATTATTTTTTAACTTGCCCCTGGTTATGATAATTTATTTGAAATAACTCTACTAACCAATAGATTAAGACAACGTAGTCCATCTAGCTTTTGATTTAGAGGAACTGTACTTCTATCAATGTCATGTCTATAGATTATAAAGATTATATAGATTACTTATTTTCTATAATATAGTAATTATTCATATTTTAGATCAATGTAGAGGTTAAATTTTAGCTCTGCCTCTAACTTCCTGCAGCACCTTCTGTACATAGGTTTATATTCTATCTTGCATAATATGCATATCTATACTGTGCTTAAAGGACATATAAATTATTGATGAACATTTGGTAAGGTATGTAGAGAATTATTTCTAGTTATACAGACTATTTATATATAAATGTTGCTGCTAATGTTTTACACATATGATTTATGGGTTCATCTTCAAATATAATGAAAGACTGCATAATTTAAGAAAAAAGGAAAACCACACATAATAAATTTAAAATATGGACCCCTAGGAAATTTTATTTTCTTACATAAAGCACTTGAGAAAACTCCCCATTTTTTTAGCACAGTTTCATCCAATCTCTAATTAAAGACGGATTTTAGTAGAAAGTTTTTCCTTTGTTTGGCTTTTCTCCTTAAGCTATAATAATGCTACAGAATAAAGCACAGTCAAAAAATAAGGCATGGGTACTGTGACTATTCATTGCTACATGACACTATATCTTCTGGAAATCACTCCTTAAGCTTGTGGTGTATGACAATATGACATATATAGATCCTAGATTAAAAATAAAAATATTTTCATTGTCATAGGTTTTGCTAAAGAGTCAGCCTCCATTCCATGTCATTGAATATGCCTTTAAATTAGCCTAACCATTTTTATACAGGCAAATTTGGTGGCATTTCTGCTTCCAAGACAGGGACTTTGGGTGTCAGCATCTTTTTCTTTTCCATTCCAGATATGAATCTAAACTAACTTGACTCCATACAGAGAAGGACTTAGTTTTAAAGGAGAGCAATCAAATTAGAGCATCAAGAAGCACATCTAAACAATTTCCAGCTAAGCAATCCAACTATTAGTTGGGTTAATAAACTAATCCAGAACTAGTTTACAGCATTCAGAGTTCTTATACTCATTTGATCAATATCATAAGACAAAGTTTATATCAGCAAGAGTAACAGGACCAACAGGCAGTAAACCTCAGGAGATTCCGTTTGAATTCTGCACTACAAAAAATCCAAACTTTTCTCACCTCTGTGGTTACTGATCATTAAAAGTTAATGTCCCAGTGCTGCCTTTACTGTAGTGCTTTTCAGAAAGATAGCTCTATACAGTTCTTCAAGGACATTTCATGGGAATCTAACTACCTATATTCTATTTAATTTACCATGGCTTGCTTGCTTTTGCTTGGAGCTGAGAGTAGCACTTGCATTTACAGAGTGTTAGCAGTAAGAAAACCTCAGTATACATATCGCTTATAAAAATACCACTGTGGAGAATGTTGATATCTTCAGTAAGAAGCTTGCTTTTTAACATCTGATAGGATGAAAACACATGCAGCACATATTATGCTATAGTACAGAGAAGATTGCTTGCAGTCTTTTCTTTCTGCTTTGTAAATTTTAGTGGGTGAGTACTGTGGAGTTTTTTGGTTGGATTTTAATACTTGCCTTACAAACTTGATTACACAGAGCAAGTATGAAGACAGAAGTCTTCAGGAGGCGATGCTTTAAGAATTTTCAGTTCCTTTTCAGATTCATTTCTGGTTGTGAAAAGGACTTTGACCCCTGGAGAGGTTATTTTTACCATTAAAATTGAGAGCTCCTTGGGACCATATTTAGGAAAATCCTTCTTCGTTATATTATCCCCATCTTTTAAATATGCTGGGTCCAGGTTACACATGCTGTTATGGTGAGGATCAGGGTTTTGAGCTTGTTTGAAGACTTCAAGTCAATAAATAAAATGTATATGAATAAGTAATTTATATCAATAAGTACTTTAAATCAATACATAATTTTTTTATATCAACAAATACTTTATACAAATACAATATGTTAAAATAGATTATGTTAACACTTTATCAGGTATGACCAAGTTACACATACTTACACACACACATACACATAGCAATCCTTTTAAATGAAGTGTGATCCTGATTAAGAGCATATTGTTTCATGACCAGGTGCTTAACACCTCTGTAGTTAAACTGGAGTGTGACAAAGAAACAGATTTGTAGCCAACCACTTTGCAACTTCAAGATTCCGCCCCCGCCCCCCCCCCCCCGCCAGCTATTACTCCTTGTAGGTCTTTCAGGGCTTACATTATCTGCTTCCTTAATGCACAGGTTCTTACTCTTGAATCTCTACTGACTGATCATAACTCCTTCCTGCTCTCACCCCCTACACCTCTCCTCTCACTCTTGGTGGCCAGACCATGCTCCCCACAGGTGTTGTAGCTCTCCACTACTGAAGGAAACAATGAGCAATAGAGAATACAGTGACAGATGTTCCTCATCATCTTCTTTCTTTTTATTTTATTTGGGAAGCAAAAAAACCTCACCAACAGAAAGTGACTTCTTATAGAAGCAACAAGGTCTTTTGGTTTGAAGGCCATTGAGCTAAGTACTTTCTTGACTGGGAATGTACTTAGCAAGGGCTTTCCTGCTTTAGGTTTTCCTGAACCAGGACCTGTAATTAATATCACAGTTACCTAATATTTTATATAACTGAAAATTAGAAATGGTACAAAAATATCGTCATTTTGACCCAAAGTAAATTATAGGAATTAGTCAGATATTTTATGTTATATTTTCCATAAATGTACTAACTCAGCAGAACAGTGGTGTTTTTCCTCTTTCAATAGTTATTGAGTTCAACCATATGTTTCTTCAAATTATGAACAGAATTCAGAACCTGATAGACCCAAGTCAATATGGACAATAATGTGGTGCAAAAGCAGTCAAACCGATATAAGAAGCCAAGATTTGAGGGATGAATTTTCAAAGGATGTGCATTTCCTATTCCCTGAGAGAGAGATGTTAGTTACTAAATGTTAATAGTTTATTACATATTGATTTTCAATTTAAATGTTAGCTTAAAATTTAGCTGTTCTGCAAGCCCCTTGCATAAAATTTTTTAATGTTTCAATTTCATTTTTGGAGCAGACTGAAACCTCATTTTATTGAATGAAACGTGATTCTTCATTTCCAGCCAAAAACTGTAATATATAAGTACAACTCTTGTCATAGGTGGTAGGAAGTGGCCAATTATTTACATTACAAAGCAATAACCAAAGTATACATACTGACGGTATGAAAAAACAGTCGATAAAGTCAGGTCTTTGCAAGGAAATTACTAATGAACTATCCTAATAAATTAGTTTAATAAAAACGTCCTTGGATAGATTTCACTGTTTATAACAGAAAAACATGACTTTTAAAATCTCTTCTCAACCACTTCTACATATTTCTAATAATCCTAATTTAAATACTTTTTTAAATGATTGACTGAAATCATACTCTTTCTCTTGGCAAATAAAGCCAAGAGAATTATATAATTATATATTATAGTGATTATAGCCCCTTGTAAACATAAAGAATAAATAGGATCCATATTATATTCTATTATCATATTTTGGAAAGATAAAAACTGAAACCTTCTATTGCTTGTTGAGAACACATTAAAACACAGTTTCCATCCTTTCTAACTGGTCTCTGTTTCAATGACTGCTTTATCTCTTCCATTCCACGACAATGTAGTAGCAGCCTGTTTATAGTGTGTCAAAAAACCCCAAGGTTTTGCATTGAAATTTCTAGAATAGATTGTCATTGACAAGAGCTGGAAACTATTATTTTCTCATGTACATGATTGTCAGTAACAAAATAATTACACAAACAAATAGATGTGCTTTCTACAATGTGTAATTTTGTTTAGATTTTTTTGGGCACAATATGTCACTTTTTAGACTAAGTCCTTTAAACTCCATTGCAAGTGTTATTTATTGGTGCCATAAACAAAATTATGACCAACTCTTAAAACAATTTGGGTGATAGTAGACTTAGAAATTTAACCAGCAATATCCCCTTATTCTATTACAATGACTTGATAGAAGTGATACTGGAAGCCCTATATTTAATTTAAGGAAAGTTAAAGTACCTTTTTTTCCACTACATTTAATCCATGGCCTCTCCCAGACATTGTGAATGATAGCTCTATGATAGTGAATTGCAGAGTGAAAAGGGGGGGGAGAGAGAGAGAGCAAGAGACAGGGAGAGAGGAAAATAAATACGGGTATCACATTTTATTCTGATATAACCTGTGTCATGGTTTAATCCCAGCCAGCAACTAAGCACCACACAGCTGCTCGCTCACTCCCCCTGGGTGGGATGGGGGAGAGAATCGGAAAAGTGAGAAAACTCATGGGTTGAGATAAAGACAGTTTAATAAGTAAAGCAAAAGCTGCGCACACAAGCAAAGCAAAACAAGTAATTAATTCACCACCTCCCATGGGCAGGCAGGTGTTCAGCCATCTCCAGGAAAGCAGGGTCCTATCATGAGTAATGGTTACTTGGGAAGACAAAACATCACCACTCAGAACATCCCTCCCCCTTACTTCTTCCTCCCCCAGCTTTATAGGCTGAGCATGACATCACATGGTATGGGGTATCCCTTTGGTCAGTTGGGGTCAGCTGTCCCAGCTGTGTCTCTTCCCAACTTCTTGTGCACCCCCAGCCTGCTCGCTGGTGGGGTGGTGTGAGAAGCAGAAAAGGCCTTGACTCTGTGTAAGCACTGCTCAGCAGTAATGAAAACATTGGTGTACTCTCAACACTGTTTTCAGCACAAATCCAAAACTTAGCCCCATACTAGCTACTGTGAGGAAAATTAACTCTATCCCAGCCCAAACCAGCACATTCTCCACCCCTCATTCCATACCATTTACATCATGCTCAGGTCCCACACTGTCCAATAGAACCTCATTAACCTCCACACCCCTTCCCATCCTTTGATACAATACACAGATATTCCCCTAGTCTATGGCCCAGCCCTATAAAATGTCCACAAAATGTCTGCCGAGTTAATTTATCCTATGACTTTGGGCTCCCTCTGTTATGGTGGTCACTCAGGACAGGAGAGGTGGTGTGTTGTGTGGAGTTATTGGGCACCAAAGCCAGCTCAGCTCAGCTCACTGCTGCACTTGCACTGCTTCTGGTAAGGCCTGTTCTCCATTGGTTCAGGTGGTTCCTGCTATAGTAATTCCCACAACATACAACTCAAATCCCAGGTTACAACTATCTAAAGGTATTTCCATTACAATCTCTACCCCGGTCCCTTTGGGCCAGGTTATAGGGTTTAACATTGCAATGAACTCCTCCCCTTGCCCCTGCTACCGCTTGGACTTATCCACAGACTGCACTCCCTTGTACCTGTTCCAAGTGGAGCATTATCTATGAGCCACAGTCCCTTCAGGCATATACATGCTGCAGCATAGACTTGTCCACATCCATGGTCGCTTTGAGGTGCACCTGTTCAAGTGTGGACTTCTCCATGGATCACAACCCCTTCAGAGGTGTGGCACAGACATAATCACAGTTACAGACGCTTTGAGATGTACCTGCTCTGGTGTGGACTTATCCACGGCCATAGATGCTTTGGGTTGTCCTGCTCCCACGTGGACTCATCCACAGGTCACAGTCCCTTTGACTTGAGTTCACCCTGGAGTTCCATCTTGTCCAGTATAGCAGCACAGAAACAGCAGCAATGACCTGGCCATCTGCAAGCCCAGGTGCATGGTCATTGCTGTTATCAAAATGTTCCCAGGCACAGCAGAATAAGATGATAAGCAGTACAGCAGTACAGCAAGCAGTGAAAGCAAAGAGCAGCACTAATGAGCACTAACATACAGCATGAGACTCTAATGTACAGTGAGGCAAGCAAGCACCATGACAAGCACAGAGGCACGCCGATTAGTAGCTGAACAGCAATAACAGCTATAAATTTGATCTAGCACATTCCCATCAAACCTGTCGTTATCTTGAATCCTTCGAGCCCCATGTTGGGTGCCAAAAAGGATTGTTATGGTTTAACCCCAGCCAGCAAGTAAGCACCACACAGCTGCTCACTCGCTTCCCCCAGGTGGGATGGGGAAGAGAATCGGAAAAGTGAGAAAACTTGTGAGTTGAGATAAAGACAGCTTAATAGCTAAAGCAAAAGTGGCATGTACAAGCAAAACAAAATCAGAAATTCATTCTCTATTTCCTATCGGCAGGCAGATGTTCAGCCATGTCCAGGAAAGCAGGGCTCCATCACAAATAACAGTTACTTGGGAAGACAGATGCCACAGCTCCTACTGTCCTCCCCCTTCCTCCTTCTTCCCCCAGCTCTATGTTGCTGAGCATGATGTCATACAGTGTGGAATATCCCTTTGGTCAGTTGGGGTCAGCTGTCCTGGCTGTGCCCCCTCCCAGCTTCTTGTGAGCCCCCAGCCTGCTCACTGGTGGGGTGGGGTGAGAAGCAGAAAGGGCCTTGACTCTGTGTGAGCACTGCTCAGGAATAACAAAAACATCCCCATATTACAAACACTGTTTCCAGCACAAATCCAAAACATAGCCCCATACTAGCTACTGTGAGGAAAATTAACTCTATCCCAGCCCAAACTAGCACAACCTGTTTGGCAAAAAAAAAAAAAAAAAAAAAAACCCACACAGAGAAAACTGAAGACCTTTCCTCCATGTCCATATTTACACATATTTCCACCACACACCCTCTGGATGATTCAGGATGCTGATGATCCCAGTTGTTATTGACATTCCCAATATTCTCTCTTTCACAGATGGAGACAGATTCCATTGTCTTTGAGAAAGACAGTTGGGAGATTCTTCCAAAGCATCACTTCAAAAAAGGACATCCATTTAGTGGGCATTTGATTAGCTCACATCTATACCACAGAATCGAAAAAAACGCAGATATTGTTTCTAATTTTGCTGCTCTGTGTAGTTCCATCCATTTAAATACTGTTTTTCCAGTGCTTATCGGTTGCTTTTTAGTGTGGAAAAAATCTACTTTATCATTACTGAGACAAATCCAAATCTTGTCTGACTCAGCAAACCAAATGTTACCATTTTTAGCAGAACTGTTCTGTGTTCTGTTTGATGTTTGTCTTCATGCTTGACCTTCAGTATATTCTGAAACACCTTTACATGGCAGGCAAAGCAGAGCAGGCTGCAGGCATAAACCAGTTTCTTGTCAACTTTTAGTCTGAGTTAGTATCACCTCTCTTAGCAATGTTCTCAAACGTTAGAAGAAAAAACGCATGTAAAAGTAAAGAAAAGATTGCTGGGATTTAGCAGTCACATCAGCCTTCTGTCTGTGCTGGGCTCCCACCCACTTTGTGTTAATTGAGCTAGTGGTTATAAAGACAAAACACTTTTATTGGCAAAGGCCAAAGACATTGAACAATAGGTCACAACACTTACCAAAATTAAAGAAGAGGGATAAATTATAGGGTATGGAAAACAGACAAGTTGAATATTAACACTATTTGACAGGCGAGTTATAATCATTGTGTGCATAACTTCAGTGCAATTGCACAAGTGATAAGAGGAATTAGTTCTGGCATGATTGAAATCACAAGAACATCTGCCACAAAGAAACAAACACTCCCCCCCCCCAACAAGTCCCTCACAGATGTTTTTTTCTTAGCAAACTGTAGTTAAGCTACTCAGTAGGACTTAATACATACACAGACTTTGTGCTCGTCACTGCAGAAGCCAGCTTAATTCATAATTAAGCCATTCATAAATTTTGATTTGTATATAACTACTTTAGTCATTCCTGCTAATCTGCAGTTGGAATTTGAATTCAGGTAGCAAATAGCACATTGTGACAGCTTTGACATTCTGTGGCTACGATCTCTTTCAGCATGACAGGTTTGCTTGTTGCATGTATTAACACCAAACAGCTTCTTAAAACTTAAGTTTAGTTTTTAAATAACATTTGGTGATCCTATACTGGGTAGATATCTTCAGATGAACCACCAGCAGAATGGAGATTAAAAGGTCCTTATAAAAAGGACCTTATAAAAAGGATATGGGTCCTTATAAAAAGGATAGAGTACGCAAAGGACACAGTACAGCCATGTCGTTCCCCAGACCCCCTTTGGGGGGGGGTCTCCAACTCCCTGAGGACGGAGCCCTCAGCAGGTGACCACAGCGTCACGCTGTCTCCAGAGTCCTGCACAGAGGGAGGCAGAGCTCCGAGGCCCCTTCATGGCCCCTGCTCCCCCAGCAGCCCCCACAGGCACCACCAGGGCTCCAGAAGCTTCTGGAACCGGCTGTGCAGAGAAATGGTTAAGTGGGGTTCAACAGAGAAATCAATGCTGCCAGAACGGCCAGAGAAAGTGATGGGCTGAAAAAAGCTAAAAATAAACCCCATGCAGAGAAACGAAAGAGTCCCGGCTGCTGGCACACGCCCGGCCGTGCAGCTCCCCACCGCCGGCGCTGGGCCCGAGAGCCCTGGCAGCGCTTTGCCCCGGCCGGCGGCACAGCGCGGGGCGACAGCGGCAGCTCTGGCAGCGCTCAAGAGTAACCTCCTGCCAAACCAGGCACGGCTCTGCTCTCCGTCCCGGAGCAGCCTTCGGTGCCCCTCTGGTTGCAAGGGCTGGTGTTTGGGACAGGCTCCTTCTCACACTGCTAAGAAGAACCTTGAAACGTTGAGGATGCTTGCACGTTTCTTGCTGAATTAATTGCAAATTACTCTTCACTTACAGTGTAAAAAAATCGTTTGCAAACCCAGAATATAGAAAACCTTACTTTTAAAGATAAACATGTACAACCTGTATTTTAAAGAGTAACGACACACATGGAAAGCTGAGGAATTTTGATCATTAACATCTACAGTCACTTCATTCAGAGATGTGCTATATTTCCACCTGCTGTGCTTAAATCCCCTTAACTGAATGACAGGTAAGTCACCTAGATGGTATAGCAGATATGCAAAATTCCCACAGTTAAACACTCTGCAAATTAAAACTATTCTGAAAAAGTAGCCAGGGAATTTGCAATATTTACTTAGTTTTCCTCCGTTGCAAGTAGGAAGAAAGTCTAAGCTCACAATCCATTTTTTAAAATCCTTTTCCATGGCATCTTCCAATTTGCAACTTTTAGTAGCAATCCCCAAATTCATCTAAGCTTTCTCACTCAGTTTTCAGACACTTTGTACTCATCACTCTAATTTTTCAAACAACTACACGATTGGATGTCTCCAGAAATGTCATTCATTGTAACCAGATCATGGTGTTTCTCTGTTGTGGTGGGTTGACTTCAGCTGGCTGCCAGACACCCACGCAGACACTCTCTCACCCCCCTCCTCAGAAGGACAAGGGAAGAAAATATGATGGAAAAGCTCATTGGTTGAGATTAGGACAGGAGATTACTTACCAATTACCCTTACAGGCAAAACAGACTCCAGTTGGGGAAATTAATTTAATTTATTGCCAATTAATAACGCAGTAGAATAGTGAGAAATAAAAACAAAACTAAAACCCCCTTTTTCCCACCCCTCCTTCTTCCCAGGCTCAACTTCACTACTAGCTTTTCTACATCCTCCCCCCCCCCGAGCAGTGCGGGGGGTGGGGAATGGGAGCTGTGGTCGCTTCGTGATGCTTCGTCTCTGCCGCTCCTTCCTCCTCATGCTCTTCCCTTGCCCCAGCATGGGGTTCGTCCCACAGCATACAGTCCTCCACAACCTTCTCCAGTGTGAGTCCCTCCCGCAGACTGCATTTCTTCATGACCTGCTCCACCATGGGACCTTCCCACAGGGTGCAGTCCTTCAGGAGCAGACTGCTCCAGCGTGTGTCTCCTGTGGGCCACAGGTCCTGCCAGAAACCCTGCTCCCGCCTAGGCTCCTATCCACAGGCCGTAGTTCCTGCCAGGAGCCTGCTCCTGCGTGGCACGCTCCACAGGCTGCAGCCTCCTTCAGTGCCACCTCTGCCTGCTCTGGTGCGGGCTCCTCCACAGGCTGCAGTATGGGTATCTGCTTCACTGTGGTCCTCCAAAAGGCTGCAGGGGAAAATAACTGCTTCACCATGGTCGTCTTTACAGGCTGCATGGGAATCCCTGCTGGGGTGTCTGGAGCACCTCTCCCTCCTCCCGCTCTCCCCGGGTGCCCGCAGGGCCGTTTCTCGCACTTTCCCCTGGCTGCCGGGCAGCCTTGTGCCCCCCCCCGCCCAGGCCCCCCCCCCCGAGGCGCCGCCATGTTGGCTGCGGGGCTCAGCCCTGCCCCGCGCTGGGGCTGCTGGAGCCGGCTGGAACCGGCTGTGTCCGGCACCGGGCAGCCCCGGCCGCCCCGCACAGGGGCCGACCCGCAGCCCCCTTCTACCAACACCTTGAAATGTTAAACCCAATGCACAACACAGCCTCAAAGCCAAGAGCCCCCGCGGGAGGGAGATAATGGGCCATGTCTGCCCTCATCTGCCAGAGGATGTTCCAAGCTCCAGGCACCGCTTGATGCAACAAGAAGAAATCATAATCTGAACCAACGCACTTTGAGTTGTAACTGAATGCTGTGATCTGCCATGCACGCTTTCTGTCTGGGGCTATACGACAACTAATGCTGTTTTCAGTAGTCTCTCAAAACCGTGAAGTGGTGAGAGCTCTCTTCTGAAAGGGGAGTAATATTCTTCCATGGGAGGAGGGAGGATTAAACCCAAGTGCTTTTAATCCTTAGAAAGACACCTGCCAAGATGTTGCATGTTGGGGTGAATAAGAGAGGTAGAAACCAGCAGAATCACCTCTCTTTCTGCTAACGAAAAAAGCAGCTGTAACGTCCATCTTTTTTCAGTTCAGTTCTGCATCTTTGATAGTCAGATTTAGGCAGCAAATGCTTTGCCTGCTCAGTCTTAGCAAGACTCAGTTGTTTTGACGTGTTTCTAAGGGGAAAACTTTAAGCTTTGGATAAAATTGTTTATTGGAAAAATAAAGTGTCTGCCTATAACAACTGGGAAGAATTTTTCTAGATTACAGTAGTAAACATGGGCACATGTGCTTTAAGTTTCTCTTTAATGTCCGGATACAGAAGAGTTTATAATTAATGGAGAAGTTACATGATTTTTTTTCTAGATTGAGCTTGTAGACCCTTATCTCTGTAGCTGCTGGTGTTTTAATTTTTCAAGTCTTTACTGCTGTCTCCTAAGACTCAAATGCCACCAAATGATACTGTAACTTCTTTAATGGTGAAAATGTTAAAGAAAATTTTAAAACTCAGAAGCATTTTGAGAGTGGTGGTGCCACAGAACTGTCCTCAAGGATGTTACTCTTTTTAGCTGGGATCAATTCTTACAGGCCTAGTGTCTAATAAGAGTTCAAATCTGTCATTATGGCAAATTCAGTCTTAACAATGGAATAACAGACTCAATATAATAGAGAAACAAGCTAGTCAGCAAATTCACTATAAAAAGGAGATGGCAAAAGTTCTCTTTCTAAACTGTAATGTTTTCTCAGTATCTCTTGTTTAATTAAAAATATTTATTCTTTACCCAATGTAGGGAAAACATAAATGAAAGGAAGTGCTTTTTTAAATATTACATAGAGCTGACTCTTACATCATTTTCAACAAATGACCTACATTTCTTACCTCTGTGAATGTCTCATTTCCTAAATACTAAGTGAGATTCTTAGCTTTCTATTACAAAAACAAGAAACAAATAGTTCACTTTTCACTTAATTCTTTTGTAGGGCAAAATAAATACAAATAAATAAACGTGTACAAATAAATAAATGTTTGATAAATGCAGTTCTTTAAAGCTATTTTTTTTTAATGCTAGCCTGTACTTTTGCTGTGCTGTTTTTAATAGATGGAACCCAAGGATTTAAGAATACAGAGCCTCAAGGTATCTATCAAGAAAATGAGGGTTGAAGAGAAATCATCTTATAGGTTCTGCATCTTTTAATTGCTAGGGCAATTTTAGGCAGGCTCTGTGCTCAGAAATCCACTGCTACAGTTGCCACCTTTGATGATGCCTTTCTCAGACATTTAACAACTTCAGTCCTGCGGTACAGCTTCTTCCTTTCTGCGGCTCATTTCAAGAGCAATCCTCTAATTTTTCCACATCACCTGATATTCCAGACACCTTCCACAGCAACAGCAGAAATGCTATTCCTTGCTGTGATCTGTCAGGTGTAACTACTGATATCAGCCCTGCAGCTCAACCTAAAGTACCACTGAACTTGGGAAAGCAACAGAGAACAAGTCGGTAACCCACTGCTGGAAACATACAGGCAGTTCCCCTGTGATCAGTTGTGTTGCTGACATGAACCAGTGTTTTCATAATCAGAATCCTGTTTAGTATAGGAAATGAAGAAAATACTATTCCAAATACAACGCCGGGGGAGATTTAAGTGGGCAGAATGTAATTGCTTGAATTGGTATCTAAACAGCACACTGGAGTGCTAACATTGCTATTCCTTTGAAGAATAGTTTGATGGAGTTTTTAATGACCAGAAGGTCATTGAAAAGTTGCTTATTTGTGGCCATAGTTGGAAAGAGAGGGAAAAAGCTGGAGGTTTTTTTCTTTTAACTTTCTAAGGTGTGAAAAGTAAAGAGGAAGCAATAGGGTGAGATGAAAGAGAACATAAGACAAGAAAACCAGGAAGTTTCTTTTTTCTTTTAACAAGGAAAAAAAAAAAAAGAAAGAAAGGTATAACCTTTACAATTCTGTCATATTTTACACATGTGGTACCCCATATTGGTTATTTTTTATATTTTCTGTTAGGTAGGTGAAACAATATAATGCTCACCAGCAATTCTTGCATGAAATAGCTGCTTTGAAAGTTTTCAGAATAGACTAAAATGGCATGATGTCCCCAACTGAGTTGCTACAACAGATAATTACTTGTCTAGCTGAAAATGTGGGGTTTGAATTCATCTTGTCTCATCTTCTAGTCATTTGGATCTCATCCAATGAAATTTCTGTGCTAGAACAAAGTGCTTTTAACTTTAATTGATATGAGTGGGAACCTGGACATCATAGTTAATCTCAATATCCTGTTAGTCAAAGTAAATACGGTGGGCCGCTTAAATCATTTTGCCTAATACATTGTAATAAAGCAAGCAATCATATTTTTACAGGGGAATGGAGTAAAGCAGTATAAATTTTATTAATGAAGGAACTGCTGTTTTAGTTTTCTTTCTGTGATTAGTTGACCACCTCTGAACACAAACTACTTTGGTCTTCTATGGTCTAACTTCTAATCACATCATGCAGCATGAAGTAAATTGTCTTCAGAAGTCTTAAGTTTACTAGGTTTCCATGGTAACCAAGTTATAATCTCCTAAAATAATGTATCGGTTTTGTCTTAAAAGATCTAATTTCCATAAAGCTATTTTCATTATCATTAATTAAGTTACAGTCTTTTAATACTTTACCAGTTGTGTCCTTTATCAACTTTGTCTCGGATTTGTATCATGCTGACTATCTTAAATGTTGCCTAAGTCATCTCACATTTATTTTGAAATAGGAGGATTAACTACTTCTGCACTGTTGTAGTCTTTCCAATAGTTTTAAAATAAATCTAGAGATTCTATCTGTGTCACAGAGTGCTTCTAGGCCAGTTTTAAAAATTATTTCAGGCCAAGATGTGGCAACTTCTTAAATTTGATCATTAAGTTACTGTTTAATATGTTTATAGCTAAAATTAATTTGTTTTCAGAATAAAACACTAAAAGCTGTCATGAAACAGGCCTTTGTGTGAGGCTGATTGGAGGGAAGGAGTGTTTAGTTGTGTTATATTTTGCAATAGTTAGAACCAGCATAACAGCAGACACTAAAGCCATAGCTCAGGAGGACAATGTTAAATGTCCTGTAAATGTAACATTATCCAATGATAATGTTAAAGCTGATCATGAAATAAATTGCCTGAAAGAAAGAGGGTTTTTTTCAACTGAATGCAAGCACAGTGTCAGTTGTGTTATTCTGCAGCTGTGTGTCTGTATGAGAGAAAGAAAGGGATTTTGGAAAATGTAAGGGAAGTCACTGGAAATCAAATGAAATTTCTGGGCAGACTACTGCCTGCTACCATTTGTTTCTTTTGCATTTAGAGAAATATTCTGTGTGATGACACAGAATTGTACTGAGTAGGTGCAAAATCTCAATCTTATCTTCTTAGGTCAAGCAAGGGAAAAAAATAGAAAAAGAAATAAAATAGTCAGACTTCTCTCCATTAAAAAGGACATATATATAGATTTCATAGCTTCCAGTTTTCTGTATTGTTATTGACGTTTTATCTGCCCTAAAAAAACCTGGCCCTAAATCATACCTATAATATTTTTTAAAACTTTTTTTTAAATAATTCTTATTATGTTGATATGTCTCTATTCCAAACTCCTAGGCTACTCATGAATTTCAAAAAATATTTGGCATTACAAATTTCAGCCCAGATTTTATGTATTAACAACATTATTATTCAATTATTTTTCTGTCAACCAGAAATAATCATCAAATATATATTTTTAAATTGTTAATTATGTCCAAGCAAGCAGAAAGTAGTTAGCATCATATGTAATTAATTTCTCCTGAGACTATTGTAATTAGGAAGGAGGAAATACCACAAATTCAATAATAGCATTTTATGCCACATACTGTAAATGTAGTCTGCTGGTTTTGATAAGTTGGACATATTTCCTTCATGACCAAACTCAGAACTTAAACTGCTTATAGCAGTAGGGAAAAGATTGTTACATTCTTGTGAAAAACAGCATAAAAATATGAAGGCCTGCCTGTTACGTTATTATAACTGTTTGCTCCTATAACCAGTCTATACCAGCAGCCTGGTAAGAAAACATTATTTAAATATGTATTGCCTTGTTTAGTTCATGTTTATTTTGTTCTGATTTTTATGACACTTTTTAATATCTCTTGGATTTAAAACCTCTTTTAGATGTCACTGAATGTGTGCACCATACCAGTTATGACATTTTGTGGCTTGTCTAGCTCCCTATAATAAATTTAGTGGTTTATTATATCTAATCTTATGATATTATTAGAACACTTTAAATAGAACACATAACAAAGATATATGCTTGTAAATGCCAGGAAAAAAGAAAAGGAAAACCCACTCCCCACACTCCCCCCGCCCCGTAAGAATTATTCTTAATAGATAAGGAAGTCAAATAGACAATCTATATACCTCCCTCTCAATGACTCTGCTACTCAGATGTTGTAAACCAATGATGCTCCACTGAAAATACTTCAGCGTCTGACCCAAAAGTAGAGAAAACCTTCCAATTTACTTGGCATTCTTTTCCCTTGGTCAAAGCCTGTTAAGATTTCTAAGCAAAAGGAGGGGATATATTACAGATAACCTGAGAGTTGGCCATCTGTATTATAGGGCTCTGAATTCAAATGAATGGATATGATTTCCATCACTGAATACTTTCTGGTTTATGAACACTATGTTAAAAATAAAATTTATATCACTTTGGGGTTCCAGTGGGAAAACAGTCATCGGTAATGCTAGTGTGGTCTGTATGTTGATGGATTTTACAGTTTTGTCACATTAGCAATACTTCCGTGAACATTTATCTTGCTGACGGTGACTTTGACAGTAAGAGACCCACTGTACAGAAATGTTGCACTTTCATTAAAAAATTAAGCTGTTTTCCCTACCTGGTGGTCTGGAGAAGCAGTGCATGTCTGCCTTGTAAATTAAGACTTGAGACTCCTTTGCCTTGCAGGCCCTCTATTACTGTCTGGTGGTGATGAGAGTAATTTTTATTAGTGCAAATGAATGGTACCTGCTTTTACTCTTGGACTTTGGAATCCCTGTTTCAGATTAAGTGAAATGTTAGGAGGAGAGTGATTTCCACTGACATCATCAATACAGAATTTCTTTATGTTTTAATGATGGTACTTTCACACATGAACATATAATCATGCCCATTCTTCTAAGTTAAAAATTTAGGAGAACACTCTGGACTATGATAAGAATCTAAAGAGGCCTTGAAGTTGTTTTCTGTGTTTTTTCATCTCCTTGATGCAAATACTAGAGAATATTGCCAGTAAGTTTCAATCACACATTTACTTTTCTTTTTCCTCATGCAGACTGCCCCAGCAAAAATCTGTGACTTAACTCATTTTCATCTGCCAAAATTTGAAAAAGATGCTGGCAATCTAAAACTGCCTGAACCCAGAGTCTCATTTTCCTTTTAACCTAATTAGTAAAAAGATAAATCTTCAAATGTTTGAAAACAAAATTCCCAGCATTACATACACTTTTTCAAAATATAGCTAAAGGATTCTTCTTTTCAAAAATACATTTTGCAGGGAACATGTTGTGAATGCTTCTGTAATTTATCAGATTATTGTAATTAGGATTTGTAAAGAAAATGTTTTGTGAAATTAACTCTACTGGCTTCCAGTTAATGCTGTGTAATAAAATAGACATTGTACACTTTTTTACTAGTTGTTACAGTTCATTCTACTACATTGGTTCATTGTTATAGAAAATTATCCTAATCTGTTTCAGTGAGCATGAAAACTTTGTATTTTTCACTGGACTTTGCAACTATTCTTCCATTAAGATATTAGTATGTGAAAGCATTAGTCAGTTGTGCATTTCCTGATTTCTTCGGGAAATTCATTTGCATTCAGGGTATAGGACAGGTCTGAATGATTCTTATTTTCCTTTGTTACATAAGTGATAAACGTCACTGTCAGCAATGAAAATCCTTTCCTTTGCACTGGCTGCTACAGTTGGATCTTGACTGAAAATCTACAAAATTATTTTTAAAAGCAAAAAATTGGTGAGACAGCAAGGAATAGAAGAAGAAAAGATACATTAAAAGAATCCATAAAGTTTTGCACAGCTGTCATCAGCAACACAGAGGACATTTACTCTGAGACAGACATGACATAAAATTCAAACTCAGAACAAATTGGATAGAGAAAGCTCTCCAACTATAGAAGAAAATAAGAAAAATCTTTTTCAGAAAGGAGAAATAGAGAATAAAGTATAGCAGATGTCTATGAATCAAGGGGTTATTAGCCAAAGAGAGGAACTAAAATGATTAGTCTGTTGTCACTAGCAAGGATACAATTTGATACAATGCATTGCAGTCTATAGAAAGAGGGTAGATGATTGAACAAAAGACAAAAGGGAAAAAAGAGAATAAGCCATAATTAGTAGTTCATTGTTCTGCTCAATTGTAACATCTTTCGAATTAAGTCAGTATTTGAAATATGCAAATTACTAAATTCCAATATGTTTACTTGGCCTAAAGTGGGCTTCAGAACTCAAGAAAGTATATTATAGTCTTGTAATTTATCTACTATCCTATTATGTTGCTGAAATCTAAGTGTAAGAGAATTTGCTTAAAAATTATATAAAATCATTCTGTTAGAGGTTTATTAGTTAGGTGTAGTGAATTGATTTTTTCCTTTTTTTCATAATTATCATGGAGGTCAGGGAAAGCACATAGCAGCTTATTCCTTTTGCTCATTTTTAATTTTTTTTTTTTTTTTTTAGGAAATGTCGCTGAAGCATTAAATGCATTTGTCACAGGACCTTGAAAAAATTCTTAAGTAAAACCAGGAATAAGCTTTTTCTTTACTATTATATGTTTGAAACATTTTGCAGTTTTCTTATGATTCCTATTACCAGGAAGATTATAGAAATATTTTTAATCATAACTAAGAAATCAAGCAGCTTGTCAAAACATGAAGACTAAGCTGTGGTTTGACCTACAATGGATTAGAGAAAGCAGGAAAAAATATCTGGAGAGGAGCAAACAGTTCTTATAAATAAAGAACTTTTCCAGGTCTTAAGTTCAGCTTCTAGTTCCAAAAATATCCCACTCACACATAATTTCTCTGTTTCATAGCAATTTTAGAAGTCTGGAAGTCAGTTCAGGAAGATAAATATCTGTGAAAAATTATGGGCATTCCACTTTGCTGAGATATTTCTCTGCAGATTCAACAAACTTTTCCTTTGGAGTACTCTAAACATTTTATGGCTGAAAAGCTTTCTGTCTTTGGACTGCCCATGTGTTTTATCTTCATGTGATGTCTTCATCAAAGGAGAGAGATATCTGCAATCTTTGCTTTTAACTTTAAAGGACTTTTTAATCCATTGTCTTGATTTTCTATCATTTACAAAATCATCAACAGTTTTGTCAGCTGAACGTTTAAAAGATGAAGTCAACCTAGGAAATTTTATGGAGAGGAAAGGGAAACTTTTTTTTCTGAAACACATGCTATCAAATAGCATGCATTTGGCAGTGAAATATTTTAAAACTCTTTAAAAACAGGTTCCAGAAATATGTAATATTTCTATAATAATTTTAATATGATTTAAAAACTAAGAACTGGGGATTTCTATACTACTAAAGCCTATGGCAAAATTGCTGTCTACTGCATCAAGTACAGAATTGAGCTCTGATTTTCTTTATGAAGGACTGTTGATACTAAACTGCAAAACTGTTTTCAAGCTTACCAAAGACATCTTCTGTGGTATAAAGATAAAATGAGTGTCTTATTATAGTTAAATCCTTCTAATCATTGAGAATCAAAGTATTATCTTAAATTTTTGATGCATGGTATTTACAATGAATATATTCAATATGAATATGTACTTCAACATGAAAGGTTCTTACAGAAAAAGCAAACTCATGGTGACAGCTAACAACTATTTAGAAATACTCTAGTCAGTAATGGTCAAACTCTATAATGAACTAACTAAAGCAAGGAGATGGAAGGAAGACTGAGCTATGTGGCACTTAATCTTTTTCTGGGAAAGTCACTTTGTCACACAAATTCTTCTTCGCTCTAAAGACAACTTAGCATAATTCTATTAGAGCACATCAAGAAACATTTCTGTTAAATCCTCTGGATGTAAATGACTCATGCTCACTTTTCAAATAAAGATGAAAACATTGCAAAGACGTATTTCATGTGGCAATGCCTTCTTTTTAGAAGAGTGATAAACTACCTTGCAGACTATTGAGACACTAAAGACTTGAGTGTATCTATACTTAACTGAATGCTGATGTTGCTGTCATTTTCAGTGGAGCTGCACTGGCCAAGAGGCTCTTGCTGTCCGTCTCTCTAGTTCATATGACTGGCATGTGGATGGGCCTCAAGTGGCGCTCTGACTCCTCACAAACAGAATCTTATATAAACAGTCAGAAATAAGACTTACGTCAGTGGATCCTCTTCCATCAGATGTATGCAGTAAAACACAATGAAGAAGACTCGTGGTCCTTGGCCTCATTCTGTTCATACAATTTCTACCTTGAATATAAACTTGCATAAGGATCAATGAGTGTTAATATGGGGAAATTTTACTTTTTAATATTTTTTCATTTGAGCATCCTCTGAAATCTTTTTTGTGCCATGAGTTGTTCAAAACCTAAAAACACACAAACACTATAAATGAAAGAACTTTTGAGGCTTTTCGTGGTTTTGAGTATTATATCTGATTACTATTTCACCATTAATACTGTTTAAGCCATTGATATATGAAGATTTTGCCTTCTGCTTCCTTAAATAAGCCCTTGCTGGCAGCAAGATTTACTAACCAATAAGCACTGACTCCCATTACACTGTATTGTAATATTGTACTCTCTGAGATGCTAGGGCTTCACCAAAAGCAGGTAAGGGATTCAGCATTCAGGGCTTTTTAGAACATTATATGGGTATAAAAAGTGTTTTGAATGAACATAAGATAGTGAATTTAAGTAAAATAAAACCAAACTAAAACCTCATTAATGTTTTCTACTAAACAGTTCATCCCATACATTTCTTGGGACAGCAGATCATGTCCCATTTTCTTAATGGTTGTACAGACTCCTTTAAACATATATTTCCCCCAGACTCTTAACAGAGAAGGAAAATAATTCATCTTTTTCCAACTATGAGAGTTGATAACCTATTTTCTTAAAGTATTTTAATATAATTAACTTTTACTCTAAGATGTTTTACAAGCTTGGAGAAGGCAGAAAAATACTGCAATGCTGAGCACAATATGCATGGAGAGGTGACAAACTGCAGTGAATTCCTCTGTGGATATGTAAAAGCCTACACATCTACACATCTATACTTAATGAGAAAATAAGATCGAAGGCATAGAGCAGTTGTAGATAGCCGTAAATATTCATTATACTGTAAGTACTTTTTAATAGGTCACAGAATTTTAATAATAAAAAAGATATCTGCATTGATGAATAAAGATGAAGGTGGCTGAAAAAATTAATCTGTTTTGTGCAAATTTAATGAGGGGACTGAGCAAACAGGTTTAGAGACCAAAATCCAGAGTTTTTTTTATCTGCAGTTTCCTGACACACTTAGTCTACTTAATCATAATTTTAGATATCACATAGTCTCTGAAATGTTTCCATCAAAATGTAATGGTTCTAATTTGTGCAAACTGGTACCATGATGATAATATTTTTGTAAGTACTCTCCTAATATTTTATACTACTATTGTAATGAAGAGTGGCATCTTATTGTCATAATTGGTGAGAACTGAAAGTGTCTTTTTGTCAGTGATTTGGAAGATTTTTCATGGGATCCACTGTTGTACCCAACACCTTAATAAAAAAAATCTTTAAAAATTCCCCTGAATAAGGTCAAAGATGTGTGCATTGTTTCATAGAACTAAAATGACTTGTTTCTTCTGTTAAAAAGGTGTAGCAACCTCAAATTATTTCTCAGCTTTTCTTGGCTAAGAACAAACATCCACAGTGAAATGCAGACACTGACACCCATGAGCAGACCACTAACATCAGACACTAATGACTGTAGTATCTAGACTGAATCTCTGCAGCAGTGTGTAGAAGCAGTGGCCTTTGTTGTGCATAGTACTCAAGTACCATCTGCTTCTATGTTGCCTGATAATATGCATGTATAAAGACATCTCTTTTGTAAGTATTTTGTAAGTATTTTCTCTACATTTACTCAGCTTCAGATTCTGGACAAGATTTGCAGAGAGAGGAAGCACAGAATATATAGCATTCAAATATGATGGACAGCATTTGGGAATATAGGTTAGGATTCATCCTTGAGGATCTCTTAATGGAGAAAGACAGGCACACCTGAAGTATTTGGCAGACATTTTCTGCGAAATGATATCAAATCTCTAGCCCTCTCTATCCCTCTGTAGTAATTACCAAGGAAGCTGAGGGGAGCTAGATTAGATACAGATGTTTGAAGTTAGGTCAAATGACTCAAACCAATAGCATCACACAGATTCCAGACACTTCTTGTCAGAATCTCTCAACCACTCAAAGGATACATTCAAATGCAGTGTGTACTCCTTGTAAACATAAATTTTTGTGTTTCAGGAAGCTGGTAAGCAAAGATTTAGTCTTTCCAATGATATAAAATCTCCTTACTTCTCTGAGAAATAGAGATGTATAATGACACTTGTGTGGCATATCCTTTAAACAGTAATTAAGTGCAAAATTAAAATTATATCCTTAGTAAGATAGATCACTGGGGAAGTTGAACTATTGCCTTTTCCTGTAACCCACACTTGGTACAATTACAGTCCAAAACTCACTTTGGATTTTAAACCATTAGCATTTAAAAACAACTATGTTAATTTAGGTATGTAAATCAGTGTAATTACTGTTGCTTCCTACAGGTTTCCACATAATCAATATGAGTTGTATTTTCCTGATGAGGTCAAGACTAGAATTTCTATTTTAAGGCAGATTTTTGTGTCTGTTACATTGATTAAAGTATCTTTCACTTAAAAAACTGCTGGTATTTTCTTATATATGTAACTGTCAAAGCAAAGTACATGTAACTGCCTAATTATTGGAGTAAATTTATATATAATTAAATTAGCATTCCTTCAAAGACAAATTGATTATTGATTTACCTTCTTTTCTTCCACTAAAATGCTGTATAAGTTAATATTTTCATTGACTATAAAAACTGATAAATGGAAGTACCATTATGTACTGTGACTCACATTTTAGTACCATACAGTACATATCTTTTGTGTTCATCTACACCGTGTTTGTTCAAGACACTGACTTTTGGTAATGCTTGATATACTTCAACACATTTTCCCCTCCTACAGGTTCCGTGAAAGGAAACCGCTCAATCTAAACTGTTGACCTATGTTAGCAACATCCACTGGAAAAAAAAAATGAAACCCAAACCAAAAACCGTATGAGCATTGCTGATATTTCATATAGCTTTAGAGTTCTGAGAGCCATTTAAAATGTATTCATCACATTAAGCAGGCTATATGTGATATTACTGTTGTTATTGTTGCTATGTAAGTTGCTGGTAACAGTACTTGTATTTCAGATTGCCTGAAACTTCCTGTTCCTTGATAAGCTTGTGTTCTACAGTAGAAGCACCAACATGTTTACCAGATTGCACCTGCTTAGACATATTTTTCCAGTTTGGGTGTCTAGCCTGAGGGTAATTTTACAAAAGTTTCTTTAAAATGATTAGACTATTTCTGGAACAAGATTAGGGGAAAAAATGCTGTAGAAATATTTTAAAAAGGTTGGGGGGCAAGGAGGAAGTTGCATTGCTCTCTGAAGGAATGCTGACTTGTATTCTTTAAGCAATGATGGGAATTTGGAAAAGTGCTCATCCCTGGGATAAAGGTTATAATTTTGTTCATACCAGTGGAACTCTGCGTTAGTGCTACCCAAACTATAAGCATCGAAAAAATCCTGAAAGAAACAAGGACAACTTCATATATGTCCATCATCTTTTGATGTTTTGCAGCTAAATCATCTAAAGAATTCTTCTGAACTAGGCTTTTCTGAGTTGAAAAATGTGGATGAGATTTGTTCTTCTTGCTGGTTGTGGCACTTGACACATGAAAAAGCAGAAAGACATTCTTTCGTGTGTTCTCACTGTGTGGTGACTAGTTGCAAGGGAATTAGGGAACAAAAAGGAGTAAACAGAAACTTGTCAATACAGAAAGCTGCAATTTGACCAGTGGGAATATGAAGAGGCCTATGACACAAGTCAGGTAGTGCAAGGAAACAGGAGAGAGAGGAGCAGGAAAGAGGAAATGGGTAGGAGGGGAGGGGGGGAAGGATACTGGATAATCAATAGGAAGCACTGATGGGTGGATGGGAACAGAGAGGGACCAGAGCTTAAAATGGGCATTTGTTACATGCAGAGTAGACAAGGGATAAAAATCAAAGGGAACAGGGATATGGCTCAAGATGAGCAGGAACTGGGGGAAAAGATTGTTTAGAGGAGAAGACAGTGGCCATGAATTAGGGTAATAGATTTCAAAAACTATGGAAATTATATTCCTATACTTTTTATTTTTAAATAAAACCTTGAAAGCCATAAGGTTGGAGACACCACTTAACTTGTCAAGCACTGTCCCTATAAGAGAAAACTATGAAGTGTAACACTTCTGAATCCTGTATTGAGCACAATTTTACATTGATTTGCTTTTGTACCTAAAACGTCTGTCAATCCCAGAACAATTTTCCTTTATTCTATGTTCAACTCTTCTCTCATATATTTATAGAGCAAAATCATATCCTTCACCACATTGCAGTTTGCTAGCCTAAACAAGTCAAGCATTTTCAATCATTTCTCGTAAAAAGATTCCACATTCCCCTAATCATTCTCTGTGCCTCTTCTGTATCAAATTTATCAATTTTGAAAATAGTTGGACTGAACTTGAACTAATATTCTACACAAAGACTCAGCAGTTCCCTGAAAAAAGGTAAAGTTTTGTATATATAAAGAACTAACACCGATATACTCTGGCATCACATCTGCCTTTTTCACAGATGCAATATCCCTGCCTGCGTGCACTATAATACAGTTTTATGACAGCAATCCCTGTCTACACTAAGTTTGAAAAGAAATGTTTGTGAGGAAAAGAAGTATGTGATGATGTAATTGACAAATATAGAATCATAGAATCATTTAGGTTGGAAAAGACCTTTAAGATCATCCAGTCCAACCATTAACCTAACACTACCAAGTCCACCACTAAACCAATTAAGGGGAGAGTAATAATTTCATGTTTCCTGGCTTGGTGGCTGGATTATTTTTTAATGAAAGCAAAAACTAGGAATCATTAAGGTTGGAAAGGATCTCTAAGATCATCAGTCCAACCATCAACCAGCACCACCATGCCCACTAAACCATGTCCCAAAGTGCCACATCTACCCGTTTTTTGAACACTTCCAGGGATGGTGACTTCACTACCTCTCTGAGCAGCCTGTTCCAATGCTTGACCACTCTTTCCGTGATGAAATTTTTCCTAATATCGAATCTAAGTCTCCCCTGATGCAGCTCGAGGCCATTTCCTCTCATCCTATTGCTAACTACTTGGGAGAAGAGACCAACACCCACCTCGCTACAACCTCCTTTCAGGCAGTTGTAGAGAGCGATAAGGTCTCCCCTCAGCCTCCTCTTCTCCAGGCTAAATAAGCCCAGCACCATCAGTCGTTCCTCACAAGGCCTGTGCTCCAGACTCTTCACCAGCTTCCTTGCCCTTCTCTGGACACGCTCCAGCACCTCAATGTCCTTCTTGTAGTGAGGGGCCCAAAACTGGACACAGTATTCCAGGTGCGGCCTCACCAATGTCAAGTACAGGAGGACAATCACCTCCCTGCTCCTGCTGGCCACACTATTCCTGACACAAGCCAGGATGCTGTTGGCCTTCTTGGCCACCTGGGCACACTGCTGGCTCATGTTCAGCCAGCTGTATACCAACACCCCCAGGTCCTTTTCAGCCAGGCAGCTTTCCAGCCACTCTTCCCCAAGCCTGTAGCATTGCATGGGGTTGTTGTGACCCAAGTGCAGGACTTGGCTCTTGGCCTTGTTGAACCTCATACAGTTGGCCTCAGCCCATCGGTCCAGCCTGTCCAGGTCCCTCTGCAGGGCCATCCTACCTTCCAGCAGATCGACACTCCCACCCAGCTTGGTGTCATCTGCAAACTTAGTGAGGGCACACTCAATCCCCTCATCCAGATCATTGATAAAGATATTAAACAAGGCTGGCCCCAAAACTGAGCCCTGGGGAAAGTCTCTTGTGACTGGTCACCAACTGGACTTAACTCCATTCACCACAACTCTCTGGGCTCGGCCACCCAACTAGTTTTTTACCCAGTCAAGAGTGCGCCTGTCGAAGCCATGAGCCGCCAGCTTCCTTAGGAGAATTCTATGGGAGACAGTGTCAAAGGCTTTACTGAAGTCCAGGTAGATAATATCCACAACCTTTCCCTCATCCACCAGGTGGGTCACCAGGTCATAGAAGGAGATCAGGTTGGTCAAGCAGGACCTGCCTGCCTTTCACGAACCCATGCTGGCTGGGCCCGATCCCTTGGTTGACCTGCACATGCCTGTTGAGCGTACCCAAGATGAACCACTCCATAATCTTCCCTGGCACTGAGGTCAGGCTGACAGGCCTGTAGTTCCCCAGATCCTCCTTCTGGCCCTTCTTGTAACTGAGCATCACATTGGCAAGCCTCCAGTCATCAGGGACCTCCCCTGTCAACCAGGACTGCTGATAGATGATGGAAAGTGGCTTGGCAAGCTCCTCTGCCAGCTCCCTCAATACTCTCAGGTGGATCCCATATGGCCTGTAGACTTGTGAGTGACCAGGTGGGGTAGCAGGTCATTAACTGCTTCCTCCTGGACTGTGAGGGCTCTATTCTGCTCCCTGTCCCTGTCTTCCATCTCAGGGGCCTGAATACCCTGGGGATAACTGGTCTGGCTATTAAAGACAGACACTGCATGAGTGACAGTCATGTTTCCTTCATTTTAATTGCCATTGTTTAGTTGCTCAGTACTTTTTAATTCTAAAGGATATGTATTTTTAAATGTATATTTTGTATTATTATACCCTATATAAAGCCAGCCCTGCTATTTTTATGTCCTCTCCTAGGCCTCTAGTAATATCGGAAAAAAATATAAAACTAAGACATGTTGGCTTGTGTTGTGGATGTAAAATATAAACTTCAAAAAAATTATGAGGAATGAAAATAAACCAAATCCTTTTTTTATTTTGGTATGAGTGCATGGAGAAATAAGCTCTGTTTACTGTACTATTAAATCTGCTTTCATGCCCATGTTCAATACTACATTAATGGGTTTACATTCAGACATAATATTAGTGGAAAGGAAACTATAATCTTGAGAAAAAACATTACATTGGTATTCCAGTTAGACAACGTAGTATGTTCACAAAATATCCAATATGCATTCAATTCTGCATAGTAAACACTCTTTCAGGTGGATTTTCTTTATATTTCCTGGTTCACAAGCTGAACTCAGAATATTAAATCTGTAATCAAAGATATGAGCTGTAACACAGAGGCATTAGAGAAAAGCACCTGCAACATTTTAGAGATTCTGGATGTTCTATATAAGCACCTTGACTAAATTAAGTAGCTTATGCCTACATTCATAAACTCAGTGGCTGTGCCCTCCTCACTTAGTGTTTATGACACATTTCCCAATAAATTCCATCCACATTTTAAAACCTGTAGTCCTTTCTAATGAAATGACTTTATTAATAATGCCATTAAAATTGTGATTGAAAATCTTATCTTGCCACTTCAGAGTCATGTATGTATGAAATTCAGAGTCATTTAATTCTGATATTCTTAATATGAAATCTAATTTTAACAGACTGTCATTAAAGAGAACTTGTTCTTGTATGATTTTAAGGCTTCACACAGTACTACAGATATACAAATAGCTTTATTTAGACCTTGAATAAGACCGTTCATTCTCTGAAGAGATTTGAGTCCAATAGATACTGTAGAACTGCCTCAGATTGCCATCTTTAATCAGAAAGTTTACTCTATCCTAACACTGGTAAAACATTCATTCTGTGAACTGAGGTTCTCTCATTCTTTTCTCACAGGCTCCATTAACTTAATCAAATCACTGTAAGTTATCCCTGAAGAATTATAATTGAATATATAGCTATCATTTATCTCCTTGGGTAGCTACTTCATTTTAGTGCATATTTGTTCTTTGATTCTTTTAATACTTTTAACAGAATAAACAAGCTAAGGAGATGAGTTTGCCTCTATATGCAAAGGTGGTAAGACTAGAACTGGTCACTGAATGCAATTCTAGTTTTCCTATTGAAATGAGAAACCTTCTAAAAATTGGAGATAATATAAAAAACGCACATAATTGTCTTGTAAAGGTGTTTTAAAGCAACAGGTTTAAGTATACTGACTATGTTAAATATATTCAGTGTATTCATCAAAAAGAATATTGACTGTTGACTTGATTACAGGCTTAAGAACTTTGATGTAAAATAAACTGGGAATGATAAAGTATTTTTGATCTGGAGGAGAAAGGTATTATAACAACCAGTGGCTATTCACAGTCAAAACTGGGTAGTTGTTCTTTAACATTTATTGGCCAGTGATGAAGGGGCAGCAAAGGTGTTTGTTACATAACTGTCGTGGTTTAGCCCCAGCCAGCAACTAAGCACCACGCAGCCGCTTGCTTATTCCCCCTGCCCCGATGGGATCGGGGAGAGAATCGGAGGAGTAAAAGTGAGAAACACTCCTGGGTTGAGATAAGAACATTTAATAATTGAAATAAAGTAAAATAGTAATGATAATAACAACAATATAATAATGATAATAATGATAACGATAATGATAATAATAATAATAATATACAAAGCAAGTGATGCACAAGGCAACTGCTCACCACCCAGCGACTGACACCCAGACAGTTCCTGAGCAGCGATCGCTGCTCCCCAGCCAACCCCCACCCAGTTTATATACTGAGCATGATGTCATACGGTGTGGAATAGCCCTTTGGTCAGTTTGGATCAACTATTCTGGCTGTGCCCCCTCCCAGCTTCTTGTGCACCTGGCAGAGCATGGGAAGCTGAAAAGTCCTTGACTAGCATAAGCACTACTTAGCAACAACTAAACCATCAGTGTGTTATCAACATTCTTCTCATCCTAAATCCAAAACACAGCACTATACCAGGAAGAAAATTAACTCTATCCCAGCCAAAACCAGGACAATAACATAATCATTGCTGGCCTAATTTTTTACAGACAAAGAAATTTTAAGGAAAGGAGGCTGTTAGAGACAATAAAATGTCAAAGTACGTATTTTCATGAAAGAAAATAATTTTTTTTTTTTTAACCTTTTCACAGAGGATATATGAATCAAGGCATTTAAATCCTTATAGTACAATTTACTGAGTAGTACACATAACTTCTATCTACTTTTGGGAAACGTTACTGGTATATATGAAAAAATTTGTGAAATGAAAAAGAACAGCATGTTTTATATCAGTTATGGCAGGTTATAGTAGTGTCATTAAGAATAATAATCTCTAATGTTTAAATGACATTTTCCATCCATAGATATGAATTACAAGAATGAGAGGAAGAGGATGAAAGAATAATGAGAAATAAGTAGAAAGTCTTGACTTGTTAACAATCTAGTAACAGAACAGATAGCACTCCTCTGTCTGCTGAATCCCAATCCAATGTTTCACTGATTCAGTTATTTTTATAAGGAAATTGAAGTAATTTACTCTCATCACACACCTAGTGCATAAAATATGTTTCCATATATAGAGTTAAAAATATGATACCTGGTAAAAAAACCTAGACTTTGTCACAGAAGTAACTGGCTTATGTGCTGTTTACCTTATTTTGTTGAAGTAAAAATACTAAAAGTTTCCAGGGCTTGTGAATCAAAATACAGAAAATTAAACTTAACAAGCACAATCAGATCATACATTAAAATGTAAGGACTTTAAATAGTCTTTACAGCAGAAAAAATATGAATTAAATTTACTATTATCCATTGTGTTTGGTTATTATGCAATAGTGAAAATAATTTTCATGCATTGTATTAAC
The DNA here is from genome assembly GCF_030463565.1 of Pelecanus crispus. Classification (NCBI taxonomy): domain Eukaryota; kingdom Metazoa; phylum Chordata; class Aves; order Pelecaniformes; family Pelecanidae; genus Pelecanus; species Pelecanus crispus. Next base: position 116,741,494 of record NC_134643.1, on the reverse strand, counting down.
TACCTTTTCTTTTCATCTTTAAATATTATGAATCAAAAGCAGAAGCAGTCTTACAGGGGAAAGCAAGTTTGGAATAGTTTTCTGATTTCTGAAATGGATCTCTTACGATGTATGTAGAGACACTTTTTCATTCTGATATTGTACATCAAACTGGATGAACAAAAATGGGGTCATAGGAGGATAATAGCAACAGGTTAATAGTGAAAATGGTGCTTCTTTGATATTAGTTTGATAGAAGATTCAGTGGTATCTTCTTAGGAATATAAATTAGGAAAATGTATTAAAGTTTAAACTTACAAATAAAAATAGAACAATATTTGACAATACATTTTTCTCCTTGTTGAGGACCAGTTAAAGTTATTTTATGTTAAGGATGCCAAAAATACATTAACAGTGATAATGAAATTAATTTTCTGTAAGGAGTCATTAACAGGGGTCAGATTCACTTACTCCAAACACATGTTGTACTTCTGTACACATGTATGTTTCTACAGTGAACAATAAATAGGTATTTTTGCAAATTCCTATGGTAAAAAGGATATTATACATATATACCAGAACAGCTGCAGCAAATTGCAGTAAGACAGAGTGGAGATTATCTTTTACTTCTTCTGTTTCTGTTTTTTTGCATGGCATGTTAAATCTTGAACTTAGACAAGGAAGGATCCAGCAAGTTAGAAAACAGAAAATACAATGTTAAGAGAGTTATATTCCACAGAGAAATAGCTGGAAACATGAGCTCTGCACTGCCACCTGTTTCTCTTCTAACAGAAGTTTTCTCCTGGAAACTGTCGGCACAGCTGGATGGAGCTGAACTGCAGGGTCTGTGGTTTGCACTATGGGTAGATGCTTATATATGTTTGTGAGAGGGGAAGACTCATAAAGTTAACTTATTTCATTTAGAAAATTATTGCAAATAAACCTGAACTGTTTTTCAGTAAATATTTCATAAAAATTCCAAACTCTTTGCCATTGTGTGTATTCTCAGAAGACATATAACCAAGAGCTTTAAGAGCCTCTTGATACTCACTGGTGGAATAGATTGCAGTAGGTCCAAAGGAGCTCTTACTATCTGGTGGGTGAAACCATACCTTAATATTGATTTATAAGACTGTGAAAGCTCCAGAGGAGCAAATAATGTGAGTTTAAAGAAGTTCCACACGGATTAACCTAATGAATCTGAAGTAGTAAATATGGGACTTTTTATTTATTTATTTTATTTTTTAGGGAGTAAAGTCCTAGGTGGCTTTAAGTTATTGATTTATATTTTCACAGCGCTTTAGAAAAGTTGTCCCAGCAGTGCAAAATCTCATACAGCACTCCACAGGGGCCTGATCTGTAGGTATTCATGCAGGCAAATCTCCTAGAGTCTTCAGTGGGCTTGGTCTGTTTAAAAAAGTAAGGTTGGTGTAAGGAGAAGGAAAATAACTAGACACGCAAAAGCATGTAAGGGCAATCTTCCACCTTGTACTCTCTCATTTGAAGTATGTGAAATACAACCAATTTATCTTAGAATTCCATCATTTGTAACCCTACTGAAATGTCATAGAGCAGAATTTGTCCCTCCTTTGCTTTATAAGTGTTTGGTTGTTTGTATTACAACTATAGTGATGTCTTGCCTAGTGTTCAGCAAAGCTAAGGGAAACACAGTGAGAGGAAACTATATTTTTAAGATAAACTTTTCCTGTTTTCCACTCTAGTAAAAGTAACAAAAGGTAGATCCAGTTCACAATTTTAATTCTGAGAATTAAAATGTATCTGTTCTTGTATATTGTATGTATGACATTTCTAATTAAAGTTAGCCACGGTTGAACTATAATGTAAAATTAAATGACCAGAATTAATCCAAGTGGGTTTTTTTTTTCATAAGAAACCAGAAAATGTGCCTTGAATAGATTGACTTACAGCTGTTAAACTACTATAAATTACTTTAAGTAATGTTGAGAATCTGACTTAATTCAACAAAAGCAAGGCAATTTGATTAAGTTGTCACTATATACCTATCCTGCCTGTTGTCTCTGCACAGTTTGAGCAATATGATCTTTCTCCGGGAATGTGAAAAAGTTGTGCTTTGTTGTGTATTATTATCAGAGGAGAACTGGGTCAAAAACATAAACCATAAAATAATTTAGATTTCTGCTTCCAAGAATCAGTGGTTCCCTGTGCTGCAGTCATAGATAAGCAGTGGTTCAGAACAAGGAATCCTAACATGCATTGCAATTGTACATCTTGCATAGTGTTTTCAGCTGAAGTATTGCTGATGGATTTCCATGGTATGTAGAACTTCCTTGGTAACTGCTGAGGTTTTCCAGTGGTCTCTGATCTGGAAACACATTTCACCATCTTACTAAATTCTACTCAGTTTGGGGGTTTATTTAGACATAATTATGTCATGGCTCAGGTTTTACTGATGTTACTTGCTACTAATAACTACAAAGAAGAGAAAAATACAAGAATGTTGTTTGGTAGTTTTGTACTCTTATCACATGACTTAAAAGAAAAGTTAGAGTAAAAGCAACAGCAAAACTGAAAAATTCAATTACTGACTCTGGACACAAAATTCCATGGGAAAAAAGCCCTGTATAACATAGCTATTCTCCAGGACTGACTCCTATATGCAAGACAGGTATCACAAGGCAGAGATCCATACATCTTTTATATCTAGGGTAAACTCCTGGGTCTGTTAAAGTCAATGGTGGAGCTGACATGGATTTTACAGGGCCCAGAATTTCACATTTTGTCTTTAATTTTTAATAAAGCCATTCATATTAATACATTTCAGTCATGTACTGACTTTCAGATATGTGATACTTAGAACCAGGGTTCACAGGATAAGCAAACCCAAGATTTTAATGAAATATTAGTAGATAAAACTATAAACCATAGCCTATATCCTCATTAAATGCATTTTAACAGCAAACATAACTATAGCCTGTCAATCAAGTCTGATGAGGCAACACAGTGTAGATTATATGCGTGTCCATTTGTTCCTATATTGTAAAATTTTGAACATAGTGTGCATTTTTTAACAGAAGTTATAGCTCTTAATATGAAAAATCATCTCTATTGCCTTTCTCTGTATGATCAAGGAGGAGTGTGATTGGAATAATTTACTTGTAGTGCAATTTGTTAGTTTTTACCATCCATTCTATGAGGAAAGATTTAATTTTGTTATTCCTCAGTGTTTTCTATTTCTGTCTGTGATTTTTATGACTTTGATCAGAAAACAAAAAAAAATCCTAACATGAAACATGATCGCAGTGATACCATATTAGCAGGACTGTGAACCAATTCCTGCAGCTTCAGAGAGTTGGAGTCCCTTATGTAAAAACAGATATCTAGTTCCTCCTGATGTTTGTTATTGTTTTAGAAACACAGAGGTATTTTTAAAGGAAAGCCCCTAAGAATCTTGGTAGGAAAGGCAACAAAACACAACTATAATCCAATGTAATAAGCTAGCCACATGACTAATAAAAAAAAGACTAATTAGAATTTTTTCCCTCACATAAAATGTTCAGTAAGTAGCATAATTATTCTCATCTTACGCAAAGGCTGGAAACAAATGGGATTCTGAAAGATTTCTTGAGGGTATCACAAGTGTGCAATACATATAATCTGAACAGAGTCAATGGTTACAGATCATGCTTAGCTATTGTGATTCTCAAATATTGACAGGCATAACTCTACCCCACCCGAGCACCTATTCAGATAATACTACTGGAAATAAGGAGATACAGAATACAAAGGCTTAAATAAAATGTGATTTCTGTATGTGATTTATGTGTAACTGAAACTAGCACTCAGTCACTGAGGCAAGCAGCTCCAGTGCCGGCATGATCCGCAGTGGAGCACTCTAGCACAGTGCACAGGGGGTGTTCCTGAACCAGGGGAACCTCAGGGGCAGCTGAGAGAGCCACCAGGAGCCTGCAGCTCCACGACAGCAGCTGGTGAGACCTGGGTGGGGCCAGCAGCAATGGTGGCCAAGTCCCCCTACATGTATAAAAGAAGACCTTAGGGAGTGCTAGCTAGCAGGAGCGCTGCAAATGGGGCAGGCAAACCAGGCATGGCCCATCAGCAAGTGTGTGGCACGGCAGTTTTCACCGCAGTTCACCCAGAAGGGTGTGAAGGAAGGGTGCTACAGCTCTGCCAGCTCAACCAGGGAGCAATGGTATCCACCTAGAAGAAAGCCGTGGCTTCTCTCAGCTCTGCACCCAACATGACAGATGCAGCTTCCCAGACAGAGCTCCAGTGGGAACATGCTGCCAGCATGTCAGGCTGCGGTGTGTGCCCTGCTCTATGCCAGTACCAGATGGCAGCAGTGAGCACACCTGTGGGAGGTGCGCCCAGGGAGAGGAACTCCTCCACTTAGTAACAGAGCTCCGGAAGGAGGTGAGTAGGTTGAGGAGTATCAGGGAGTCTGAGAGAGAGATAGACTACTGGAATTGTGCCCTACCTTCCCTGGGACAGGCCCAACAGGCAGACAGGACGCATGATACAGCGGATTCCCTATCCTCTCTCCACCTGGCTGATCACAGTGACGTAAGGGACAATGGGCAATGCCGACAAGTTCCTGCCTGCAGCAGCAGGAGTGTCTCCTCTGTGATTACCTCGCCTTCCCAGGTGCCCTTGTATGACACTCTGCAACTGGAACCAAACAATAATGAGGACAACGGTTCATCTAGTTTGGAGGTGCAGCCGAGGTTAAGTCAACCTTTGCCCCATGTCAAAACCGCTTCCATAAAGAAAAAAAGATGGGTCATTGTCATAGAGGACTCTTTGCTGAGGGGAACAGAAGGCCCAGTGTGCAGACCAGACCCACTTCTTAGGGAAGTTTGCTGCCTCCCTGGGGCCCGGGTTAAAGATGTGAAGAGAAAGCTTCCTATCCTGGTACGGCCCTCAGATTATCACCCATTACTGAGTTTTCAGGTAGAGAGCGATTGCAACAAGTTGCAACAAGAAGTCCGAGCATCATCAAGAGAGACTTCAGGGCCTGGGACAACTGCTTAAGGGATCAGGAGCACAAATAGTGTTCTCCTCTATCCTTCCAGTTGCAGGGAATGATGAGGGAAGAAACAGGAAGGACCAGCAGATCAATACCTAGCTCCAAACCCAGTGTCACTGGCAGAATTTGGGGGTTTTCTGATCATGGGTCAGTTTACATGACACGAGGCCTGCTGGCGACAGATGAGGTACACCTGTCTCAAAGGGGGGAAAAGATCTTTGCACAGGAGTTAGCAAGGCTCATTTAAAGAGCTCTAAAATAGATTTGAAGGGGGAAAGGGATAAAACCAGGCTCGCTAGAGATAAGCCTGGGGGCGGCACACCAATGTTTGAGGGATGGTGTGCTAGCAAGGTCCTTTGGTCTGCTGTCTCAGTGGAGGTTGGGGATGCAGATCCATGCAGCAGCAAAGACACAAGGGTTGCTGATGTGTTAGAAACCATGGAAGTGCCTGAAAATGGTCATGTAGGAATTAGGGCTTCTCCCCCCAAAACGTGGTGGGATCAATAGCCCAACTGGAGTGCATCTACAGCAATGCACGCATCATGGGCAACAAACAGGAGGAGCTGGAAGCCATTGTGCAGTGGGAAAACTATGATATAATTGCCATCATGGAAACAAGGTGGAATGACTCACACAACTGGAGTGCTGCAATGGATGGCTATAAACTCTTGTGATGGTACAGCCCCCCGGGCCACTCTGAGGTCCCAGGAGAAACCCTATTGTGCTATTTTCTTGGTCATAACAACTTGGGCATCAGGCAATGTCTGTCCACACCTGGGCTATCTGCTGCCTGAATGGTACATCAGAACAACTCAGCACAAATTGTGTCCAGAATGTAAAATAATGACCAAAGCCAATCATCTTGAGATCCTATAAACAGCGATCCAAGAGGGAGACCTCTTTGAGCTCTCTGGGACCACAGCAGGCTGTGTGACCCAGTATCTCCCCCTGAGCTGGCATGCCTCTCAGGGTAGATTTCACGAGGGTTGAAGGATTGTCCATAGATTTCGTGAGGATTGAAGGATTATGCATTGATTTTGCAAGGGCTCAAAGGACTAACTTTGTGAGGTTCACTGACCATTGATGAATGCCTGCACATCAAAGTGAGTAATTCACAAAACTCACAAAAAGGGAACTTTTGATCACAGGTTAACCTCGGTGTGTGCATGTGTATGTGTGCAATTTGGCTACATATATATCCATATACACTATCCCTACTCATATATACCGTTGACCAAGTCTGAGACTAAGGTTGGACGTAGTTGCACCTAGACTCCTCTCTGAAAGGAGTTTAGAAAGCAAGGGGGGCTATTCTGAATCTTGTGACTCAACAGGATGGTCCCCCTTATCCCCTGCACCCACGATCCATATGTGAACCTGAATTCTCCTTTGTGTACTTCTTACACGTAAGTAATAGAGTGAACCTTGACATTCCCGAATCTTTAACTAAGTTGCTGACTTGAATTCCATCAGATCGCTGTTTCAAATTGGCTGATACTTAAGTGTTGTTAAGAATTAACAACCTAATATACAACCTAATACTGTGAGCTATCTCAAAAATATTAATAAATCTTAAATTGCTGCTAACCAAAGCTGTGTAAAAAATCATATTTGCAACAACTCTTCAGAAGGGATAGGCGAGGAAGGAGAGGCAGTGGGGGAGCCCTGTATGTTAGGAAGTGTTTTGACTGTCTCGAGCTTGATGATGGTGATGACAGGGTTGAGTGTTTCTGGGTAAGAATCAGGGGAAAGGCCAACAAGGCAGATATCATGGTGGGAAACTGTTATAGACTGCCCAACCAGGATGAAGACACTGAGGTGAAGGGCTCTGGAGCATAGGATCATGCTGGGGACCCTTCCTAAGGTGGCAAAAGCACAGGGAGAGAGAGGGCACCCCAGCCCTCGCCAGAGCGGGAAAGACCATGAAAGAGTGAGCTGCTGATGAGCGGTAGCTCTGACTCAGCATGGGTGGGGACAGGAATGATGGCAGCCAAACCCCCTCACATACAAAAGCAGCCCCCAGGGAGCTCGAGCAACCAGGAGCACAGTGAACAGGACTGCTGTTGTGGTTTAGCCCCAGCCAGCAACTAAGCACCACGCAGCCGCTTGCTCACTCCCCCTACCCCGATGGGGGTGGGGAGAGAATCGGAGGAGTAAGAGTGAGAAACACTCCTGGGTTGAGATAAGAACAGTTTAATAATTGAAATAAAGTAAAATAGTAATGATAATAACAACAATATAATAATAATAATAATAATAATAATAATAATAATAATAATAATAATAATATACAAAGCAAGTGATGCACAAGGCAAGTGCTTATCCCCTGCCGACTGATACCCACACAGCTCCCGAGCAGCGATCGCTGCTCCCTGGCCAACCCGCCCCAGTTTATCTACTAAGCATGACATCATATGGTATGGAATAGCCCCTTTGGTCAGTTTGGGTCAGCTGTCATGGCTATGCCCCCTCCCAGTTTCTTGTGCCCCTGGCAGAGCATGGGAAGCTGAAAAGTCCTTGACTAGCATAAGCAGTACTTAGCAACAACTAAAACATCAGTGTGTTATCAACATTCTTCTCATCCTAAATCCAAAACACAGCACTATACCAGCTACTAGGAAGAAAATTAACTCTATCCCAGCCGAAACCAGGACAGTATCCACCCCTTATTCTATACCATCTACGTCATGCACAGGCCCTCCCCTTTCCAATGCATTCTAATTACTCACCACCACCTTCCTTATCTTGATATATACACACAGATATCATTCCCTTCGTCTATGGGCCATACCTCTAAAATGTCCATTGAGTTCATTTAGTCCTTGATTTTGGGTGTCATTTGTCATCACAGTCTTTTAGAGCAGGAGAGGTGGTGTGCAGTGTTGGATTGTTGCATGCTGAAGCCAGTTCTCATTCCAACATGATTTCATCAAAGTTCATTTTCATTAAGCTGGGCAATTCTTACTGTAATACCATTGATGTGGCATATAGCAACCATAACATACTATATTATTATATTAATATTATACTATATTATTATATTAACATACAGTTAAGAGATAACATACAGTAAGAGATAATATACAGTTAAGAGATAACATAACAGTATTATAGAGCAATTAAGATCATACAATTCAGTTCGTTGACTATGTTGACCCAAAACCAAATTCCCTTGAGGTACGTATTGGACTTCCCCATCCTTTTGCATCACCCACCAAGTGCACCCAGGTCCTTGAGCAAAAGCAATCCCACTAATGGGTTTGCCTTTGCCAGAGGGGGAAGTAACCCAGACTGTCTTCCCCAGCATATTTTTTATGTGCACTACAGGGACTTTATCTCCTTCTACGGTACGTAAAAGTTTTGATTGGTCAGGGCCAGCTCGATTGGCAGATCCCCTAGTGTTGACTAACCAGGTGGCTTTCGCTGAATGTGTATCCCAATGTTTGAATGTCTCGGCACCCATTGCTCTCAGGGTAGTCTTTAACAGTCCATTGTATCATCCAATTTTCCCAGAGGCTGGTGCATGATAGGGGATGAGATATACCCACTCAATGCTATGCTCTTTGGCCCAGGTGTCTACGAGGTTGTTTCGGAAATGAGTCCCATTGTCTGACTCAATTCTTTCTGGGGTGCCATGTCAACACAGTACTTGCTTTTCAAGGCCCAGGATGGTGTTCCGGGTGGTGACATGGGGCACAGGATATGCCAGCCATCCAGTGATTGCTTCAGCCATGGTGAGCACATAGCGCTTGCCTTGGTGGTTTTGTGGGAGTGTGATATAATCAATCTGCCAGGCCTCCCCACATTTATATTTTAGCCATTGTTCACTATACCTGAGGGGTTTCAACCGCTTGGCTTGCATGATTGCAGCACGTTTCACACTCATGAATAACCTGTGCAATACTGTCCATAGTTAAGTCCACCCCTCGATCATGAGCCCATCTATATATTGCCTTTCTTCCTTGATGGCCTGAGGTGTCATGGGCCACTGAGCTGTAAATAATTCACCCTTATGGGAAGTGGTTGAATGCCATCTCTGGAGGTGTTTAGAAGACATGTGGATGTGGTGCATAGGGACATGGTTTAGTGGTGGACTTGGCAGTGTTAGGTTTATGGTTGGACCTGATGATCTTAAAGGTCTTATGAAAGCTAGATGATTCTATGATTCTCTGTCCATGGGCACGTTTTATAATAATGACAGGAAAGATGAAGACACATCTTTCAATAAACTGAAGGAATAAAGGCTTATATGATTGGGTTTATAATAGCTGGCACCTATTTTTATTTTTTTGGTGGACTGAGAAACAATAGTGATGACAAAGCTGAAGCTAGAATATGTGCTTAGGAAATTTATATATCCATAAAGGAATAAAAAAGGCCTACATATAGACTAGTTAATTAGAATGTAATCCTCCCAACAGGTTAATTAGAATATAAGCCAGGGAAACAGAATAATGGAATATTTACAAAGGGAGAAATTTCAGTGCATCCTCTTTTAAAGTCTTATTGGCAAATGTGGAAAGTAGAAGAAACTCATCTGTAAGCATTCATTTAAAGATTGGGTTTATATTTAATTTGTGTATTTGCTTTCATTTACCACAATTGAAATTATTTGCTTTCTTTCTACTGTAGCTGACCAGCATTATTCTTCTGCTGATAGCATGGAACAGCTTCATCTGTCTATCCCTGTAGTCTGTTTATGTAAAAAGGACAGTGTCCTGAGAGAAGCACTCATTTTTAATTTGTTTGAATTGGAAAGAAAGAAAAAATTGTAGATGGCAAGCTTTATAATTTCCCTTTGTCTCTTAAGTGTCCCATTCTTTGCTAGCCTGACAGTATCTTTTTTTCCATATTCTAGGAATTCAGTATTCCTTAAAATAAAATATCTTCTCATGCATTATTATGTTTCAGTTCAATTAAACTGTTTTATTGGAAATCCACTACAGCAGCAATAGGAAATCACATTAGCTCACTGACTATATGTAAGTTTGTGTCTCATTCCCGATTCCTGTATTTTCCTCAGCAACATGCCCATTATTTCATGAAAGGAAGAAATGTTTGGGAAAGAATAGGAGAAAAATGCCAGATTAAGTTTCAGAAGGCTGTAGTAAGCATCAAATCAAAGACTGACTTAGGTGAAATTAATTTAGCAGCAGCTGTTATCACACCCTTTTGGAGCGGCCATCTGAAGGTCTGCTCTAAGGAAGAGTCAGATCTGCACAGTCTTGTTCTAAATTGTAAGTGAAGTCTAGCTGACATATATGTACATTGTGAATAGCATCAGTGGATCCTGACCCTTTCTTCCAAACCATGTTCCAGCCAAACCTATTGTTTCACAAAGACTAGGGGCAATAAAACATCTTATTGCCATCTTGAGGCAGATCATGATGTCCTTGGGCAAGACCACTGTCAGTCTTCATCTGAATTCTGTAGAAATAGTGTCTTCACCTGTAGAAGATGCATTTCCTGCATGAAGTATGGGGTAAATATGCTTCTGTCTTTGGATATTAGTTAAATCTAACAGATTTATAAAACATTTCTTCTAACACTGTAGGGATCTGATGAGCTTGGCATTAATTACAAAGATACCTGTAAATCATAGTTTTTTATAATGTTGACACTCTCATCCTCATCTACCATGTGACACTTAGCTGGCAGCAGCTTACCTTTTCTGGAGGAATGCTACGGATTTGCTTCTAGGTCTCCGAAGTGAGAATACACCGTAATTACTATATGCAGTTGTTTATGCTCACTCCATTTTACTGGTGAAACTACATAGCTGCCAACAATTAATGGTAGTCTGCTCATGTAACCATTTCCTGCCAAAAGTTCTGGTCTTAGTTTACCACTCTGAAGTGGTTGCTGACTCAGTAGCACCGAATGGCTGCTGACTTCTGCCATTTAATTTTATTTCTCCTTTTACTTGCTTTTGTGAACCTCAGTTTGAGAAATGCTACATTAAAGCTGTAACAAGTTAAAGTTTAGCTACAGCATGTGCCTCAACACATGGTTGTCTTCTTGAGATTAAAGTGAAAATGGAAATCATCAAAAAATATGAAGTATAAAAGAAAAAAGAGAAAGCATATAAGCGCGAACAGAATAGACAAATGTCAAAGGGAACAGAAAGAGCATCCCTCCTAGGAAATTTACCAGAATTTACAGAAAGGAGGTAAGGAAATAGCAGTAATATTAAGCTATCCTGTTCAGATATTTATTCAGATGAAAAGAATGATATCTACATAGTTCAGGAATCAAATGCCAAGAGACAAAAATGATGAATTAGGAAGCCAGAAGGTAACTTTGAAAATTTTTGTTAAAAGATTAGAGGCTTGTAAAAACCTGACAATTCAATAAAACTAGATTCTGCATGGACTTTTGGAAGAATTAAAGAATAGCTGTGGGAAGGAGAAATATTCTTATTATAGAATTTAATGAGTTGCCTTGTTCTCAGTAATTAAAATAACCTAGGGCCACATAGTCCTTTCTTAGCAATGTCTTATCCATGAGAAAGATGAGATAGAATGATATACAGTAGCTAGTACTACTTATTGTTTACATGAGAAACAAAGTCTACCTTAAATTACTGAAGGCAGCGTTTTCATATACAGAGTTTGAAATGCTACAAAAGTTTGAAACCGTAATTAAAACAAAGGGATCTAAAGGGTGGGGAAAAAAAAAAAAAAGGCAAGGGGAAACTGGCTATCAGCCAGATAACAAAGAATCACTCAAAATGGGCCAAAGGGGAATCCACTGACAATTGATGTAAAAACCAAACAGTGGCAGCAACTTGAGCTGGAGAATCTTGCTCCGAAATGTGAACACAGAAAGTCAGAATAAACCAAGTTATCATTAACTATGGTGATACTTAACATGATAGATATTTTTAAATAAAAATACCCTGGTTCTTTAATATGCTTTTTGTTAAAATTATGTGTTCTTTTGCTTTCACAGTTACAGATTTGACATCATTCTTTTTACTAGCCTGTGAACACAACAGCTTACAGATTTACTTGTGTAAGAGTTCTTGGGGTTTTTGCTTGTTTTATTTTTAATTAACTCAACATTCAGTACTGTATTTGTTTCTGTTGTCTGCAACATTAGTTTTATGACAGTGGTATTGTTATTGCAGGGGTGGTACTCTTAAGGATGCAGTTTGTGGGTAGAAGTTGTAATCAATTAGATTAACCATTTTACTTTTCTTGACATACTGTTTCACTAATTAAATATCTTTACAAATTTTGTTTTTCAAGATGTGCACATTTATGTAGCACTTAGGCAACAATGTTTAGGAAAAAAAGTGATAATCACTATTTAAGGTTACAAGCTGACTGGGCACTGGCAGTTAACACTACATACTAGAACTACATGTCAAGGTTTATATTTGCATTTCTTCCAAAAATTCTTGATGGAGCTCAAATTTTTATATATATATATATATTTATATATTTAAAATCTTAATGAAACTGACAAGTCAGTTAGGGTGCCAAAAGCAGAGTTAACTAGGCATTGCATAGCTAAGCCTATACCTACTGTTCTAATTTGGTTCTTAATGTCAAATTACAATTAACTTTTTTTCCTAGAAATTTGGAGGGTGACACTCCAACCTGGAATATTAGTGATTATCAACCAGTTTCTAACATTTCAGTTGAAATTTCATTTTTCTAATTATATATTGGTATAAGGTAATTTATAAAAGTCCAGCTCCTGTGTAATGCATTCAGAAATTTCTGCCTCTTATAGCTCTTCATTGGTGTTCCTCTACCTTGAGCAAAGCAGAAAAAAGAGAAAGCCTATAGCTGTGTGGATTGGTCGGTGCCAAAGCTGTTAAAAAAAAAAAGGATGCCTCTCTAAAAGTTCAAGTCTTCCCTTTTTTATGTAGACAGGTCTTGGTTTCTATAGGAATCGCTTTTAAAAGCAGAAGGATTTATTTTGGGAAGGAGTGATCTGGATGGATGCAACAATGAGTTAATAACCAGATGTTGATTTTGAGCAATAGGGAATTGATGTTTATGCACAATCACAAGGACGTGTCACTTGCTGCACAAGACATCTTCGCAATAATTTGAAAGAAGAGGAGCATATTCTTGAAAAGAGAAGTCCAGTTGATGAAATAATAGTTATTTTGATTTCAGGTGAGACCACTATGCCTCATTAAACTATTGGAGTGCTTTGAAGGTATTTTTACCGCAGTCACTAAACAATGTATTATATAGCGTGTAGTGTACATAGATTTTTCTGACAGCATTTGATAGAGTTTCATATTTGAAGTTAACATATAAACTGCAGACTTACGGAAAGCACCCAGGTTTTCTGTTGTACAGACAGTACTTGATAACCCAACTAGTCCCTCCAACCTTATCGTTTATGTTAAATAGGCACAGGATATAACATAGGACAGTATCTTCTAAGAAGCCAAAGTAACTAAGTTCATTTAGCCCCTTTTCATGGAAACTACAGTTTTTATTGTGGTTTGTGATAGGAAAAACTGATATGAAAAAAAAAAACAGTGTAAGGTAAGAAGAACTATAGGGTAAATAAGCGTATGCAATTGAAATGATTTATGTATCTTGTATAGGTACCTGAGTGCTCATGACAGCTCTGTTTTGACATAATAGAAATGTACTTTTATTCAACAGTGGCATCAACAGTGAAAGCCTTTACAAGACTCTGACAATTGGTCTGAAAGATCAAATTTTCATCTCCTTTTTTTTTGTGTTTTCTCTCTCCCCATCACTGTTTCTCTTCTTAGTGACATGATAGCTAATATCAGACCACACAGAGATTTCCTGGGAATGCTGTTTTCCTTGAAAAAAATCCTTGTATCAATATTTTCCAATTCTGAAAAAGTAACTTTTTTTTTTTTTTTTTTTAATCATAATGACAACTAACTGTTAAACTTTTAAAAAGACATGTAGGAATGATAATGGAGTGTATTAGGCACCCCATGGCCAAGTGCCCATTTCCCAACCTGTCTGAGCTTCAGCTCTATGACTGCTGCTGAGGGGAAGAGATTGACAACCCCAGGCAGTCCCTGCTGGGCAAACAGCCCCCGAGGTCTGCAGTGCATCTTTCACCCCTTCCCTGGGAGCAAGGGGAAGGGAGCAGGCAGGAAGGAGGAAAATGTAAGAAAAGAAAGCCAAGGGAACCCCAGGACTGAGGAAGAGGGGATCCCAACACTGGCATCATGCTCCTCCCAGAGAGATCTGCGGACACTGGTGGCTCACTGCAACATCCCCAGCTTCTTTGCTTGGGGAGTGCTGAAACTGTCCACCATCGCACCCAGAGGGGCTTCAGAAGGGTGAGTGTAGCACCAGGAAAAAAAGAGGACAGATATTCATAAGTTTTCTTGTATAAAAAATTTAAGAATATTATCATTGACATCTGTCTGTATAGATCTGGAATTTAAATGGTGTTATTATTATAACTGGATATAAAACTTATTTGATTAGACTATTACAATATTACACTAACAAAGTCTTGACTGAATATATATTTGTACACATACATACATACACATACATACATATACTTTAACATTTATGTTTATCAGACTCAGCTTTAAATAAAAACCAGCTATTTTTCTTCCCTATCTGTACAAGATATGAGCATGTCTTACACAATTATGAGTAGTTTTCTATGATACCCAAGCTGGGGAAGAAAACATTTATTATTTAGATTTTGTAAATGATCACATTAAGTGCTAGGAACACACAAAACAGTACAAGTTTCCCACATTTACATTAGAAGTGTATATTAGAGTGAGAAAACACTACCAAAACCCTCCAGTATGCCTTCTTTACAACATGATATAAAAACTTTGAGGAATGTGTTGCTAAGTTGAAATATCTGTATATAGAATGATTTGGCAGGGTTGCTTGGGAAGAAGAGAGAAGTTAAATGTTTTGGTTGGGAAAAGGACACCTGCTGGTTTCCTGGGTAATTAGATTATGAACATGACAATCTTCAAAGAGCAGCATCTGTCACCAAGGCAATCAGATATTAAATGGAAAGAACGAAACAGGCAGCAGCTCCTGGTCAATATTCAGTCTGCTTAGGAAGAAAGGTGCCTAGTATTACTTCTGGTAGAGTGCTTGGTAGCTCAGTCATGTCATGTTTTCCCTTATGGTGCCACACTTGAATCTCTAACAGGCATTCTTCTTGGGATGGAAGCTTACGTAGGTCTTCATGAGCACCATTTTTTTGTGTTTCAGACCCTTTGCAGTTCAGCAAAACTATCTCTGCTGAATAAAGTTCAGCCCTTTCTAAAAGGAGATAAAAGAGCTATTATTATAAATAAAATATAATATTAACAGGACATAATACTTATAAAATTAACAGATTTAATAACATAGTTAGCCAGTGTTGGTTTTCATAAATTACAATAATAATGAATGGCAAAAATATTCTAGGGGAAAACCTCTCTCAAACCAATTACATATAATTATATATGTCCAAGCATAATTAAGGAATGGAAGGAGCAAGGGGACAATATAGGGTGAGATAGGAGGATAAAGTGGACATAGTTGCGAAAGCTGGTAAAAGAGCTTTAGCTTTCTTCACTTTCTTTCACCTCCCTCCTCTGTTTTCTAACCTCTGAGAGTAAGATTCAAATGGGTGCAAGCATGTCCCTTATCAGAAATTCTATAGTGTCTAAGGGGCTTTGCCATACTATGATAGGCAAGTTGTTTACTTCACCATGTCCTCCAAACAAATAAAAGTAAATTCTATTTCCTCAGGGATAAAAGCTGAAAGAGAGGATTGGGAATGAGAATTATTTGCCTAATGTATGCAGTGATTCCCCAGAAAATACATCAAATGATTCAGGGAAATAAAAATACTAATAACATTATTTATACAATCATCTATGAATAGCCAATGAACCCACAGCACTCAGGACACAATGAGTAAACCCTATAAAATCTCCTTCCTTCCCAATAAGATTTCCATTGCAAATTTATAATACATAAACTGATGCTCAGAGATCTGAGGTCCTCTACAATCTTTTCCAATACTCAAGTATGCCATCTTTAAAAAAGTGTGTATATATATACATATTTCTTCCCACATGATTTATTTTTATTTCATCAACACCTATTCAGCAAAACCTGTCTTGATACCTGTAAATTCTACAATAACAACAATAGTAACTAACAGTAACAAGTAATTGTGGTAAAATAAGATGGTACGTAACTAATAGTCTATTATAGCTAGTTGTTCTCTTTGAATTTTCAGAGGGCATAAAATAATAATTACTTGTATTTGTATTGTGTCAAATTTCATAGGTCTGTACTAAATGCCTATCCTGAAAAATGGACAAAATGGCATGGTACTATATTATAAAAGACAATATAAGCCTTTTCTGTACCCTTAATAGCAAGCTATGTTATATAAAGCATACATTGCTTATATTTCCATTCATGACAAATTTCTACTAACCCCCTGATCCTTTTCCTCATGGTTCACTTATTAGCTTATCTAAGACCTTCTGCAAGAACTTATTGCAACATTTCTCTATTCCATGTGTTACTGCAGTATTAAATGTAGACCATGTATTTGTTATTAATAAAAAATAAACAAAAAAAGATTTTTCAAATTTCTGTTGGGAAGTCAGTTGTCTAGAAGACAGCTAACATAGTAGAGGATTGATGCAGAACCTGCAAACCCTGCTTGTATGCATTGTGCATCTGTCTGTGTGCATGCACATCCTTTAAATCTTATTTTCTTTGTTCTGCAAAATAGCTGTAATTTATACATTAGAGCTGAGCACTATTAGCTGATTACTTTGCAGTTGTATGGTGGTTTGCTACACGATGCTTCTATGCCTGACTTATGTACGTCTAAAAAAAGCTTTGAACTCAGCATATACTAGGCAGGTGGAGTTGTATTTTGCTGATAACAGAACAAACAATTATAAATGCACTGCTGCAGATGTAATTCATGTACTAACAAAATGGGTTGAAGATGTCCAAGTGGACTATCTCACAAATACAGATGGTAATACTTGGCTTTCCAGGAAAATTGTCCCCCTAAGGGGCAATTAAATGCAGAAAACCCAAGAATCTGAATATGCACCAAAACTATTTATTATTAGGAAACTGTTTTCTTATTCAAAACCATCACTAGCCCTGTCAAATGCCAATTATTCAGGTTAAATCTCATTCCACATGAATAGGTGGTTTTTCATATGAAAAAATGTTAGCATGGCCAAAAAGTTACTTTGCTGTGTATATGTGTTGTTATGATCTTCCAAAAACCTAGTTAAAGGAACACCCTTAGTGTTGTTATTAGCAGAAAAACTAAGCACTGAAAACTGGATTTAAAAATTGTTCAAGGATGCGGTTTTCAAAGTAAAATGATCAAAATGTGCTCCATGAAAAATAAAAACAAATCCAAAAGGCACACCATCAGCTGTTACATGGTTTAAATTAGTTGTGTTACAAAGCTGAACTCATTCTGGTGTGAAAGCTACATGAGGTGCTCTTTTGTCGTGTTTTAGTTCCATGGGCATTTAAAGTAGCAAAACATTATCATTGTGCCCTATGTAAAATGGTGCTTGTTTATAAATCATTTGTATGTTTTACAGTAACTATGTTGTACCTTATCTGATGCTATAAATTGTATTAGAATTCATGGTTTTATAAAACTCAAAAAATGCAACTGACCTATATAGAAATATTCAGAAACCCCCAGAATTTAAAATATATCTTTGCTAAAGCCCTTAGGTGCATATGAATATCCCACTGATACACAGATCTAGCAGAAAACATGCAGAATTTACATCTTCAGATCTGTTTAAGAGATGGTGCTGAAGGGCAGTAAAGGCAGTAGCAAAAAGTGGTGGCATTTTATTATGAGGGTTGGTGCTAGCAAGGGAATACAGTGCCGCTCTTTGTCTGAATTTGGCTTGCTGCTCTGTGGCACATTAGGAGGTATGAGCTGAGAAAATCCCTAATGTACCTGAAGACAGAAGGCTAATTTCAAAATGCAGAGAGCAGCAGAAGCAACTACCTGCTTAGCATGTGAGCAGCTGAGTTCACTAGAGGTTCACAGCATGAAAGAGCAACAAATTAGAATAAATTCTAATTGTCTTTACCTGAGAGAGCAAAAGTTTGTCCTAAGCTCTCTAGGCACCAGAAGTGGCAATGGATAGGGCACAATACAAGCTTCTATTTCCTCAGAGGAGTCCAACATCTTTTTTTTCCCAGCAGATTTTATCCTCAGTTCAGTTCTGAAAACATTCATCTGAAATTCCACTGAAGTCTATCAATTTATAAATTGTAAAAGTAAACAAAAGTTTTCTTTGGCTGCCTCTCATTAAGAATAAAAAAATTCTTTGAATTACCTATGTGTTCATGCTCAGAAAAACTTTCTCCTGAAAAGTATCCATACTTACATGTGGCATCTGCTTTTACATCTAAAAGCCCTAACTGCTTTTTAATGTTTATTTTAGATGTAGAATATTCTCAAATTACACACAAAAGAGAAAATATTTCATGTAGGTTAACTAAAACAAGACTGATTTTTATCTTTAGTTCTATAAAATTGTTTTCTGCTGAGTCAGTAAGACTTTGTTATGAATTATTCCCTGCTTTTCAAAAAAAAAAAAAAAGAAGAGAAAAAGAAAGAAAGAATCCTACTTCTACAGAGCCACTTTATCAGAAATGCTGACAAAACTAACTGTGCTTGGGATACCAAATACTGAAGAATGTTTTCATTCACTCTTGTGGGAACTGGAATGCTAAGTACTGTCAAATGTCTGAGACCAGATCCATTTGACCAGTTCTTCTGTCCATCAGGAGATTTCAACAACCACTTTTAGTGAAGTGCTATGGAAATCAAAACTATTTTGAACATGTTTATATTAGTACCGTAGTTATACAAAATTCTTAACAGAACAATGGTTTACAAGAGAAATAATAGAATATTGAACACACACTCACACACACAGAGTGCAGTGACTGTCAGGTTTCCCCATACAGGGGGAAAATATTATTGTGGTTTTCTGCAAAATTCACATTTTCCATGGGAAAAGATGTCACAAATGCCAACACCTATATTAGCCTTTTGAACTAAAATCAGTGGATCTGTCATACAAATAGAGACAGGTATAAATTTGAATTTCTACATTGGTGAAAGAAAATGTCAGCCTTTTGCATATACTCTGTTTTTTAGTTCCCAATATTGACAGTGTCTGCTTGAGAAGATTATCTTCTATTATTTCTCACTGAAGTCTAATTGAGTCAGGAGTGATGCATATTTTCCCTGACAGCTTTTTGTTAAAAAATAGGATAAATATACAGGTCAGAATATGTGTCTCAGAAGTAAGAATTTTTTTTTTTTTCTTTTTGCACATGGCTTCAGAAGGAAAACAGACAGTTACTTAAAACAACACCAAACAAAACCCAGGCTAGCAAGCAATTGGTTACATTGGTATACTTGTGTCACTCTTCCTGGAGGGCTACCAAATCTGAGATCACAAAAGAATTTTTTTATAATCCTGCAAGTCAAAGGTCACATATTTTTTTTAATAAAATACACATGCTAGTAATGAATTGCATTATTGACTTAAATACTATGTATCTATTTTGTCACAAAAGATACCAAACTTGCTAATATTCTTAACACTTTCCATATTAGAATATAAATTTGAAGCAAAATTCAGTGCTGTTCAAGATTCTTCAAAAGTTTTTCACCCTATATTTCTATTTCTTTCTTTTTTTTTTTTTTAAAACTCAGGTTACTTTAAGAAATGAGACATGGCAGAGACTAAGAAGACTGTGAATACTATTACTAAAACAAAGTATCAGCTCTACTCACTGTATTTGACTTCTATTATTACTCTTTACAACAAAAATTGAGCAAAACATAGTAACAATTGTTTTCAATCAATTGTTTCAAATAACTAGATATCAATACATGGGCACACTTACATACACTGTTGCTCCGCTGAGTTTCTATGCCACTGTCTTTTTATTCTCTGCAGAAATTGCTTAGTAAGGAATAAACCAAAAAGTTATTGAAAAGCTAAGTACTAGTCGCAACTTATCTGAAGTTCATCTGTTGTCTCAAATCAGCCCATTGTCTCATCTACGAGAGACTAGCTGGGAATGCCTTGACCCTTCAGGGGATTGATGACTTCAGTGCAATAGGCATGAACACAGGCAGAGACACATGTGGTGTACCCAACTACACAAACTTGAATTTCATACTTATACCTTAAATTCCATAGATTTTGCTATGGGGTTTTTGTTTAAAGGAGCAGGGAAAGCTACTTGCAACACTTTGGGGATTGGTCTAAACAGAGAGATTCACTGTAACTTATACTCTGTACCTTTCTTGAGGACCAGAGAGCCTCATCCAGACAATTTCTTTAGTTTTCAGTAGCAATACACTCACTTGAAAATTATACAAAATCAAAGGAAGAATTGTAAGTTACTTGGAAAGGAGGGTAAGTTATTTTACTTCTTACTCATGTTAATGATAGTTCTTACGAATGAATATCAGATTCCTGTAAATGTCATCATTATTTCCCTCTCATTTCTTACGGATAGCATAGTCTGCTTTAAAATTCAAAAATACCTCAGTGATTTTAAGGATATAAATGATTAAAGAAATACCCAGACCAGTATAAGTCAGATATACTATTATCTTTGATTGTTAAGATCACTTGTAGTTTTCTAACTGGATAGCTTCATTTATGTGAGGGTGCTGTAAGTATGTTTCAAGGGCTCCTGATGATTTAAAGAACACTTTTGTTGCTTAATGATCATCAGAAAAAAATTGTAAATTACTACCTAAAATGTATTTTATCAAGGATAGACTGTGATATATACCAGTTAGATGGGTAATTGGGGGGTAAACAGCAAGAAGAAAAGAGCAATTCAGTGTTTATTTAGGAATGACACAAATAACTGAATATGTGTGCATTTATACATATATAAAAATAATTTATATGAAGTAATGAAACTTTAAAGTGGGAAACACCTAAAAAAGCTTCTGCTTTTCTCTTTTCTGATCTCCTCTAAGTCATATCTATCCAATAGAATGGGCAACAGTTACTTTTTGGTAAAAAATTGATATCTGGGTTTTCAGCAAATTGGCAGAATAGGCAAAATAATTTTTTTGCTTGTTCTGATAAATTCATAAAATAAGTGATGAGCTTGGCAGCTGAGTTGCAGGAAGTAGTGTTTTTCAGGCACTGTCACGTGTGATAGGACAATGAGGAAAAATGAGAATAAAGGTAGAGTTACAGAAGGAACATGAGGATGAAGAGCTGATGATACTGAAGCTGGAAAGAAATGAGGTGCTACCCAATGTTGGTAAAAAACTCTTTAATGCCCTCCTCTCCCATGCCAATTCTGCCTTTCTTACAACATTGGTCCAAACAGACACAAACTCACATGAACTTTTGAAGCCTTCTCCCTTCCAAAGGACTGATTCTCCATTAGGGCAAGTACTAACAGTTTTGCAAAGGAAGCTTCCCAACACCTAAGCTAACTCCGCAGCTTGAAAATATCCTTTATGAAAAGGGAAGGGCAGGCAATTTCTTTTGAAGGCTCATTGAAAAATTTGTCTTTGGAAATACATATTGAAATACTTTTTTTCTGCCACAAAATCATCCTGACTACCTCATGAGTAAGGTAGGACAAACAGATGCTCTAACTAATTTTAAGATCAAAAGTCTACATAATAAGTGAAGAAAGACAGTAAATCTTATCTTCTGATTGCCTGTGTTCCCAGTCTTGCTTCTTCCTAAGAATGTTACAAGCAGTCTGATGAGTAGTAGGGGAAATACATGGGATTTGCTTGGAAGAGGTTTTTGCGTGCATGGAGTAGATCATGTACCACATATTCAAATATATGATGAAAGGTTGTGGCACAAAGTATCATGTACTTCTTTACAAAGAATCATGCAATTGTTCATTAAAGGAATAGATATTATCTATAGAATTTTGGTAAGCTGTAGACAACCATATAAATTAATTTTGCAGCCCAGGGCTCTTGCAGCTATTGTGAGACAGCTGTATTAGGACATTTTGAAATATTTGTGTAGTATCCAAGGATGCAGACATACGTGAGTAAAATGTATCCTTTCTTGTATGTCATGGTTTGTACATTACTAGACTCCTCTTTCACTCTCCCACATCAAAACTCAGTGAATGTATATAACATTCTATTGTTTATGAATCTTTTTATATAAAGATTGCAGCCAAAGTGAAACAGTGAATATTCTTAAATATGTTATATAGCTTATCACTTAACACAACTGAGTTCTCTATCTTCAGAGTTCCTCGGGGTTATCTTAGATTTAAAGTAAATATTCCTAATGGGTTTTGTGCATTATAATGCAATATTCAATACTTAACATTTGAGGGTGAAGAAGATGCATATTGAGACTTACGTACAACTTGAAAAAAGTCTGGAATAGTATTCTGACAAGTGCCAGGGAGAAAAATGTGCAAATTTCAGTTATGCTCAGTGCTTATCTTTAAAAAAAGCATAACAACATAATTTTTATTAAGATTGTAAATTTAAAATTAAACAAAATGCTTATACAGTTGGTCTGGTAACCATATTAAATGTACCTGAATAATAAAAACAACAACAGCAACAACAATGAATCAATAACATTTAGACATGGATCACTAATGAAGTATTTATACAGGACGTGGGTGTGGCTTTCTACAGAAGGGTTCAAAAACTTTAGAACTATAACACCTGTAGCAGATGATATAAAGCCAGTATACAGAATTCCACCTTCTCTTTGGTTTCAGAAGTCTTTGGAACAGTCCTCATAAAGACTTTTCTTTGCATGCTTAGCAGGGTAGCAGATCTGACTCCTAGAAGATATTTTGCACAAGGAGGAAAAAAAATATATTCTTAAGGATAAACAGAGGCATTGTGGCAGTATGCTTTTCACTGCTTTCTCATGGAAATATGGAACCCATGCGACCTATTGCACAGAACCATGTCTTTGCTGAGAATTATGCAAAGTCAAAGACTGTGCAAGAGAGAAGCCTTCAGTGGTTTATGGTAAAACTTAGGGAACCAGAACATAGCAGGGAAGTCCTGTTCATATTTTGGCCCAAAGTAATCATGTGAAGAGGAATGTTGGTTTGATCATTACAGGGATAAATTTTGAGGTAAACTGAGGAATTTTCAACCACAGTCAGACATCAGTATATTCTCAAGTTCACTTACACAGCAGCTGAGAGAGCTACCAAAATGCAAAAGAATCAGAGTAAAGAGTTAGGAGTAAATATATAGACAGAAGACTGAAATGCCTTCTTAGTTTGATGGAAAAAAACAATATAGTTATATATGTCTGTATGAAAACAAGCTATACAAATCTGAATTAAAATAATTTTTAAATGATTGAACTAAGAAAGATACATGGCTTCCAGGGTAGCAAATGATTAAAGGCAGCTTCTGATGTTGCAGAAAATGCTACTGTAACACTACCCAATAAAAATTGCATTCTTTCACCCTCTTGACTTGCTTTTCCTCTCATTACAAGCTTTCTGCATTATTTTATTTATTTACTACAACAGGTTTTCCAAGTTTATATGTAAATCATATCTTACACTAAAGTAGAGAAATTTTCTAGAAAGTATATTTGCTTTCTTAATAGCTGATCTTTATTTTGAACAGCAAACTATTTCTTCCTATTATTATGATTTTCTCAACAGAATACATACTTTAATAATTTCAACTCAGTCACATTTGAAACCCTTTATTTCTCCTACTGATTCTTTTTAGGAAATTTTTACTAGCTCAATAGTTCCAACAGGTGTTCTCTCAGACTCAGGATATTTATTCCATGTATCACTGATTCAATAAGAAGTTAGAGCTTTGATAACTGCCCCAAATGAAAGACCAGCCTTTTATTTAATACTATATGCATGTATGTTTTTTCTTCCAGAACACTTACCTGTAAGCAACAGGAAACATTTTAATGATGCTTTTAATAAGAAATCATGCAATTGATATGTAGGAATGTTATGAATCTGTAAGTGATTTTAATGGAAGGTATGATATGTCTTCTGTAATTCATACAGTGTTTTTATAGTCTTTTATTGTTTGGTGGGGTTTTTTTTGCCAAATGTCACAATACACTAAATTTTCCATTTCATATTTTTTTCACAAGTATTAAAACAGTGTTAAACATACCCTAAGTCAATGTCCTGGTTTCGGCTGGGATAGAGTTAATTTTCTTCCTAGCAGCAGGCATAGTGCTGTGTTTTGGATTTAGGATGAGAATAATGCTGATAACACACTGATGGTTTAGTTGTTGCTAAGTACTGCTTACACTAGTCAAGGACTTTTCAGCTTCCCATGCTCTGCCAGGTGCACAAGAAACTGGGAGGGGGCACAGCCAGAATAGTTGATCCAAACTGGCCAAAGGGCTATTCCACACCGTATGACATCATGCTCAGTATATAAACTGGGGAGGGGGTTGGCCGGGGAGCAGCAATTGCTGCTCAGGAACTGTCTGGGTATCGGTCGTTGGGTGGTGAGCAATTGCATTGTGCATCACTTGCTTTGTATATTATTATTACTATTATTATTATATTGTTATTATTACTACTACTACTACTTATTTTACTTTATTTTATTTCCATTATTAAACTGTTCTTATCTCAACCGAGGACTGTTTCTCACTCTTACTCCTCCGATTCTCTCCCCCATCCCACTGGGGCAGGGGAAGTGAGCAAGCGGCTGCGTGGTGCTTAGTTGCTGGCACCACTTTCTGTCAACGACATAAAGAGAATTTCAGTCCTGAGTCTCATGTCCTATGCTCATGTATGTTTTCCCACATACTTGAAGCACTAGATTTACTTATCATGCAAATGTCAATTACATTAACTATGAGCATTATCTCAGATACCTGAAGAAAGCAGAAGAGTTATTGCATATGGGATGTTCAGTGATGTTACTAAGGTTATTACCATGGGGTGACCAGGGAGCGTTACCAGGACCTGAAGGAAAGCAGTGGATGTGAGAATGCTGTAAACATCAGAACAATTTACCTGACTTGCCATTTATTTCTCAACGGCCTTGGAAAAGGAAGAAAAATACAAGAGGTTATCAGGCTGGGTACATTGCCGTAGCAGGTATCATTCAACCTTTAGGTCTTCTGTTGAGCATATCGAATCTAACTGGAGCCTTTTCGTTATGCTCTCAGTCCTCATCAGACATAAGAGCAGGATGGGTTTACAGTTCAGTGCAGTTACAACTTCAACCACAACAGGAAACCTGATTACAAGCACAATGCCACTATGAAAGTAGTTAGCAATACTAAGGACACCCTGGAAGCTATTGGTATGAAATTAAAGCCTCAACCTATAGATTTCAAAGGTCACTTTAATTGAAAGCTGCATAAAGTAATTCCAGGTAAAAAATAATAAAAAATATATCTTTATTACACATATGCACTCATGTACATGTACAAACAAAAAGGGATAAAGGAAAGGTTTGTTTGTCTTTTTATTGACACTTTGCAATAACCTAACACCTGAATCAGTCTAGGCTATATTCATACTCTTTACGTCAATGTACTGTGGTACAGAAAAGTTCGATAAAATTCTATAGCTGCACAACTTCTTAAAGAGGCAAGACTATGTTAAGCAGGAAACATTTAGTAATTAAAGTAAATGCTTACCACTCATTAAACCTTACATTTTTTTATATTATATTTAAACAGTGGAACAAGGGGTTTGCTTTCTGTCTCGCTCATCCACCCCCCTTTCTTTTGTGTTGAGACAAGACATGTCTTGTATGTCCGAGGCTCATTTCATCTTGCATGTAGGTACAGAAAAGATAGATTTCTGAGTACATGTCAACATTTAAGACTTGATGAGTTCTGGGTAAAAAGAAGCAAACACCCTTTTCCACTACCCATATAGGATAACTGTTTCTGTAGCTGTTTTCATGAAGGAATAGAGTGGTACCATTCTTGTGCCATCATAGCCTGAGACTGATTGCAAAGTACACATAACTGGTTTTTGTTCCATGTTTTGTTTAGGATTTTTTTATGTATCCATAATTTATTAGCAAGGACTTTTCCTAATATAATAGCGTGATTCTTAATTTAATTGATTAAACATTATTCATTCTTTTGTTTACTTTCCATTTAATCTATAACCTTTGAAACATACCCAATACAATTATTTCTAAAAAAATTAAAATTATTTTAGTGTACAAGCACTTGTCATCATGGATAATAAAAAACCCTGTAGGATAGCCCACTATATGGATGGAATTAGATTTAAGACTGAAACCTTTATCTTCTAAAAAGAACAACTGAAAGAGCAGGTCTGTGAAAGAAATATGATATAGAATCATAGAATCATAGAATCATTTAGGTTGGAAAAGACCTTTAAGATCATCCAGTCCAACCATTAACCTAACATTACCAAGTCCACCACTAAACCAGTTAAGGGTGAAACAGTCTAGTTTGAAGTGAAGTTTAGGAAAAAAATATAATCAATGAGAAACTATTACTTAAAGGAAAAATCAGTTCAATATCAAATTCATGATGATTTCAGAAAATGGTAAGAAAAAGTAAGTATGAGTATGAAAAAAAAAAACAAACCCAAAAAGAAGCCAGAGAAGAATATAATGTTCAATATACAAGGAAAAAGAAAACAATTGCTCTCAATAAAACGATAATAGAATTGGAAAAAAATATTTTTCAGGTCAAGGGGATTAGATTGGAAGAAGTCTTGAATATGTAAATGAACAAACAGAACATCAGGAATCATTTAAAATAAGAGTTTTGATATAGCTTTTATTGATATACGGACCGTGAACTCAACTGTTATTTCATAAAGATACCTTAAAATAGTTGGTATTTTTTACCAGTAAAGACAAAGGTATACAAGTAGAATCACTGCTATAGTGTGCATCCATAGGTTTCTCACACTGAAGTTTTACCATGACAATTCTGGGTACATTTATTGGTCATATAAATGACAAATATATCTATAAACATTGTTTTTATAGCACATATTGGAATGAATTGGTGCAAAAGAATTTTCTCATAAAGAAATGGTCCTCAACACAAATTCTATAATCACAATCAACCTAAAATTTTCAGACACAAAGACATATATTACTAGAAGTTACTATTGTTTGTTTAGTTAAAAATGAACTGAAAACCACAAAAGTTTGTTGTGGTGTTCTAAGTTTTATATTGTGGTTCAGTTAGCTCCTGAAAAATTGATTCTGGGTTACTTCTTGTAATTACAAAACATTAAGTTCTTTGTCTTTTTTCCAGTCACCATGAGGACCTAAATTATTGAAGAAGCAAAATCTGAGGCAGCTATGATTAACATATGCACAAATACAACATAAACCAAAAAATCAATAGCATTAGTTACTGGGTACACACTCTTAAAAGTTTTCAAGTCAACTTTTCCTCTCTTTAGATGTTCTTCAGATTCCGACTTTGCATAAGAGCTACCATGAAAAATTATCACCTGTTATTCAGCACATTTCCAGTCAGAACACATTGAAAACAAAATAGCAGATTGCACAATGTCAGAGTAAACAGGAGGGTAGAAATGAAACACCCAGTGACAGAGACTTAGAAACCACAAAGTGAATTAAATCCATATGAAGGAATAACCCATTAAAAAGCTACAGTACATTTTCAAAGCATTTAGAAGAGTACAGAAGATGAGGTACTTAAAAATAATAATTAAGTATTTAGTTCCCAGTGGAACCAAGATAAAACACAGAAATCTCAGCTGTAAAATAAATATATATAAAGAAAGAATACATATAATAAACCAGTCTTCAGTCAAATCCAAGCTATCAAATGGCCAAAAATAAATACTTTCAATAGATTTTTTTTTAATATAACAAGAAAAGAATTCACATAATTTATCTGCAGAATTATTGGTCACCTCTGTCATTTTAACTTGTGGTTGTGGTTATAATTCAGCCATCAGTGCGAACGTTAAGATAGATTTTATCTTCATTTTAGATACGGCATTCTGTAGGGCTCTGTGAACGTAGAATAACACGACCAAAATTTTCTTAAAATAACAGAGTTTTGTTTAGTACCAGTTTGATATTTGTAATGCAGAGCTAGTTCTTTCAGTGCTAGAAGACAGAGTTATACTCATCTTTTCACAGGCCATTGAATATTTTACTGTGTTCCTCAATATCTTTTCCCAACTATCAACCGTTACTCTGTATGACAGGCCGGCTAATTGGGACTGAAATAATTTGGAAAGACTACTGGGATGTCAGCTGAATTAGTATATATCTAGAAAGAGATCAATAGGAGGTGATAATATTTGTCACCTTTCTCTTCACTTCCTGATGCCTCTGCTCTAGTATCACAATTACTAGGCTCCTCTTACACATTTACCCTCTCCTGGGAAAATATCTACACTGCCAGCTTAAATTAGGGCTTAATACCTCAGTTGAGCTCAGACTACCTTATACTACTTGATTCTGCAAATAATCCCCAGCTGGACCCTTGCTGTCAGTAACATCAATGTGTAGACTATTAATTTCCACAGGTCTTCATATACTAACTCTTTGCTCCATACAGACCTAAATCCAATGACGCTGTGGTCCACTTTACCTCCTGTTTTTTTTTTTTTTTTTAATTGGCCCAGAACTTAAAATTAATTCATTTTTTTGACATAACAGCTACCGTAGTTTCACGGAGTAGGAAAAGTCCATGCCTTCTCTAGTGTAGACAGCAGACTATTTAGACTTTACATAGTACTTACTTTTCAACATCATCATCAAAAGCAAAAGAATTCCCATTTCGTTCTTGTTGCCACCTAGAGGTTGTTCACTACAACAGTAGTGTTCCCAAAAAACAATGCTTAATTTAGAAAAGGGCAAGAGAAGAAAGAATGGAAATAAAAAATAAATTCTTTTCATCTCTTGCTGGTTGTACCTGAAAAATCATAAGGGTTGTACTTATTTCCAGTGTTTCCTTTTCTGTGAAGATCCTGTTAGATATCTAAAGATCTTAAAAATAAAACAAAACAAACCCTTCACGCCCATTGAATTGCAGCAAAGAAAGCAGGGAGAAGAGGGTTTATAAAACTAACAACTGCCAATCAGAGCTAGACGGGGTACACGTCCCGGGGGAGCAGCAACAGCAGGGCTTCTCCAGGAGCGAAGACAAGCTGGGAGCTCAGGACAACCCCAGCACAGACAGGGCAGTGCCCCTGACCCAGGCACAGTCCCACAGCACCTGAGCAGCGTGGGCATAGCAGGAACAGGCTCTGTCAACTGTTGACCATCAGCCACATACAAGACCTCACATCAGGCACAAGGACCACCCAGAAAAGCCAGCAAAGAGGACAGGGCAAGCAAGGAGCAATGCTGAACACAGGCTACCTGCAACACAGCTCAGAGCAGGACTGGGTACATGAGTCGGAGCTGAGATGGGGTGCCTGAGCCATGACCAGAGGGTGTGGGTGGATGTCCCAAGTGAGGCTGGCCAGAGTCATTAAAATGTGCTGCTGCACTCAGGGTTCTGACAGCATGCCTCCAGCTGCCAGTACTACTTAATTTATTTTTCTTCCTAAAGTTAAGATTGTCAGGAAAAATACCTATTACAGATTAGAATGGCTGTTGAAAGTCTACCAAGGCTAGTGACAACAGCAGTTGTCAAGAGAAGTGTGTATTAGTGCAAGCACAAGTGCACTGGCTCTGAGGGAGCCCAAGATTTCATGAACTGAATGTGCTTTGTATTTAGGGCAGTTAATGGATTGCTCTTTCATTAATTTGTCCAGCCTTCCTTTGGACTTCCTCTAAGCTTTAGTATCCGTAACATCCTATGGTAATGAATTTCAAAGATTATCTATATGTTCCTATGAGATTCAGCTATATTTGTTAAACCTGGTTCCTACTACATAGAAAGGGTCAGTGACCATTTCTCATTAGCAAGTATTGGGACTCTGGAGCAACAAAACAGGTGCTGAGCACGACATTCCAATTATATATGTATCCTGAGGTTTTACTTCAGGCCATCTCTAGTCTGGGTCCACAGAATGAATGTTCATTAGAAACTGGAGCACATAGATGGGCTCCTGCAAGACATCTTTCAGTTTACTTTCACCTGACAGAAATGCAGTCTGCATGTGCTGTGGTTGAAAACAAAGGTTTAAGGGGACACAATCAAACAAGTACCCTCTTATTTCAATCAAAACCACTAATGTAGCCACACCCACTGAGAAATGCATCCCAATTTATCTGCTGTAAGAATGACATGATATTATAGACTTCTAAAATATCCCTCTGTCCCACCCCCCCGAGATTTTTTTCCAGGAATGAAAACTCCTGGCTTGCTTACTCATTTTAAAGCACATATTCCATACTTGCTCATCCTTCTCACCCTTGTCTGAACCTTCTCAATTGTACTACATCCAGGAAATAAAACAGCAAATACAATTCAAGATGTAATAAGCAAATCAGAGATTTCTCATCAGGAAGAGGGAAAGCATATACTTACACTTCAAATACCCTCCCAATATTCAGTACATCAGGGGTTTCTTGAACCAAAAGCACAAAGTACAATATTTCTTTATTACTTTATACCAGGAAGAATGAAGCAAAGATTTTCAGCACTAAATGACTGTAAGAACTGATCATACAATTTTCAAGATATCTGCTGTTCTAGAACACTTATTTCTCTGTGGAAAATTCAGGAATATTTTTAATTCATTACCAACACAGAGAGAGTCATTGTTGACCATGCCTACTAACATATTACTTCTAGCATTCCTTTTCTATCATTGGTGAAAAGTCTATCCAATTTTTTTACAGAAGTTCAGTTTATATATTCTTGGATTAATAACTCTAACATTTTTTGTTCTGAAAAATTATATCCAGCCTCCTCTAGATGAGGAGAATTTCTGTGGATTTCTTATTTATCTTTTACATTATCCAGTTTTATTTACAGAAAACTGCATATGTGTTGATGCAATGCTCAAGGGAACAAATGAACAATTTGCAGCAATATTATCTTTAAACTGAAAAATAAGTTAAATCAAATTTGAATCAGAAATTTTGTGCAACCTGCATGCCAATGCTGTTTTATTTTTGTCATCAGTGAACAGAATTAATTCATTCCAGAAACAGCTAATCAAACCAATAAAACAAATCACTGACTATGTCAGAAGGCATACTGTTTAAAATAGGATAGTTAAATATCAACTTCAAATATATGGAGATTAAAATTTCTTTTGTTCATTTGTTCATTGTTAAAGCACAGTCTGTAATCATTGCAACAGTGAAGAAATATAATTTCTTTGGCATCTAGTCATTAGCACTGGTAAGAACTAATTGGATATGAAGCCAGTGTTCACGACAGTGGAACTGCTACAGATATACAGAACATATAGACACAATCATTTAAGAATTCAATGTGCTTCACACTGTCTTAAAGTAATAATTTATTTCTTCTTTTCCAATTTTTGCATAACAACAGTGCTGTAAATTAAAATAAACCCAAAATAAAAAAAAAAAAATAAAATAAATCCAGGAAGTAGTTAATGGTCTTGATTTAATTTGTACTGAAGTAGAGTTAAAACAATATCAGCTAAACAAACCCTATCTAATGAAACGTGATTTTTGGTAATGACCAGAAAGGAACTTGTAGAACTCTTACAGGAAAAACAGTAACAATTAAGAAAAATTGTAGAATTCTGCTCTTCAAACCTATTTTCTAATTCCACAAGTAACTTTAAGACCTGTACAAGGAATTTAGGTCATCTTTTCTAACTCTTAGTGCTCTAACATTGACTGACTGTAGATGTTTCTTGTTTCTCAATTTCTTTCACTAGCTAACTATATATACAAAGGGCAACAGATGTGTTAGCTACTCCACTTTAGGCAACTCAAGCTTCTAACAGCTCAAATAGGGCTCTACACATCAACTTGCTAACTCTTCTGTTTAGTTCTTTCTTGGGCCATGATAGTATTTTTTTCCTTGCTTTCAAGACTATTTTCTTGCTAAAACTGTAATGTTGTCATGAGGTACTGCAGTTTCAGTTAATCCACTTTTCCAGTGGAAAATTATTTTATCAAACAGGGAGACAAAAAAGTTGGATCTCGATCTCATTATCATCCTAGTTTCAGAGGTTGAAAAAATGAGGTGGAAACTGATTAGTTGTTCTGACTTAAAATCATAATAAAATATGACAGAACTGAGAGTATAATTTATTATGCAGTCATGCACAATAACCACAAGAAAAAAAAAAAAAAAAGAAACAGAAACCCAGAAGAACCAAGAAGAAAACATGTATGTGCATTGGGAAAGAAAAATTTGGTAGAAAATTTTGATTCATAGTTTTCAAATTGTTCTATAAGTTATTAGTAGTTCTTTTATATATATTTTTTATGTTCTTCCTATAACTTAAATATCTGTCACAGCAGATGATGTAGCCTTTATTTATATGCAACTAGAGATTTGCAGTACAATTTGTTTTATATAAAGCTCAATACAATATTTTCTATCTTCAACAGAAAGACCTGTAAGGGTTTTTCATCTGAAAGCTCTCTATAGAGATCTAAGATTTATATGAAATAAAATATACCAGGATTTTTGATTACACTTTGTAGAATACTTCAGAGCACAATGTTAAAATTTAATAGAGGAATTTCGTAAATATTTCAGAACAGATGTTGAAGAGGCAACTCATTTTACACCTATTAAACACTGTAAAAACCCATTTTTACAATGTTAAAATGTCACAATGGCCTATTTCAAATTGAATAAAACTATTCAAATAAACCTTTCATCCATGAGATTGTATATGGCAAGAATTCATTCAATATAATGTACATTAAGCTTGCATTCAAACGTCTCTCTCCTATCTGGATCATTTCTTTTAAATGTAGAAATCTGAACATTTCCTTCTCCAGGGATTTTTTTGCCCTTTTATACTTCTTGGATTACAGTTCTAAGTAACATTTTATTGCCAGTCTACACAGATGAAGGTTAATTTTGAAAGATACAATATTATTTTAAATAAACTTTTTCTATACAGTTTGAGCATATTCTTCTGGGAGAGGTTGGCCTTGCAGATAACAGCTATAATTTCATTTTCTAAAATCCTTGTATTATAATTAGGGATAAATAAATAAAGGTAGACTATTCCAATGAACCAGCAATTTGCCTGCTGTAGTTACAGCTGGCTGGGATTCATGTTTGCCTGATCTATTCCCACAGGTCGTTTGTCATTGCTTGAGCAGAGACTGGCTTGGAGTAACAAACATGTAGCTAGAATGTTGGTTGGAATTAGGCAAATTCTAATTCAAACCCTCTGGACAAAAATTTATAAAGTCAAAGCTTGGGGTAAAACAATTCATTGGAACTGGAGAAATCAGCAAAGGAAGTTTTGGAAATACAAGGTCTAAGGTTTTGCACATATATTATTTTTGAACATTTTTATTATTTTATGAAAATAAACAATCCAAAGAATGAACAGAAAGTTAGGCAATCATTGGAAATGCATTATAAAAGCATCCCAGCAGTCAACTCCTGACCAAATTTTTATTTTCCCTTTCTTTTCCTTTGTGTCTTGATGTAGAAATTAACCTTGTATGTGTTCTATCCATATGCATTTTTATATCCATTCATTCATGTTTCGTATCCAGTCATAGATAATTTTGTCTACCATGGTACCTGCTTGACTTCAATGGGTTACTGTAATGCTTAAGGCCAAAATAAAAAAGATATTTACCTTTTGTACCTGTTAACAGGTCTACATAATCTGGTGCAGTTATTTCCTGTACAGTTGAATAGTTATATTGAGGGAGATGGTGCTGGACTCTCTCTCTCAGGATCCTTGAGAGAAAGTCTGACATAAAGAGGAACATTTAATACTTTATTATAGAATTAATTTTAATTTTTTCTATTCTTGCTTTTAGAAGTAGGGATTCCCACATAGGAAACAAATCAGAACTAGTCTGCAGGGTCCAATCACATTTCCACTGAACCTATTTATCAGTCTTCAACAATGTCCAAGTGCTAGGAAAAGGTTAAGAAACAAGAGGAATACAAAGGAATTATTCCCCTACTCCTTTCTACAATTGGTTATCTATGAACCACATAAGACAGATTCATCTTCCTACCTTTACATTTAATAACTGGTAATGAAACTATTTTCTTGGTTTTTCTTTAAAACTTCACACATCTCTTTTCAATAGGTTTATTTAATTAGACACAGTTAACTGAGAAATATTTCACTGTAAAGAAATTTTTATGCAATAAGAAGTAGAGAAAAATCCTTTTTCTGTTCACATGCTTCCAGACATTCAAAGGGAGATGCCTTCAGTCAATATTCTAAATATTCTCCCCATAGCGGTGATAAATTCATCAGGATTAGAATAAGTAGGCTTCTCAGAAAAGCACCTTTGGAAGCAACTAGAAGCAAAAGCATATGATATTCACAAACTGTTTTACAGAGCAGGTACATATATAAGACTTAAAGAAACAAGGAATTATCAAAGGAAGCATTTTTCCTGGGACTAGACAACTTTGAAAATATTAATACGCAGCCAAAGAAATATTGCCAAACTAATATCCGTTTGGTGTTGGGACAGGGCATTTCTTGCTCTGAGCCTGAGAGATACAGCTTGATGCCAGGTCATGAGTGGACAGTGTAGCCCTCAGGAGGCAAAAGAGTTTAGTGAGAATCAGCAGAGGCTCCTGGGATCTGGAAGGCTTGATGGTTTTTGGCTGGGATAGAGTTAATTTTCTTCATACTAGCTAGTATGGGACTGTGTTTTGGATTTGTGCTGGAAACAGTGTTGGCAATACACAGAGCTTTTCATTATTGCTGAGCAGTGCTTACACAAAGTCAAAGCCTTCTCTGTTTCTCACCCCACCCCACCAACAAGTAGGCTGGGGGTGCACAAGAAGATAGGAGGGGACACAGCCGGGACAGCTGACCCCAACTGACCAAAGGCATATTCCACACCGTATGACATCATGCTCAGCAATATAGAGCTGGGGGAAGAAGAAGGAAGTGGGGGACATTTGGAGTGACAGCATTTGTCTTCCCAAGTAACTGTTATGTGTGATGGAGCCCTGCTTTCCTGGAGATGGCTGAACACCTGCCTGCCCATGGGAAGTAGGGAATGAATTCCTTGTTTTGCTTTGCTTTCGTGTGTGGCTTTTGCTTTACCTATTAAACTGTTTTTATCTCAACCCACGAGTTTTCTCACTTTTGCTCTTCTGATTCTCTCCCCCATCCCACCTGGGGGGAGTGAGCTAGCAGCTGTGTGTGTTGCTTAGTTGCCGTCCAGGGTTAAACCACAACAGAGGCTCAAGGAAATAAAAAAAAACCACATTCATTTTTAGAAAGGACGAAATAAGGAGTAAGCTGTCTCTCTGCTTTTCATTTAGTGCCACATAAGGAAGTGAGTGTTCTCTCTTTTTCTATAGCAAGGAATGAGCAAAAGGTAACAGTGAAACTTTTCAAGGAGAAGTGGAGGTATTGCTGCAAAATACATTAAAATATTGATGTAGCATGGAAATGACAGAGAAAGGGAAGAAAAACCCAAGACAGTAGTTACAGCTTTGCAATGATATACTGTATTTTGATAAGACTTCACTGAGCTATTGTAAGACAGATGCCAAACATTAGATTGGGCTTTCAAGTCCAATTTGCAGCAGTATAAACCCATGACAGGTTTGTGTTCTCACGGCATATTTGAGCATATAGCAGGTGAAGCTACAGTATAGCTGGATTCCTTCTTATCCTGGGAAAAAAACATATACTTTTTATATGCTCAGATGTGGCATTGTCACCCCACAAGAATCAATATATTTTATGTACTCTTTTCTGTCACCTTGAGTGCTCTTCCTATTATGTAAGCTACGTCTTTTTTTTAGATTCCACTGTACTCTGCCACATGCAGCTTTTCTTTTAAATTGTTCCTTTAGTCTTATTGTGAAAGATGTACATCAAAGCTAGAGTTGTAAAACTGACTAAGCAAGAATAATAGAAAAGCTTGTGTTCAATTAAGATGCAGATTCCAGATTGCTGCATTGCTTGAAAACTGATGTTTCTCTCTTATAGTAGTACCTCTTATTGAATGGAAAACATACTATCTTAATGATATTTCCAGAGCATCTAATTTTTAAAAGGAGCAAGTGCTTACTGAGGAAACAAATTCAAATAATTTAAGGTTGTTACTGGATATAAATGATAGATAGGATTTCCCCCTCTCACATCAGACCTTCTAGCAATTTAAGAACTTTCTCTTTAGCACTGAATGCAGAAATGCCTTACAAAGCTGAGAAATTTGAAATCATAAAACCCTGATATGATCAGCGGAGGTGTTTGGGGGTAGAGGTGTGATTAAATATGTCAAGTACAGTTATTTAGTGACTGGCTGAGAAGAAGATTCAAGAGTGTATCTTTATCCTTCCAGAGAACAAGAGACTTAAAGCCCTTGAGACTGAAGGAATTTTTTTGTACTGAAAATAGGAAAAATACAGGTGAGAAGACATTTGGCTCTAAGTGATTGCATCAAGATTATGCAACAGGTGGAGTCCAGTCATTTATTTTAACTGTGAAACAAAACTCACACTTCTTCCTTTTTATTCATGTCAATATATAAGATGAATTAGGAGATGAAACTGATGACAGATTTTGTGAGCTTCCTCAGTACCTTCACAGATTATTTGTATTGTAACCTATTCGATCACATAAGATCTAGGAATGCAGATGCTCCATAAAAAGACTGCATTTGCTGGGACAGCAATTTGTACTCAGGATATTCCTTCCATAATCAGCTTAATGCAGTTTGAACAAGATACTTTTTCCTCAGTAACAGAATTCAACCCTTACAACCTTCATGCATCTGTGCACTGATGTGCGGGTGTTGGCATCATCTGCTGTTTCTTCCCCAAAGGCAGAATGAAGTTAAATTGGTTAAGGGGATTTTATTTTTTCCTGTAAAGATTATCCCTGTAAAGAATAATTCAATTTCAATAAATTATTAATTGGTGGACTAGAAGGCTAAACAAACACAAACAGGATTGCTATATATATGCATGAACGTTGTGTGTATATACAAACACTACAGGAAAGTATTAATTTACAATAAGAATATTAATTTGGTACTGAAAGTACAAGTGTATTATTAGGCTTTTATACTAAATCTCTTCTGTACATATGAGCAAAAGGACATTAACATTGCAGACCCTTCTTTCATTGCCACTTTGTAAGATTTTTAGCTTTACAAAGAACTGAACAAAAATGCATATCAACTAGCTAGATCTGTCCTGTGTGTTGAGTACTGCATCCAGCTCTGGAGTCCTCAGCACAGGAAAGTTCTGGACCTATTAGAGCAGGTCCAGAGGAGGGCCACAAAAATGATCAGAGCGATGGAACACCTCTCCTATGAGGACAGGCTGAGAGAGTTGGGGTTGTTTAGCCTGGAGGACTCCAGGGAGACTTTACTGTGGTCTTTCAATACGTAAAGGCAGCTTATAAGAAAGATGGGGACAGACTTTTTAGCAGGGCCTATTGCAATAGGACAAGGCGTAATGGTTTTAAACCAAAAGAGGGTAGATTCAGACTAGATATAAGGAAGCAATTTTTTACAATGAGGGTGGTGAAACACTGGCACGGGTTACCCAGAGAGGCGGTGGATGCCCCATCCCTGGAAACATTCAAGGTCAGGTTGGACGGGGCTCTGAGCAACCTGATCTAGTTGAAGATGTCCTTGATCATTGCAGGGGAATTGGACAAATGCTCTTTGGAGGTCCCTTCCAACCCAAACTATGCTATGATTCCATGATTCTATGATTCTGTGATTCTGTGATATAGAAGTTAGTGCTTTATTCATTAACTGAATTTAACCAGAATACCTCCAACATCCTAAAGAAAAAGAGTAAAGATTGTTATTTCTTTTAAAAAATGTTTTATACAAAAGGCAGGTGGGAAATACTCAAAGAAATGCTAGTCAAAAGATAAAGTGTGACAAGACTATGACTTCCTGTGTAAAGTATGGAAAACATGGGCAGCAGGAACTCTCTGGACTTTGGTCCTATTGCTGCTGCATTGGCAGCTAGAAGGTGTAATCACATGCAAACTCTACTTAATCTCTTCAGTTGCTGGAAAAAATTAGAGCTGTTACACTTTGAGGATGATGCACAAGCATCCCTACCTTCATGATACAGAGGATTTCTGACAGGGTGGAACAAACGTGGCACAGGCAGAAGTATACCAGTTAAACAACAAGAGTCTTTGAAAACATACATAAGTAGGGATATTTTGAAAGTTTGAAACAAATACACCTCCTTGCTTTGAGGCAAAACCTCACCTCTTTCATCCTCCATCATATTCAATTTGTTATAAAACAGGCAGTTTGTGACTTTGCTACAAAGTTAAATCACTTAAATGTAAAAAGCTGTTTATCCCAGGCTATTTCTCATAAACAGCAGAATTATCATTAACCATAATTAAAGCAAATAAAATCAAATTTAAAACAAAAACAAGAGCCAGATTTAACTTGGAAACTTTACACAACAAAAATTACATTATACAAACAACTCCTAAAATGTTCTTAATCTGGAGAAAATGGCTAGAAATCTCAACCTGAAGCAGAAATACCTTTGCTAATTGTACTATAAAGAGGGAGAATATCTACATCTTAAATCAATAGATTCACAGAAGGGGAAAGGGAACTGAAAAATCTGAAATTAAATAATAATTTTTCTCAGATTATCTTAAATGTATAAAATTGAGCCAAGAGCTTATAATTAATACTGATGACTAAGAAAAGAATTAAATATATGCACCTTGCTTTCCTTTCTATTTTCATTCTGTGACATGTCTAATATACAACTCAATAAATATATATATGGAAAATAACAGTATTATTGACATTTTTCTATGAACAATGAATATTTGATTATTCTAGCACAATCACTTCTGGTATAAAAATTTCTAGTGCAATTACGTCTATACTCTGTTATGTATAAAGTATAATCTTGCTCTGCTTAATGCAAACAAATGAAAATTTGGCATACTTAACTGAAGTGTAGAGATGTTGAATTTTTTGACTGATGGTAAGTATCTGAATAGTAACCTCTTGCCTACACCTCATCTAAGTTGTGTCCTTCAATTATTCAGTTTGAATCTTTCCCTGGTTGCAGGAGATGAGTGTTTTGTGAGAGAATTCTTTAAGTAAAGGAGTTTAGCCAGCATTTCAAATATATCTACAGACTGAATTCCTCAGAAATGTAAGTGAATTCAGGTACTATCTATCCTATTTTTAATCATAGAATCATAGAATATCTCGAGTTGGAAGGGAACCGTGAGGATCATCAAGTCCAACTCTCTGATCCTTGCAGGACTAACTAAAACTAAACCATATGACTAATAGCATTATCCAGTCACTCCTTGAACTCTGAGAGGATTCACTTACTGGCTCTAAAATTGAGCCCTGGGGAACCCCACTTGTGACTGGCCACCAGCCTGATGTAACCGTATCAAAATATATATTTCAAATTCCAGGGTTTAAGGAAAGGGGTAAAAATAGAAAATAAAAAAGAGGGTTTAGCT
This sequence comes from Pelecanus crispus, assembly GCF_030463565.1. Lineage (NCBI taxonomy): Eukaryota > Metazoa > Chordata > Aves > Pelecaniformes > Pelecanidae > Pelecanus > Pelecanus crispus. The sequence continues at coordinate 116,701,927 of NC_134643.1, read as the reverse complement.
CCTAATAACATATACCATTAATTCTGTGCTGTCTTGTATGGTTGAATTCAATGAAGTTATTTCAGTCATGTTAGCATGAGCTCTTACTGAGGCCCAAGGAGTTCATCCTTACTTTTTGATTTCTTATTTGCCTTTTTGGTTCAGGAGATTCTTCTATACAAATCATATGCCAGATTCTTTGTATCAATTCTTTAGTATTTCTGATGACTTTGTATGGTCATGAAATATCACTTTTTGCCTGTCTAAAGAATTTTAGAAAAGAAGGAATAAATGCCCATTTTAGAACAGCCTAGGCTTTGAACATGCACCTATGCATACTTGCAACCTATGAAATTTCCACAGGTCAAAATCTCCTTTTGACTGTGCCTAACTTTGAGAAAAATAATATTACTTCTTCATTTTCTCTCTCCCCCAGTTAAAGAAAACTGTCCTTTATTATCAATTATAGTATGATATAAACATAATGATTATTCAATGGAGGGAACACATGCTGTGTTTGGATAAAGCGGTATTTAACTGTATTGATTAACACAAAGCATTGTCATAGTGAACACTGAGCAGTGTAACATAGAATCATAGAATCATAGAATTGTTTAGGTTGGAAAAGACCTTTAAGATCATCAAGTCCAATCATTAACCTAACACTACCAAGTCCAACACTCAAACAGTTAAGGGTAGAGAAATAATTAATTACATGTTGCCTGGCTTGATGGCTGGATTATATTTAATGAAAGTAAAACTAGGAATCATTAAGGTTGGAAAGGATCTCTAAGATCATCAGCCCAACCATCAACCCAACACCACCATGCCCACTAAACCATGTCACAAAGTGCCATGTTTACCTGTTTTTTGAACACCTCCAGGGATGGTGACTCCACCACCTCTCTGGGCAGCCTGTTCCAATGCTTGACCCCTCTTTCAGTAAAGAAATTTTTCCTAATATCCAATCTAAACCTCCCCTGATGCAACTTGAGGCCATTTCCTCTCATCCTATCGCTAACTACTTGGGAGAAGAGACCAACATCCACTTCACTACAACCTCCTTTCAGGTAGTTGTAGAGTTGTAGACATCACCACTCCAAAAACAGTGACCTCGTGTGATGTTTTAACAGAACCTCGTTACTATAATTCTGTCTACTCGTAGTTACTGCTGCTGATAAAGGGTTAGTTATTATAATGTGGGTAAAGCTGAAACTGTGCTCTGTAAAAGGGACTAAACTTCACTCAGGAAGAAACTAATTGTGGTGAAGCCTAAATCCCTACCCAGCACGCAGGAAGGGGCTGTATGGACCATCCCAGGGATATTTAGTCTGGCTCCCTGATCTCCTGCGGGATCACACACACCTGAGCCATTCCTGACAAATATTTTCAACTTATTTTTAACAAATTCCAGTGACACAGTTTAGATAGCTTCTCTAGTCAGGCTGTTTTAATGTTTAACCATTTATAGCTCTTTTTTTTCTCCAAATAGCTCATCAGAACAGCCCTGCCTGAAAAGCAAATCATCCAACAGAAATGGTTTACCAAAATCAATCTGAGCTACGCCCAGGACCCGGAAGGTACCACAACATGCAGCTTCCTCCCTGCTAGGATCTAAGTAATGGCACCCTGAGAGTAAACAGAAATTCTGGGTTTCTACTTCTATCTTCCAGCATAGCATGAAGAGTAAGAGGGAAGGGAGAAAAACGTCCAGCCAACATTTCATGGATATCTTCACCAATTACAAATGTACTCAGCTTGTGAACATATAATAAAGAATTGTATTTAAGCATATGTTCATATATACTTATGTGGAGAGAGAGAGAGAATGTATGTACATCACAGTATGTACCAGTGTTGCAATGAGTACATATATGTCAGTGGATCTCCTACACCAGCTTTGCCATAAAAGCATGCATATTAACTTACCTGTAGTACCTGTGCATGTATGTGCAATCATTATGACTCATATGCAAATTATCTAATGCCTTAGATAACTGGTTTTGGCTTGTGAACTGTGTGATGTTTTAAAGAAAATGTACATTTATCATTCAACCTAGGAACCAAACCTGGATGATGAAACACTTTGATAGGACAAAGGAATTACCAAGATCTTCTTTAAATGTACTGAAACCTAAGTCATTTTAAGAGTTACAAAAATGATGTTAACTGTTGTCTGTTTGTAGAAACTTTGGTCATCAGGTGTGGTAAAGGCATACAGAAACAAAAGTTTATGTACTAACATCCCCTTCCCTCTGTATGAAAATTTTTATGCTGATGTCACTTTATGATGCTTTATATTAGCAGCAAGAAAAAATATTTGAATAAGAAATGCTTTTAAAGGTTACTAATGTCAACAACTGATTATAAGGCAATATTAATTACTTTCCTTCAGCCAAAATATAATATCTGGATTAGTAGAATGGAAGGATGCATTATTTGCCTTGAAGTTCTAGGAATGGCAGCAATCTTATTTAAGGAAGATTTCTTTCCAAAATATCAACCAAACTTTGAGTCAGCTGCTCTGAGACAGTAAAGTAACCTGTTTGTCATCCTCTCAGCTGTCCTCACACAAAAGTGACTTGCAGCTGTGCTGCAATGCACTGATGGCTGTGCACAATAATCTGCTGCACAGAAGAACGCTGAAGATTTTATACCTTGAGTTTTGACTTCAGGCAGTAAAAAGCCTAAGATCCTGCTGTCAGTTGTAGTTCATCTCTTAGGTTGTATACTTTTTTCGTCTTCTTTTCTTTTTTTTCTTCTACGTATAAGAAATTAACTTAAAAACAGATGCAGAGGAAGCAAAACTATCTGCAAAATTGGGTTGAATTTGACAAACAGTTTTCATCCAGAATGGAAGAAGGACAAATTTTGAGAAGATAATATTTTTTGGTTTCATCAAAAGACTTCTGCTTCATTTCAGCTCAAACAAATTGGCAGTCTCTTTCCTCTCTCCAGAATTTTTGTCTCTATTATTAAACTGAAAAAAGTGCATTGCTTTTCCACTTTCAATGCTAGGAATATCTGTATAGATAGCAGCTGAAAGAATGATTTTCTTTTATTCCTATGATATTCCTGTACAGCTGAAAGAATGAGATTACACACCATTTTATGACCTGAGTGGGCTCCATGATACCTCAGCCAAACAATTAACATTTTCTGGCATTCAAGCAATACTTTTTTGACACAGTGTCAAGGGCATACTGATGTTATGGTTTTCTGGTGAACTTTATGGACATACTTAAGACAAACACTCTACATTTAATAGCTTTAAGGCTGTTGTAGAATGCTAATGCTTTGGGTTTTTCTTCTGTTTCTATAGCAGACTAAGGTTTTACTTTACATAGATGTGGTTATATTTGAGTTTATTCAATGCTGCATCAACATTTCTACATAAAATCTGCTACAGATAGATATTGCAGGATGTTAGTAAAGTCCTTCCTGTGTAACAGCCTCAATCTGTCCTACACTGAAGGATTACAGTCACTGCAGCAGTGACAGCTCATCTTGGTTCTACAGAAAGGTGGTAACAGCATCCATGACTTCAATATCTTGTGACTTCTGTGGAAAATGTATAAAAATCTCAGAATCCAACAAGCTCCAACTTTTGGAGCAGTTTTGCAAGAAAACTCAGGACATTGTGAGCGCTCAACCTATTTGAGTCAAATAAGTTTCTTAAAGCAGAAGTTTAGTAGACAGAACAACGCAAGAAACTGAAATGGCCAGAGCATGTTATCAAATTGCAATGGCTCAGTGAAGAACAGAAACAATACACAGTGAAGAAACTCCTATAGAAATTCTCCTTGCAGTATAAAAATGAAGGAAAACATCTAAAATGGCCTCAAGAAACAATGCAGGAATCTAAACCTATTAGTACCTCACAGAAGTCAAGTCCCTTTTTCCAAATCATGGGAAATAATGAACCCTAAAAAGAGATCCTAGAGTATAAGAGAAATTATTATAAACAGAACAGTGTTGAGGGGTTATAAAAGAAGGTGTAACTAAGTGTTAGGATAGTAGCAAAAAGCCACACTGAAATAGATATTATTTGCTTAATTTTCATCCTGAGTCAGACATTTACAATACACTAAGTATTTAGTATAATACAATATTACAGGGTTGTCGTGAAACTTTCCATATACATTCTTGAAAAAATGTGAAGAGAAGTGAGCTTCAAAAACAGATTATAAAAATGAAGGGCAAAAGCACTGTAGTTTGATGTGGAAAAAAAAAAAAAGAAGAAAATTCAGTCAGCTATTAATATCAATTATTTAACTTCACACTGGGTCCATGAAATAGAAAAAAAAAAATTAGGAATAGAATTCTTATATTTGGTGCCATACCACAGAAAATGCAAGAAACATGTCATTTGAAAATACAGCAAAATACATTCACTCGTATTGATAAGAGGAATCTTTCATTTGACATGGCTATCATCTTGAATTATATTATGTTGCTTTCTTTTAAAGTTGTTTATTGTTTCATATTCTACAAAATGTGGTTTTAATCCTTAACGTGCTAGTAAGCCTACATTTTAGTCTACTTTTGCAATGCTGAAATATGAGAATCCACCAAAACGCTTTCCTTCACTGAAATTCTTTGCTAATATGTTTGTGGTACACAACTTCAAAATTACAAAAATGTTATTTATTCCATCACCAAGCTATATATCTACAGGTTTACAGCCTCAAAACTTTCTCTGAAATCTGTAATAAAAAATCATGTATTTAATAGTTGTATCTGAAAGTGAAATATAAAAGCTAAACTTCATTGGGAACACCCTGTATTATAGGGTGTTATACTCTTACTTCACATCTAATTCATATAATAATAAAAAATGGCCTGTAAAACCTTGGATGGAGAAATTTTTCTTTTTTCTTTTTTCTCTTC